>NC_067138.1:67544017-67844017 GCF_903995435.1 Acomys russatus | reverse complement strand
TTGGCGTAGATGTGGTCTTGTCGGGGAAAGTGTGTCGCTGGGGGTGGGCTTTGAGGTCTCATATGCTCAAGCCAAGCCCAGTGTGGTGATCTCTTCCTGCTACCTGCAGATAATAGATTTAGAACTCTCAGCTACCTCTGCAGCACCATGTTTGCCTGTATGCGACAGTGTTTCCCACTGTGATGATAATGGACTAAGTCTCTAAACTGTTGGCGAGGCCCCTTTTAAAGAGTTGTCAGCCGGCACAGGCATGGTGGCACATACACTTAATCCCAGCACTCAGGAGGCAGAGGTAGGTGGATCATTGTGAGTCTGAGGCCAGCCTGGTCTACAAAGCGAGTCCAGGATAGTCAAAGATATACAGAGAAACCCTGTCTCAAAAAACAAACAAACAAACAAACAAACAAACAAACAAAGAGTTGTCTTGGTCATGGTGTCTTTTCACAGCAATATAACCCTAACTAAGACAGCCAGTTTAGGCTACTGAATGAGACCATGTCTCAAAAACAAAAACAAAATCAAGGGTAGAGGGGGATGCAGGAATTTCCAGGAGGTCAGTAATTTGCCCGAGAACATATATACATAGGCATCTTGGTGCTTGCACATTTAGACTGCACACTCACAGTCTGTATTTGTGTGTACATGTGTGAATGTGTGTGCATGTATGTATGTGTGTGTACTAGCTTATGCATGTGTGCCTGTGTGGACACGAAGCTAGTTCTGCCTGCGCACAGGACCTCAGCCTCCTCTGATGGGGAAAAGCTTTCTTCCCTACAGAATTGAAGACCGGTCCAGAAAACTGGGGGTCCCATCTCCTGTCCTATTCCTAAAGGTCTTTCCAGCATTTTCTGTTTAGCAAGTGGGAAACAGACTCCAATTGCTGGAAAATGAGAGCAGAAAAGCAGCCTGGTGCAATTTTTGATGACTTTTAGACCCTTGGTGGTCCAAATTCATTTTGAACCCAGTTGTTACTGCAGGTCTGCACCAGTCATTAGAAATTAAGGCCCCTTTAGGCAACCATGTGACCCACAGGCACCTCAAGGACTGTTGCCCCAAAGGGCTCCCACTGGGGGCAAGAAGACTAATAGCCAAAGCCTGCTTTAATCTTTATTTCTCCGCACACTCTTCACACATTTGAGTAGACGGGTTGGATGGCTTGGTTTGCTTAAGTGGAAAGATAGTTGATTATTTATTCCCTGAAAAAAAAAATGCTATGAAATTAAATCCAAACTCAAACCCAAGACACTATCTTGGATCCATGCAGAGAAAATGCTTTAACCAATAAATAGTTAAAGTTCTGGGACTGGAGAAATGGTTCAGTGGTTAAGAGCACTTGTTGCTTTTACAGAGGACCAGCACTCAGTTCTTAGTGATGAATATCAGGTCACAAACTCTCTGTAAATCCAGTTCTAGGGGATCTGACGCATTGCACATATGGTGTGCACAATGAGGCAAACACTTACATATATGTATTTTTTAATGTTAAATAATTTAAAACTCCAGGGAGGGTGATGATGGGTGATTCAGGCCTTTGGATTTTTATTTTTATTATTTATTTATTTATTTATTTTGGTTTTTCAAACAAGGTTTCTCTTGTAGTAGTCCCGACTGTCTTGGACTCACTTTGTGTTTTGTAGACCAGGCTGGCCTTGAACTCACAGAGAACAGCCTGCCTCTGCCTCCTGAGTGCTGGGATTAAAGGTGTGTGCCAACACACCCAACTGGCCTTTGGATTCTTGAGAAAGTCAGCCACCTATGTTTTATGCCTTCATTATCCTGACTTGCCATATTAGGCTGAAGGCAACAGTGCCAGACAGAATCCCTTGAGGCGCAGCCTCCCCCACCTTCCAGAGCCCTCATTTTCATCCTCACTCTAGCCCACAAGCCTCTGTAGTCCATGTCTCAGGTCTGTCTCCTCTCTCATGACCTTCAAGAAATTTCCAAAACGCAGCTGCGCTCACATCCTTCCCTACTTGTATTTCTGTTGTGAGGCAGGCTTGGGCTAGGAGACCCTGATGGAGAGATCCAGTCCTGCTCTCAGGGATCGGCAGGCAGTGTGGGAGGCCAGTTTCCCCAGGCAACCTGAATCCCATCACTGCCCCATCTTCTGGCCTTCCTTATCACCCAAATCTTCTCTAGATAGGTGGGCAGCATGCCACATCTCCACCCAAAGCTCTAGATGTCTTTCTAGACTCTCTTTCCTGCACTTGCTTTGGAAGGACATAGTACAGTATATTCTAGTATTTGGTATTCAGGTATCCAGGCATTTGGAAACCCCACTAGAATCATAGAAAAGGATTAAAAATGTCTCCATGTAATGTTCAGGAAGGGTCTGAGGGTAATCCTTAGATTCCTTGACCAAATGGCGACCCTTCTTGCAAGCAGTCATGTTAGAGTAGGTTGTCATAGCAACCTTAGCCCATGGGTACCACTAGGTGAAGGCATACAATGAGAAAGCCCTGATCCACACCTGACATGAGCCGAGGGCAGTTCATGGAACCAGGTAAGTGGCAAGGCTGAATGTCAGAACCTCCCATCAGGGTCAGGCCCAATGAAGGGGTACCACTGGGCGAGGTTGTGAGTCCATGTGTAGGAGCAGCAGAGGGAGTTGGATTGCAAAGAAAGTAACAATCAACAGAGAAAAATGAGTAATGGAGGCTGGAGGTGGTCAGAGTGGATTCCAGAACTCGGCTGGGTTGCTGAACGCTGTCATCAGTCTGTTTGGGATGTGTGTGGGAGGGAAGTGGGGTGATTTGGCTAATGGACTTGCATCTGAGCAGCCATGGGCTGGACATGCTGAAGGCAGTGGATTATTTTATGATACAGGGTTTTTGTTTCTTTTCTTTTCTTTTATTCTAGAGTGCTTGTATGATTGGAAACAGACAAGGCCAACAGCTCTCAAAGTTAAAAACCCCACTGGGAGTCTGGTTTGATCTGTTGCAGAAGTCAGGAGCTGGACTCCAGACGTTGCCAATGTTGGCTCCAGATGCATCCACCATGCAGCACGAGAGCGTGTGCAACGTGAAGTCCCTTTGCTAGCTCTGGACACAGATGGAAACTTAAGCCATGCACGGCTCGAAGGGACATAGGCTCACTCTGGAGATATGCTGGGCAGTAGGGAGAAGAGCACTCCTGTTGCTTTCTCTTCTCCGCCTTCCCTCCGGCTGTTTAAAAATTTTCTTCTTGGCTGGCTTCATTTCTCTTCCTTCCTTGCATTTTAAAGAGAGCCTGGCGTTTGCCAGCCCAGTAGCTAAGGCCTTTACAATAGACATTTGGAAAACGTAGAGGAAGAAGCAAGCTTGGAGGCAAGAAGAAAACTGAATGGGGCAACACAGATGAACAGCTGCCTGGTTTGAGTCACAGAAACAGAGAACGGGGAAAGGAAGCAGAAAAAACTTGGGGAGAGAGTCTGAGAGAAAGGGAGGGATGGAGGACAGATGGAGAGAAGGGAGCACAGTAGATGATGATGGCTCTGGCCTCTTCCCGTTGTGACAGTGCTCCTCAACCTCCTCCTACTCCCCTCTCTGTTTTTGCTTTGTGCACGAGAGGCAAGTACTCCACCACTGAACTATATCCCCAGCACCCCCTTTTTAAGATTTATTTTTTGTTTTATTCATGTATGTGCCCTATGTGTGTGCCACAACATGTGTGAGATCAGAGGACAACTTTCAGGAGTAAGTTCTCTTCTTCATGGTTTTGGGGGGAATTGAACTCAGGTCACTAAACTTGCACTTTTACCCACTGAGCCATCTCACTGGCCCTCACATGAAGAAAGTTCTTTTTTTCTTTTTTTTCTTTTTTTTTTTTTTTTTGGTTTTTTGAGACAGGGCTTCTCTGTGTGGCCTTGGCTGTCCTGGACTCACTTTGTAGACCAGGCTGGCCTCGAACTCACAGCGATCCGCCTGCCTCTGCCTCCCGAGTGCTGGGATTAAAGGCGTGCGCCACCACGCCCGGCCAGAAAGTTCTTTTAAATACTCTGAAATTTTTTTCTTTTTTTCTTTCTTTTTTTAAATTTTTTTTTATTTGTTTGTTTTTGTTGTTGTTTTGGTTTGGTTTGGTTTTTTTTTTTTTTTTTTTTCTTATCCAGGTTTGCAAGGCGGCATCTCTTAGAGTAGCATCTCTTGGTCTTGGTGCTCCTGTCAGATTCAGAGGGGAGGAGTAGACGCCCATAGGAAGCCCTGGACCTTCACACAGAGATTGCTCCTACTGGCCCAAGAATAAGTCCTACACTAACTGGGAACAAATTGCCCACTGCTGTGGGGGAAATGTGGAAAATGCAGAGAAAGTGTGATGTTATCTTTTTCTTTCTCCAGGAGTAAAGCTATTACCACCGAACAATAGGACTCTGAGCTTGCGCTGATCTATCTCACAGTGGACCAAAGGCAAGGAGTTCTGACAAATGCATCAGTTATCTGCCCATGCCACTGCCCTGTCTCCACCCCCATTCAAGCCACTCGTGGCATTGGGCAGATGCCAATTGACAGATCGCAAAGCTGTCTGTGGTCTGTCTAGTCAGCACTATGGACCTTTGCTTAACAGACAGTTGAACTTTGGAGCCATTTTGACTGTCTGTCTGTCTGTCTGTCTGTCTTGTTACGTGGCCCTGGCTGGCCTTGAGATCACTATCTAGATCTATTTGGATCTGAATTTGCAGCCATCCTCCTGGGACTGCAGGCATGTGGCATCACCCACGCAGAGTCATCTTCTTGTAGCACTGACTCCTATAGCAATGACTAAGAATCTCAACAGTTGGCTCTTGAATCTCTCCAGGTCTATGTTCATGCTGGGGCCAACATGGGATGCCCTTATAGGATGTCACCTATGTGGGCACACCCTGAAGGGTGGCCCCTGTGCCTTTGTAAGGCCTTCTACCAAATCCATAAAGGAATCACACGTTAAGCGGTGGTGAAAATTTTTTCCCTAAGTCCTTTCTATCCTGTTCTTGTACAGAACTCAGGAAACAAAGCCAGGCATGGTGGTGCATGCCTTTAATCCCAGCACTCGGAGGAGGCAGAGGCAGGCAGATCGCTGTGAGTTCGAGGCCAGCCTGGTCCAGGACAGCCAAGATAACATAGAGAAACCCTGTCTTGAAAAATCAAAACAAAAACAAAAACAGAACCCAGGAAACCACTGTATCTCTCCCCTTAGGTAGGCATTTAAAGAGGCGATTCGTGATGAAAGCACAAGTTCTAGATGGAAAGTTCTGGTTCTTTGCTGTCCATTTGTCTGGGTTATAAAGCTCACAGAAGACAACATCTCGTGGAATGTCTATGAGGGTTTTAACTGGAGAAGGAAGACCCACCCTACATGTGAGTGACATCATCCCAGGAGCTGGGGTCCTAGACTGCATAAAAAGGGGAAAATAACAAAATGAGCTGAGCACAGACATTTTCTGTCTTCTGACTCTGGACTCCATGTGACCAACTGCCTCGTATTTCTGTGCCTCTGCTTTCCTCGCCAGGATGGACATAGTCTCTCAAATCAGGAGCCATAACAAACCCTTCCTCCTGTAAGCTGCTTTGGTCTCAGGCATTTTGTTGCTGCACTGAGAACCAGTAAGTGGCACAGGGTTCTTGGTGACACTGAGACCACACAGCTAGCCTCAAAAGGGCAGCCACTCACGGCATCCTTCATGTTGTCCCTGAGATCAGACACAGCCCTTGAGAAGGGTCTCTGACCTGGACGATGTATTGAAGGTGACCCTCTGGGTGTGATAAACACTAGACAACGAAGCTTATTATTGTTTAGGTAAGGCCCATTACTCTGATGCATGAGGGAATTCAAGGAGAATTGACTTTAGAGGCATGATTATTAGTGGAAAAAGAGTGAAAGGCGACCCACAACTTGATCCCAAACGCAGAAGAAAAAAAAAAAAAAAATGAGGCCCTGTCCACAGCATTCTCTGAAGTTGGAGAACATTTGTCATGAGCTCTGAGCACATGACCACAAGTACTTGTCTCCGTGGTCACCATGGGAACAGATGACAGAGGGTGCAGCCTATTTTCAAATAAAGGTGAATTGAAGATCTGCTGGGAGAGGTATTGACAGGCGACTAAAGAGGTATCTTTTTTGCTGAAGACTCAGATGGCCTGGGTATGGTGGCACATTCCTGGAGTCCTGGTACTTAGGAGGTGGGGAAAAGGGGGTCAGAAGTTTTAGGTCATCTTTGGCTGCACAGTGAGCTCAAGATCAGCCTGGCTGCAGGAGACCCTGCCTCAAACAAAGACAAATAAAACAATAGGACAGCAGCAAAAGGCCCAGTCCAGTCTATCCTTGGGTTCCAAAGTACCTAGAATTCTTTACCTCGCAAACATCCCTCATCCTCTTCTGATTTTTCTTTCTTTTCTCCCTTCCTCACTTCCTCCCCGTCCCTTTCTCTCTTTTCTTCCCTTTTCTCCTTTCCTCCCTCCCTTTCTTCTTCTTTCCATTCATCTTATCTCATCACCCCCACTTCAAAATTTTAACATTGTATAAGGAAATTTACACACACACATACACACACACACTTACATAATAGATCTGAAAAAATTAACTATGGACTATGATTCAAAATCATGTCGATGATGAGTGATGAAAAATAAAGAGACTAGCCGGGCGTGGTGGCGCACGCCTTTAATCCCAGCACTCGGGAGGCAGAGGCAGGCGGATTGCTGTGAGTTCGAGGCCAGCCTGGTCTACAAAGTGAGTCCAGGATGGCCAAGGCTACACAGAGAAACCCTGTCTCGAAAAACCAAAAAAAAAAAAAAAAAAAAAAAAGAGACTAGCATATAACTATAGGGACAATTGTCACAGCAAAATGCCCCATATAATTGTTATATAAAATTGGTCAAAATGGGCTTCTCAAAGTCAAGGACAAAATAAAACATTAATTGAATAACCCCATAACTCAATGTATCTGGAATGAATAAGTTCCTACTTAAACTGAAGTATTTATTGTCTCTGAGGCTGGGAGTGTGACGCAGTGGCACAGCATTGCCTTGAGATGGGCTCAATCTCCAGCACCCCAAAAACATTTCTAAAAGAAGAAACAGCATTTGGGGTAGTGGGTAAATTGTTTGTACCCCCAGGACTTATGTAAAAAGCCAGACACAGTGACCTGCATCTGGAACCCCAGCACTGGGTACTGGGGAAAGAGGGAGATCCTGGGGGACTGCTGTCCAACCAGTCTTGTTGAAACTGGAAAGTTCTGGATTCAGTGAGAGATCCTGTCTCAAAAAAATAAGGTGGAGAGTGTTGGATAAAGACATCAGACAATCTGGGTGGTGGTGGCCCACACCTTAACGCCCAGCACTTGGGAGGCAGAGGCAGGTGGATCTCTATGAATTTGAGACCAGCCTGGTGGTCTACAGAGTGAGTTCCAGGACAGCCAAGTCTACACAGAGAAACCCTGTCACCACCACCACCACCAACAACAACAAAAAAGTAAAGCAAAACAAACAAACAAACAAACAAAACTTTCTAATAACTTTATGCTGAGTGGTTGTGGTGCATGCTTTTAATCCCAGCACTTGGGAGGCAGAGGCAGGTGGATCTTTGTGAGTTCGGGGCCAGCAAGGCTACCCAGAAAAACCCTGTCTTGAAAATCCAAACCAAACCAACAACAGAAGACAGCAGACACCACCCTCTATGTTTCTCACAGCAGTAACCAAAAATGCCTGACAGAACTTCTCGAATGATGCCAAGCAAGTGGAGTTCAAAGAAGAGAAAGAGGAGACCAGGAAACTGACCTGAGAAGACAAAGGGAAGATCTGTTACAGAGAGCACCAACATTTCACAACGTGGTTTCAAAATACCCCATAGGCCCAGCTCAGGGCTTGCTTTAATTGCCACAAACAAGAGTTAGAAAAATCTAAGTTGAGGAGTTTGAGGGTGTGCCTGGATGTCACAGTGGATGTTGAGAAAGAATTCTGGGAAATTCCTGCCAGAAAGTCAGCAGGAACCCTCTGTGGGAGGCACGTAGGCCTTTTATTTCCAGAACTCCTCTGTTAAGGGCCACCAGTAAAAGTGAGTTCTGTTCGTAGCACTGACAGCTAAAGTAAGACAGATCAGGATGTCAAGGCCAAGAAAATGACTGTAAAATTGGGAGGTTCGCTGTGAGCTATAGCAGCATAATTCAGGAAAACACATCTAATCAAATACACTTTCCCTCCAAGCTTTCACACAGCTTTTATGCCCTTCAATTTCTCCAGTGCCGACTCAAAGAACACATTATTCCAAGACCTTATTAGACATTAGTTCTCTTTGTGTTTTGAAGCAGGCCTCAGGTTAATTGTTTTCAGATCTGGGTTTTGGTGGTGGCGGTGGTGCTGATGGGGTTCATATTTCTTTTGCATTTGATGGAGAGCTACCAGTTGGAGCCAGTTTAATGAGGTGAGAGAGCTGCCCGATTAACTGGGAGGGTCTGTGGCAGGATCAAAGACAGCTCAGTAGAGTTTTATAAGGTAATTAAACATATTCCATGTGGCAGTAAAAACCTAAGTGCATTTTTACCTCATTGCAGGTAGCAAATGCTTGGTTTCGGAATATAATGTGGACACGCCCTCTGTTCTAGAATCTGAACAGCCAGCCTTCTTGGAATCATAAAGCACACACTTCTTTGTAAAAACGAGGTAACTTGTATTGCTGGTGATTTGGGCGTGTTACAGGTGGACCCAGCATCTCATACATGCTAAACTAGGCTCTCTACCATTGAACTACACTCCCAACCTTTTAATGGTAAGTTGTTTTGTGTATATATACTACCTTTAATTAATTGGCTAATTAACTACTTTTCTTTTCTTTATTTCTCTCTTTATAAAAATGGAATTCTGACTTTCATTTACCTCTCTGTGTGTATCTGTACACACGTGTGTGAGTGGGCAGAGAGGGCAGAAGATTCTCTGGAGCAGGAGTGACAGGCAGTTGTGAACTCCCTGAAGTCAGTGCTGGGAACCACATTTGGGTCCTCTGGAAGATCAGCAACTACTTCTAACTCCTGAGCCATCTCTCCATTGCCAACTTACTTGATCTACTTTGCAGTGCTGGAATGGATCCTAGAGCCCTTACACACGCTAGGCAAGTGATCTATTACCCAGCCATGCCCTAAGCCCCCACATTGTATTTAGTATGGTTGTTTTCAACTTGTGAGTCTTGACTCCATTGGGGGAGTCGAATGACCCTTTCACAGGGGTCACCTAAGACCACTGGAAAACATAGATATTTACATTAAGACTCATAAGAGTAGCAAAATAATATTTATGAAGTAACAATGAAATAATTTTATGGTTAGGGGATCATCACTGTATTAAAGGGTCACAGCGTTAGGAAGGTTGAGAACCACTGAATAATTCCACATACAAGGAGATTTTCAGGATTGTAATTTTTACTTAGAGACCAGCACTATGCATAACAGGACTACTCCAATGGTATTATTACAACCAGATGGGAACAAGGCTTCCAAATATGGCCGAGAACAAAAGGAAAGCTGGAAAAAAAAAAAAAAAAAAAAAAAAAAAAAAGGAAAGCTGAAGCTATATACACCTTAGGGGGATTTCCAGCATCCCACCAGGCTTCTACACCTTTGATGCTGAGAAAAGACGTGCACTGTGGTAATTGGTTCAATAAATTCACATCTCAATTGTTGTGGGCTTGTAGAAAGCATTGCCTTGGTGCTAATGAGCACCCTTAATCATGATTTTATGTAAAATGTCCTATGAGAGATCCTCATACCTCATAGAGATCATGCCCCATGTTCACATCCCAGAGAGATCCTGAGGCCCGACCGCAGACTAAATTTTGACTCTTCTAGCCATGAGTAATGTCCTGACATAAGCACTGACTCCCCTATTCTGGTTGCTCCCTGACTTCACAGCAGTGCTTAGGGAGATGAAAGCCCACAACATGCTATTGGTAATTTGGGCAGAGATAGAATTGTACCCACACCCACATGCCAGCATGTAATAATGCCAACATCAGACTCCTCTGAGTGGGGTCACAACACACACACACACACACACACACACACACTGATATAGGAAGCTTTCTAGAATATGTCATTAATTAAAAGAAAAGTATATAAGCTGTCTTTAATCCCAGCACTTGGGAGGCAGAGGGAGATGGACCACTGTGAGTTCGAGGCTAGCCTGGTCTACAAAGCAAGTCCAGGATAGCCAAGGCTACACAGAGAAACCCTGTCTCAAAAGAGAGAGAGATAGAGAGAGAGAGAGAGAGAAGAAAAGTATATAGTGGTGTATATAATGTCGCTTTTGTTACTACACTAAAATAACTTTTAATCCCGCTGCCTTCACCTCCCAAGTGCTGGGATTATAGGTGTGTGCCATCATGCCCTGGGTATGTGGCACTATTCTCTATCCTTTCTGCAGACTGAAGTCTTTCCTCCTAACAGTTCCAAGGGAATATGGATGCCAAAGGCATCCTGGTTCTTCAGAAAAAGAAACAGAGGCACAGATCAGGGAACCAGCCAGCACCCTGCCTTGAGCACCATAGATAGCACTAGACACGGGGCCTTTGACCCAGTGACAGTCTTCCTCTCAGACGGTGTGAGGTTTGGGAAAGCACCTACTGCGGTGAGCGACAGAGCTGGAAATAACTAATGTGCTGTAATCACTCAGGTGGCCCGAGAGCTCCTGCCTGGCGAGCTGTGCTTTCCTTTTTAAAAATGGTGCTGGCGATTAAATCAGAGCCTCACAGGTGCCCCCAAGTGCTCCACCATTGAGCGTCATGCCCAGTCATCCGACCGGCCCTACATTTTAACAAGCCCAAGCAGCCATAGGTTCTATTTCTGGAAGGCCCATGCTAGTGAGAAACGAGGGCTTTCGGAAGCCAAGTCCATATAGGTCTGAACCCACCACGTGCAACTTAAGCCACTGCAGCATGAGCTTTGAGAGAGCTCTTCAGCCCTCCTGAGCCTCTTCTTTCCTTCTTTCTTTCCTTCCTTCCTTCCTTCCTTCCTTTTTTGGCAGAGTCTTACTATGTAGCCCAGGTTGGCTCTCCTGTCTCAGCCTTTGGATTGCTGGGATTCTGAGTCCGTACCACCTCTGCTCTGCCAGGTTGACACAGAGCCTTGTCAGCATACTTGAGTGAGTTCTCTCTCTTGGATCTTCCAGGCACTTTGAGAAAGAAGAACTCAAGAAGTCTGCAGGAAACCTGGGCAGGTTAGGAAGCTTTTCTTTTGTTTGAAATGATTTATTCTCTCCCCATCCCTCCACCTCTCTCTCTCTCTGCATACATGTGTGTTTGGGTACCTGTAGAGGTCAGAAGAGGGCATCAGGCCCCAGGAGCTGGATAGGCAGACAGCTGTGAGTCCCCATGTGGGTGCTGGGAACCAAATCCCAGTCCTCTGCAAGAGCAGCAAGTGCAGCAAGTGCTCTTAACCACTGAGCAATCTTTCCAGTCCCAGAAATTAGTCATTCTTCCCTCTTTCCTTCCTCCCTCCCTTCCTTCCTCCCTTCTTCCCTTCATTCCTCCCTTTCTCCCTCCCTCCCTCCCCCACCTCTCTTTTTGAGACAGGTCTCACATTGTAGCCCTGGCTGCGCTGGAGCTCATTCTGTAGACCAAGCTAGCCTTGATTGACAGAGACCATCGTGCCTCTGGCTCTTAAGAACTGTGACCGGAGACTGGGTGGCATCCTGAGATCTCATATATAGGTGCACACCACTTCATCAAGATGACTGCTCCATTAAAAAAAATAATAATAATTAAAATAAAAGCTCTGGAAGTCAGATCTTAAAATGGCCAAGGAATGCCAAGGAGAATTCCAAGAAAAAGATGATGATGACTTAAAGGGATGGAGAATGCATCTCTACTCAAAGATTCAGGGTGATGAAACAGAAGACCTCAGGGAAAACCAATGCCTTTCAGTAAGATGATTCTTTGAGGATGGAAGAGAGTCTTGGGTAGCAGCAGCACCAGTAAGGTGGGGATAGTAAGTAACTAGCTGAGAAATAGATGTTACTTCTGAAAGAGTGACTATCACCATATCTTTGGAAGAAACAGGTCAACTGATGACAAAGTTTGACATCACACAAGGGCTTTCTATTGCAATAAGTTTACTGAACAGAGCCGTGGTGGGCAGAAGTTGGTTGACCAGATGAGCCTGGCTTCTCAAGATACTTGGTGTCAAGCCATATCTTCTGAGCATAACTGACCTCTATAGTTGTCTCAGCCTGATTTCTAGACCGTGAGCACTTAGAAGGACTGGGCTTTTCCTTCATCTCCCGTCTCTTTGTCTGCTCCATTCACTGCTGAAAGGCGGGCACCCATCCACTCACTCGCTCACTCAAGTGCTTCTTAACTTTCCAATGTTATGGTTTTGGGGGGAAAGCTAAGCTCCACCACCCTTCCCCCTGCATTCCAGGTCAGGCACGGGTAGCCATCTGAAGTGGCTCTGGGCCCTGGTCCAGAAAAAAGACTGGACCATTACTCAGGATGGCCACTCAAGGGCTCTTCTCCTTAAGCCAGGAACTCTGTCTCCTCATCCTTATTGTGAACTGAAAATGGAGAAGTCAGCAGTTAAAGGCAGCCATGTCTCCAGCAGTGGACTGAGCCTGCCTGGAAGGGTGTTGGCCAAAGAGAGAGGCATGGGGTCAGCAGGATAGCTCTGGAATCTGGACCCCCTGGTTAGTCACGCTCAGGCCTGGTTAGTCATAGTGCCCAGCTGGCTCTTTGCCCTTCCTGTCATCAGGCTGTGTAAAGTTAATAAACATCTTTTCTTTTTTTCCAGACCAGTTCAAATTTGGGTTTGTGTCCCGCAACCCAAAGCCACCTGACTAACATATGCTGGGCTCTCTCTGGAGCCAGAGTCATGAGGAAGCACGTGATCACTCTGCACCTCTCTTTCATCAATATTTGACGTTGGAGTACTCTGGAAGGCACATGTAGCCTAGAAGAGAGGTGGTGGAGCAGGGGCCCAGGTCAGCCCAGGTCTGCAAAAGCACAGCACGGGACGCAGACCATTTAAGTCCACACAAACAGAAAACAGAAAGAGGCCAGATCAGCCCAGTTCCAAAGAAGTTGAAGTTGACATTAGATCAACTTGATTTCAATAAATAAGCCTTGGGGTTGTGTCCATAAAAATTGTTTGCCAGTGTACATGTGTATATGTGTACGTGTGTGCGTGTGATTTTGTGTGTGTGCATGCGTGTGTATTAGTGTGTGTGCATGTGGATTTGTGTGACTGAGTGTGTGTGATGAGTGTGTGAAAGTATATGTGTGTAAGTGTGTGTGATGTGTGCATACACCTATATTTAAATGCCCATGTTGGGTATCTACCACTCTCTGCATCATTCCTTTGAGGCAGAGTTGCTCACTGAACCTGAAGCTGGCCATTTGTATTAATAACTTTTTTCTGTTGCTGTAAAAAAAATGCCATGACCAAGTCAAGTCATAAAAGAAAGCATTTGCTTCAGCTTACAATTTCAGAGGGTCACGGTTCATAATGTTAGAGCAAAGACATCATGACGGGAACAGCTGGGAAATCACAATTCAAAACTACAAGCAGAAATCAGAGAAAGGGCTCTGAAAATGCCAAGAGTAGTTTGAAATCTCAGACCTTGGTGTGAGTGATATACTTCCTCCCCCCTCCCCCAAAATGACACCTCCTAATCCTTTGCAAAAATTTCTACCAACTTGGGACCAAGTATTCAAACACATAAGCCTGTGGGCCATTCTCATTCAAACCAGTAGGCCATTTCAGTTAGGATGACTGGCCAGTGAACCCTGGCATCTACCTGTTTCTACTTCCCAACACTGGGGTTATAGGCTTTTCTACATAGTTGCTAGGGATTTGAACTCAGGTCCTCAGGTTGTGTGGCAAGTACTGCTACACAAAGAGTCATCTCCTTGGCCCTTCAAGCTTGTTTTGTTTTGTTGTTTGTTTGTTTGTTTGAGACAAGGTTTCTCTATGTAGTCTTGGCTGTCTGGATTTCCTTTGTAGACCAGGCTGGCCTCGAACTCACAGAGATCCACTTGCCTCTGCCTCCCCGAATGCTGGGATTATAAGCATATGCCACCATGCCCGGCTCCCAAACTTGTTTTGATAAAGCTTGATAAACATAGGTAGATGGCCCATAGTTTGATAACTTATTTTATAAATAGGACATTAAATTATGGTTCTTATTTTTTTTAATTAATAAACCTCTTCTTTCACAATTTCATCCAGGTACCTAACACATTTTATCGGTTTCCCTCCCACGCCTGCCGACTCCCCCCTCTTCTCCGCATACTCCCTTCCCATCTTCATGACTTTTTGTTGTGCTCCGTGTCCTACAGATTTTAACGAGGGCCTACAAATCCACGTGACCATGGGTTTGAAACTCTCCATTGGAGTCTGGTGGGTTCACCAGTGGGTTTACAATCATATGTCACATCTCCTCATCTCCCTCAGAATCTGTTGGCCGCCTGGCCTTCTCAGTTTGCTTTCTGCTGCTGTGATGAAAGATGGACTAAAACTAACTTGGGGAGGAGATGGTTTGTTACGTAAGTCTTAAAGCCTAGAGTCGTTCACTGAGGGAAGTCAGGGTAGGAATTCAGGCTGGTCCCTGGAGGCAGGAGCTGAAACAGAAACTACAGAGGAACTCTGCCTGTTGGGTAACTCCTTGGGTCTGCTCAGCTTTCTTTCCTATACGGGCTCCAGGGATGGCAGTAGCCACAGTGGGAAGAACCCTGCTGCATCAGTCAGCCATCAAGAAAATTCCCCCACAGACACAGCCATAGACCAACCTGATGGAGGCAGTTCAGCTGAGGGTCCCTCTTTCCCTGGTGTGTTAGGTTGACAACTGAGATCAGCATCACAGTGGCTAATAGCTTAGCAGTCCAGGGTAGGGGCCTGTGAGCCCCTTCCCCATCCATAGTGGTTGTTGGGTGGCCTGAATTTGTACATCTAGTGTCAGTAGAAACAGCTGTTGTGTGTTCACAAATTATGACTTATGTGGATTACTAAGATACAACAAACCAGATGCTTCATCTGCTCATCCCCCTGAGGCTGGCCCTGAAGACAGAGGTCCTGTGGTCCCAATACCACACACATATCCCTTGCTTCTCCAATGGAGGCTCTAAGGCACACTATCTCCCAACTCCATATTAGGCTGAGTTTGTCTGCTTGTCTCTCCAAGAAGGTCTATCTTTCTAAGACTAAACTGATTGGTTGCTTGGTTTTGTTGAGATGAAGGTCTTACTCTCTGTGTAGCTCAGGCTGGCCTAGAACTCACTATGTAGTTTAGACTGCATTTAAACTCGTGGAAATCCTCCTGACTCGTCAGACTTCTGAGTGTTTCAATTACAGCTATGAGTCACTATGCCCAGCTTTCCAAGTTGCATTCTTTTTTCCGTTTCTTTTCCTTCCTTCTTTTCTCTTTCTTTCTTCTTTTGAGGCAAGATTTCATGTAGCTCAGGCTGGTCTCAGATAATTCATTATGCAATTAAATACAGACCTTGGACTTCAATCCTCTTACCTCAGCCTCCCGATTGTTGGAGTTGTAGGTATGCACCACCATGCCCTGTAGAGTCAGAGCTAGGGACGGAGTCCATGGTATTATGCATATTAGGTAAGCAGGCTTATCAGCTGAGCTATACCCATCCTCCTCCCAGATGGTGGTACACACTTTTAATCCCAGCACTCAGGAGGCAGAGGCAGGTGGATCGCTGTGGCGAGTCCAGGACAGCCAAGGCTAGCACAGAGAGATGCTGTCTCGAGAAACCAACCAACCAACCAAACA
Organism: Acomys russatus; assembly: GCF_903995435.1. NCBI lineage: Eukaryota > Metazoa > Chordata > Mammalia > Rodentia > Muridae > Acomys > Acomys russatus. Next base: position 67,828,304 of record NC_067138.1, on the reverse strand, counting down.
AACAAAAAAACAAAACAAAAAACAAAAACAAACAAACAAACAAACAAACAAAAAACCCACACACGCACACAAAACAGAGCCAAGATAAGACAGAACTTTAAAAGAAATGTTTCATATATGTGTGTAGGTACATGTGAGTGTAGTACCTGTGAAGGCCAGAAGAGGGCATCAGATCTCCTCAAGCTGGAGTTACAGGTGATTGTGAGCTCCCTGAGCAAGGTTCTGGGAACTGAACTTGGCTCCTCAGCAAGAATAGTAAGTACTATTAACTGCTTGCTAAAAAACCATCAAACTACTAGCTAGGCGTGGTGGCACATGCCTTTAATCCCAACACTTGGGAGGCAGAGGCAGGTGGAGCTCTGTGAGTTCGAAGCCAATTATTATGGTCTACTTTTTAAACCATGCTGGTGGATCTCCCAGTGACACCCCTCCCCCCCACACATACCCTTTAAATAACTCTGACATTAGAATAGAGAGGATTCAGGGAAATGAGAGCGGCATGCTCCAGCTCTGAGAGGCTGGAGAGATGGCTCAGAGATTAAGAGCACTGGCTACTCCTCCAAATGTCCCGAGTTCAATTCCCAGCAACCCCATGGTGGCTCACAGCCATCTATAATGAGATCTGGTGCCCTCTTCTTGTGGGCAGGCATATATGTAGGCAGAACATCGTATACATAATAAATAAATAAATAAATCTTTTTTTTTTTTTTTAAAGAGTTCAATGCACATTGGTGTCTGTAGTTTTCAGATTAAATCTCAGGTATTTGTACCTGTGAATAGTATTTGTATCCATACATATTCTGTGTATAGATACACTTGACAGCTAAATCTACTTGTCAAGTTGACAGGCATAAGAAATTGCCAGAAAAAAAATAAATAAAAAATAAAAATAAAAATAAATAAATAAATAAATAAGAAAGAAAGAAATTGCCAGATACATGGTAAAAACATTGTGTTTAGACATATCTGAGAGGCTGGCCACAGAGGAGTTAGAAATATTGGGTAACAGTCTGCCTTCAACAGTGTGATGGGTACCATCCCATATAGTCATGGCTAGATGAAGCCAACAGGTAAAAGTTTGCTATCTGCTTCAGCTGAGACAGCCAGCTCGGCTTGTTCCTGCTCCTTAGTTCTTTGGACTCAGGCTGGGGCTTACATCATTGGCTTCCCTGGTTTCTGGCTCTTAAGTTTGGATTCAACTATGCCACTGACTTCTCTGGGCCTTAATCTTGAAGCCAGTGGGTCTTGGAGCTTCTTAGCCTAGCTAATCAAGTGCGAGACAGTCCCTCATCAATCATCTCCTCATATATACCAATATGTATCCTCTCTTTTTTTTTTTTTAATTTGGGGGTTGGGTCTGGACAATAACACACACAGCTACGCAGATGTCTGTGTGTGCGTATACACTAAGTACTTGGCTTTGCAAAAATTATCTAAAATGCAGGTGGACCACAGCCAAGCTGAGAGTAGAATCACCTCTTAAAAACCATTCCCCTGCAGATGTGGGATCTGGCCAGAGACTCGGCTGTGGGACACATGCCTCACTTTCTAAGTGGCTTGTTTCCCAGCCCACAAGCCATCTCTTTTGATGAGCAATGACTTTCTATGTCATCACTTTGCATGTAGAGTCAGGCTAACGCTAAGCCCTATGCTTTGGTCCTGAAACTTTATGACCAAAAACGCGTTTATCATTATTATTATTATGGTCACTTTGCAAACCACACCAGGAGGTTTTCTTCCCTTCCTGTTATCACCCTGCCACCAAAAGAGACAGAGATTAAAGAAGTGAGCTTGGCTTCTTCTGGCAGTCTAAGCAATTTGTGTCTCATGCCAACTCAAAAGCAGACTAAATCTGGTTTCTCTTTCGCTCTTAGATTGACACCGAGGCAGCTGGATCTTTGTTTTTTTGGCGTGTATGGTTTTGTATAAGGCAGAAGTAAAGCCCAGGAGGGATGCCTCAGGGCTTTGGATCAAACACCACAGTAGGAAGCACAAGGGAAGGAGGGAGGGAGGGTCCGGCCATGCAAGTCTGCTTTGGAAAGTCTTGTGGGCAGAAGGCTGGGCACGTGCCCGCAGATAGTGACATCCGGTGAATGCCCTTCAGAACTCTAGCCTACAGGCGGGACCTTGACAGGAGCCTCATGCTGCTGCAGTGTTTTGGCTCTTGGTCTCTCTGTGGTCACCAGAGCCAGGTCCCTCCAATATCTTGAGTCCGTGTGTTTGGGTGTGTGCTTGCTTGGTCCTGCACCCTCTTTGATGCTTGACATTTCTGGTTTGGTTTTAGGTTCAAGGAGTTAGGAAGAACATCTGTTTGCACATCCCCATGTTTCCACTGTCGGGCACAATGCCAGGCACACAGTAACTACTTTATAAATGTTTATGCAGTGACAACATCTCATACAACGAGTCCTCCAGAAGCTGGAGCCAAGCCCAAAGCTGGTTAAACCACCAAACCCAGCTTCAAGCCAGACAAGGTGCCAGTTACCGGCTACATCTTGGGCACCCTAGTTTGTCATGCCAAGCCTCAATTGCCTATGCTGAAAAGCAGGCATGATGATACCTGTGCTACAGGGTGATTAGAAGATTAATATTAGACAGTGTTCGCAAGAGCACGTGGCATCATTTTCTGCACCCATTATGAGAGGATTACATGTGCTCATTCAGTGCCAAGAAGCTTTCAGAGGCACTGCATGGGAAGGGTGGATTGCCTTATCCCTCCCATGCCAGGCCCAACGGAACAAAATCAAGTCCGAGAGCCATAGCCAAGTGTGAACTGTGTGAGTCACGTGCAGGGCTGCCGGTGCTATTTACTCCTCTCTCACAGACCGTATGTCACACAGAGGGATGCCTTCTTCATCCGGAGTCCAGCATGAAGCCATCTTGGACAGACCTGTAACCATGCCTCTATACAACATAAAATGTGAGTAAGCTAGGTGTGGTGAGCCACACCTATTACCCCAGCACTTGGGAGGGGGAGGCTATTTTTGGCCACAAGGTAAGTTCAAGGTCAGCTGCACAAAAATCAAAACCAGCAACAAAGCAGAAATAATGAGAGAACTATAAGTAATAATGTCCCACTGCCGGAGCTACACATTACAGCGACAGAGAGCTGACTGATACAAAGTGCATGCCACAGAACAGGGACCAAGTCAGCCCTTCAGGGTGGATGAGCAGTCCTGAAGCCTCTTTCACACTAACTGCTCTCACTTTTTCTTCTGCCGTGTGACATTCAGTCAATTCAGTAAACACAGGCTGCATTGTTTGGCATAAAAGGGAAGCAGATTTATTATTTCAAATATTTTATTTATTCACATATGTGATGCTATGCACTGCTAGTGTGTGTAGGTCAGAGGGCAGCTTTCAGGAGTCTGTTCTCTCCCTTACACCACCTAGGTCCCAGGAATCAAACTCAGGTGCTCAGATTTGGCAGAAAGTTACTCATTCGCCATCTCACTATCCCCAGAAGTATTATTATTTTTTTCTTCGAGACAGGGTTTCTCTGTATAACCTTGGCTGTCCTGGACTTACTTTATAGACCAGGCTGGCCTCAAACTCACAAAGATCCACCTGCCTCTGCCTCCCCCAGTGCTGGAATTATAGGTGTGTACCACAGTACCGCGCTCCCCAGAATTATTATTATTGTTGATATTATTATGATTGTTAAAATACTTACTTGTTATTTCTACAGTATTCTGTGTGCCTGCACACCAGAAGAGGGCACCAGATCTCATTAAAGATGGTTGTGAGCTACCATGTGGTTGCTGGGAATTGAACTCAGGACCTCTGGAAGAATAGACAGTGCTCTTAACCTCTGAGCCATCTCTTCAGCACCCCCAGAATTATTTTTAATGGGAGGCAAAGCTGAATTATTCTCCCAGAGTTTACCGGTGGCACTTAGAGTTCAGGAGCTCCACCCAGCATTTCTCTCCTGGATTACTCATTCCAGCTGATAGCTTATATTCACTGAATCCATCCCTCCCCCCCACCCCTTTTTCTGTTTTTTTGTTTTGCTTTTTTGAGACAGGGCTTCTCTGTGTAGCCTTGGCTGTCCTGGACTTGCTTTGTGGAACAGGCTGGCCTCGAATTCAGAAATCCACCTTCCTCTGCCTCCCAGGTGCTGGGATTAAAGGTGTGCACCACTACCACCTGGCTTTCACTGTGTTTACTGAGCTATTATTACCAGAGAGAGCAGTGAGCTCCTAATGTCACCACCATGGAGTGAGACAGCAAAGCACGCAAGGCCCAGGGTAATTCATGTTTGTCAAGCTTCCATCCCATTGCAGAACTGGTGAGGACTTTTGTGACTCTCTCTCTCTCTCTCTCTCTCACACACACACACACACACACACACCCATAGGTGGTGGGCCATTTACTATGGCTTTCCCTTCACCACACACATGCCTGGTAGAAGGGGTAGATGGAGGGAGGGGGAAGACAGGGGGAGGACGCAAGGGGGAGGGGGGAGGGGCCGGCATTGCTCCTCTTAAAAAATGTAAAGTAGCAGGAGCTACTTGAAACAGAGGGCTCGGTCTTTGGAACTGTGCCCTCCTCTCTATAATATGGTGTCCCCATCTCATCCATGGCCACAGACCCTTCTGTTTGTTCTAGACTGAGGGATGTTCAGTCTGTGCTGAGCCGGGTATCTGGTTTTCCCACATCAGCACGTTGCCATTGCCGACTGCCCTAGGCTGAGGAGTGAGAAGGGGGGTGGAGGTGGGGGAGGGGGAGGGGGTATGGGGGGTGGGCACTGAGAAAGCTGGCGTGGGCTTATTTTTCCTCACCAACATCTACCCAGTGAACATTTCATGTGTTTGCCTGTGAGGCCCTGCAGTTAGCACGGTGGTGTTCACAAGCGCACGTGCACAGGGTGGCCCCCTTGTCCTAAAGCAATTCACCCTTAGCCAAAGGACAGACTTGCAAGCAGTGAGCTAGAAGGACGGCAAGGCTTTTCTTATGGGACTAGGGAAGAGAAAGTAGATGTGAAAGAGACAAGAACTCTAGCTAGCCGGGTGGTGGGGGCGCATACCTATAAGCCCAGCACTTGGGAGGCAGAGGCAGGTGGATCTCTGTGAGTTCGAGGCCAGCCTGGTCTACAAAGCCAGTCCAGGACAGCCAGAGTGACACAGAGAAACCCTGTCTTGAAAAACAAAAGAAAGAAAGAAAGAAAGAAGAGAAAAGAAAAGAAAAGAAAAATAACAGAAATCTGGCAAGTGTGAGAGCAGGCGGTGGGAAGCCCGTCCTATTGGGATGAATAATTTTTTTGTAGGCTGGCATGGCAGGGAACACATTAGAGGAACAGGATGTTCAGGACAGGGAGATGGTCCAGGCTGGAGCAGGGATTATACAGTGAGTCATAGGCCTAGAAGCCTGGCTTGAAACCCAAATTTATAGCAGGTAAATCCCAGCCTAAGATGATCTTGTTTACCCTTATAATGTACACACACACACACACACACACACACACACACACACACACACATCACAGACACACACACACAGTTTGTTTTTATAGAGGGTGTCATGTAGCCCAGGCTAGCCTCAACTCACTATAGAGCAGAAGATGACCTCTGCTCCCTAATGTTTCTACCGTCAGAGTGCTGGGGTTACAAATGTGCACAGGGTTTCTCTATGTTATTTTGGCCATTCTGGATTCGCTTTGTAGACCAGGCTGGTCTCAAAATCACAGTGATCCGCCTGCCTCTGCCTCCTGATTGCTGAGATTAAAGGCGTGCTCCACCAAGCCTGGCATCTCTGTGTGCATATCTGTCTGTGCGCATGTATATTGTGTTTGTGCATGCTCACAGTGCCTGAGGGTGTGCAGGGAGAAACTGTCAGGCCAGAGGTCCTTAGGTTTGACAACCCTACAGAGTCTTTCTGACACTGTCTTTTCTGGGCTTTATGTCTTACTGCTCATGCCAAGCTCCACAGTATTGGAGCCAAGACACGAGTTAGGACACTCACGATAAGTAGGGGATTGTGCGCTGCCACGGAAGGAGATCCGAAGATAGACAATCTGATGACTAGCTAGCTTACACTATGCCTGACAAGACATCCTTTCTTGTTACTAGCCGACTACTGGGAAATGACTTCTTGGTAGGTCCTGACAATCACATGAGACTCCCGAGGGCTCCCTCCCTAATTTCTTTATGCTGGCTGTGGAGCTGAGAGCCAGTTATAAGTGGGAGATGCTGGAGTGGGTGCCATGTGCATATTCCCCCACCCCATGAAGGGTGCGATCAGACTCCCCAAATAGCCAGAAGAGTGGGACTTTTATCTTGGGAAATTCCTGCCTCCTTCCTGCTGCTGTTGAGCTTGAAGTCCCCAGGGAAAACCCCTGAGAGCTGTGGTTGCTTCAGGTTAGGCTGGAAACAGGAAACAGAGAGTGCTGCATCAAATGAGCCATCACTGTAACACACTGGCCACTGCCTATTTTCATTTTCTCTTGAACTCCTAGTTTCAGTTTCTGTTTACTGCAAGTTGAGAGGCTTTCCCTATCTACCAGGTCTCCCACAGCGACTGATCCTGCAAGGGACTGAGGCTGCAGGACAGGACAGGACCCTACTGCTCTGGTGGCCTCCAAACAAGCCTGAAGCCAAAGCCTTATGCATTCTGAGATCTGACTGTATTTATCATCACTCTTTTTCCCTGGGAAAAGTGCCCAAGAGGCCAGTTCTGGGCAGATTTGCAGTCTTCAGACTCTAGACTCTCAGTCCTAAAACCATTATCACCCATCAATCCATTGATCCATTGATCCATCCATCTATTCATCCATCGACCCACCTACCCACCCACCCATCCATCTATCCACCCACCCATCTACCCACCCACCCATCCATTCATCTATCCATCCATCCATCCATCCACCCATCCGTCCAGCAAATGTTTATTGGGTCCTTTTTGTGTACCAAGCACTGTGCTGCACACAGGGCTTTCTGAAGAGAAAGAGGTCACATCCCATAGTCACAAAGTCTATCACGTAGAAGAGATCATCGGTACTAGATATTCATAGGCTACCGAACCTGTTGAAGCAGAGACTCACTTGGCTACCAAAACATTAGCCACATACTTAAATATAACTCTAGTAGACAACTCCATTGCTTTCTGTTCTGGTTACAGCATTATTTTATTGTTGTTGTTGTTTTGTTTTTGAGACAGGGGTTCTCTGTGTAGCCCTGGCTTTCCTGGACTCACTTTGTAGACCAGGATGGCCTCGAACTCACTGATGGCCTGTCTCTGCCTCCGCAAGTGCTGGGACTAAAGGTGGGCACCAACATGCCTGGCTCTGTTACAGCTTTCTTAAACAGCCTTTTTGTAGCTTGAAGACCAATCTCTTTTATTTTATTATTATTTTTTTTACACTTCTTCCTTCAATGAGGTGTCCAGTTGCTTTACCCTTAACTATGGGTGGCCTTATTGACTGTCTCATAGCAGGCAGAAGAGACGGGAGTGATGCAGTGAGGCTGTGGAGGCTAGGCAAGGCTTCAAGCTTGACTTTTGCCCTGGACAGCTGCTTTTGAAATGCAGCTACTGAGCCACAAACATCCCCTTGCTGTGAGAGGATGCTGTGGGTAGAGAGGTAGGTGTTGTAACTGACAGCCCCCCACTGGGGTCTCAGGGGACAGCCTGCACCACGTATCAGACCTGAAAGCAATGAAGTCTTCAAGGTGTCTATAGTCCCAGCTTCTGCCTGTCCATCTTGGAAGAGACCCTGAGCAAGAACTCATACACAACTATGACTGATGTCAGTAGCAGCAAGGATTAAAAATGCGATCGGCTCGGCCCTCAGAAGGCACAGAACACTGGCTCCAGGCTCTCCAGAGGATAGCAAATTCACTGAAAGCTCCAGTGCCTCGTGGATATAGTGTGGGGTTTACATAGAACCTACACACAACCTCTTGTATACATTGTAAAGTACAATCACTATGCCATGCTATGCGCATCACTGTGTCATGCTATGTGCATATTCTTTGGGGAATGATGAGAAAAAAAATATGGGTACACATTCGGTACAGACACATTTCCTTCCAAGCATTTTCAGTCCAACGTGGTGGCTGTGGAACTCATGGGTATGGAGGGCAGATTGCAACTGTTTGTGCTTTAAGTCACTGCGTGTAGGTGATTTGCTCTATAGCCCAAGATAACAGACAGCACTTGGTCCCAGTGACTTTGCTGCTCAAGGACAGGCCAGTGGCTTAGCAGTGTTATCCCTCCTGGAAGTTGGTGAGATATAGACCTTGAATCTATCTGGGACCAGTCCAGCCAGATCCCACATTTGAATAAAAGTCCCAAATATTTCCCATGCTGCCCAAAGCTTGAAAAGTATTGACTTCTTGGTGATATATACATTTCTCCCCAGGCACCTTATTTTCATGTTGTTGTTGTTGTTTTTAAATCCAGAGCTGGAGAAACAGCCCAGTGGTTGAGAGCACTGCCCGCTCTTCCATTCCCAGCACCCATGGCAGCTCAACTTCTGCTCAGGAGATCTGACCCCCGCTTCTGGCTTCTGCAGACATGCACGTGGTTTGCAGACACACATACAGTCAAGGCACTCATTTACATAAAATAAATAAGTAAATAATAAATAAATACATAAGTAAAATTTAAAAAATAAAAATGATCCAAAGGCACAACATAGAGTAATACATATCAACACACCAGCCTTGCTCCTCCCTACCAGCCCCTGTGCCTCCCTACACACCTCAGATTTAACCAATTAAAAAACAGCAAGCACAGGAGCTGGAGAGGTGGCTCAGAGGTTAAGAGCACTGGCTGCTCTTCCAGAGGTCCTGAATTCAGTTCCCAGAAACCACATGGTGGCTCACAACCATCTATAATGTGATCTGATACCCTCTTCTGGCCTGCAGGTGTACATGCAGGCAGAGCACTGTACACATAATAATAAATAAATAAATCTTTAAACACACACAGATTCTATATTGAATGCTGTATCATTTCTCTTCTTGTTGCTATGACAAAATTTTTCCACAAAAGCAATGTAAGGGAGAGAAGTTTATTGTGGCTCACAGTTCCGAGGGGACAGTCCACATGGTGGGCAAGCCAGTGTGGCCAAAGCTAGAAGCAGCTGGTCATGTCATAGCCACAGGGAGCTATCAATGCGTGTGTCCTGCTGGGTGTCTGCATCTATACAATTCAGGGTCCTCCACTCAGGGAATGGTCCTGCCCACAGCGCCCCACATTACTCTTCCTACAGCAGTTACTGTAATCCCCCACATCTGTGGCCTGAGCATCCCATTTCTCAGGCAATTCTAGACTCGGCCAAGCTTGACCGTTTAACACTAACCATCACAGACACTACGCTAAGTTCTTTTCAGCTATAACTCATGTAACTTTCCTGGTGGCCTGGTGTGAGAGACACAGCCACACATGAATCCTTATATTAATGGTGAGGAAACTGAGGGCAGAGAGCTGCATCACCCACACAAGTTCCAGGAAGTCCATAAGCAACAGCAGCAGTCTCTCTGGGAGGAACCCGTCTCCAGGCTTAGGCTGTCCTGCTTTAGGCCTTTCAGTGTTGCTTTCCTCCTCCCCACATTGAAAGTCTATCAAGTCTCCTTTCCAAAGCCCTTGAGATCTAGTCTACTCTCCAGTACCCACCAGACACCAGCCCAGGGCAGAGCCTCATCACCAGGTCTCCATGGAAACACACTCAGCTTGGCAGTCGGCTTGCATATCGCCTCTTGCCTGAGTTCGCCTCCCCCCCTTGCCTGGTCTCATTTTACAGATTCCACCACAAACACCACCCTGCCTTTGGCAAAGTCTTCCTTTGCTTAAGTATGTGCTCATATTCAAGGTTAATAACTATTTGGTGGCATCTTCACGTAGTCGTTGACCATCTTTGTATTTACAAATCAGTAGTACCGAGCACATTCATTCTGTGGTACAACTGTAGTCATGACCCTTTTCTGGAACTTTCCCTTCTTTCCAAGAAGAAAGTCTGTCCCTCTTAGACACTAACTTCCCATTCCCCCCTTGGTCCTTGGCAACCTCTCTCCCACTTCCTGTCTCCATGACCTTTAGCAGTCTGGAAAACTCACAACATAGAGCAACACAACATTTGACTCTTTCCTGCCCGCATCCCTTAATTGGTGTAATTTGCCAATGTCCATGTTGCAGTACAGCTCAAGATGCCATTCCTTTCCCTGGCTCAGTGATATTCTCCTGTGTGGACAGATCATATTTTGTCATGGCTATCTGTTGATCGGTATTAAAAGGGCTTTCCCATCTTTTCACTATTCGGAAGGATACTACAATGAAAAATATACAAGTATTTTATTCAAATTCCTGCTTTCAATTATTTTATTATTGTTGTTTTGAGAGAGGGTCTCCTGTAGCCCAGCTAGCATTCAACAAATGCCTGTCTCCTGAGTGGGTTCCATTGGCTAGATCCGATTTTTCTCTCTCTTCTCTCTTTTTTTTTTTTCTTTCCTTTTCTTTCTTTCTTTCTTTTTTTTTTTTTTTTTTTTTTTTTTTTTTTTGGCCTTTTTGAGACTGAGTTTCTTCGTGTAACATATCTGACTGGAATTCACTTTGTTTGTTTTGGTTTTTCAAGACAGGGTCTCTCTGTGTAGCCTTGGCTATCCCAGACTCCCTCGAACTCACAGTGATCCACCTGCCTCTGCCTCCCAAGTGCTGGGATTAAGGCGCCACCATGTACAGCTTTGGAATTCACTTTGTATACCAGGCTGGTCTCGAACTCACAGAGATCTACCTGCCTGCCTGTTGGGACTAAAGGCACGCACCACCATGCCCAGCCTAGATCTGATTTTTCAAGAGAAGATAAAACTATGGCAATGGTTGTTTCCTGGTGCAAAGGAAAACCAAACCAAACCAACACCCTTGTGTGAGTCATCTCAGTGTGTCCGGGGTCAACCCTTGAACTTACAGGTTACTTATTCCCAGAGGCATGATCAGATCACCCACAGCTTGGCCTCCAGCCACTTCTTCAGTCCCTTCAGAGTCCTTCTACCCCATCAGACTACTGACTATAGTCCGAGCTCAGGCCGCAGGCCCTCCTCCCCTCTGGAGGCTCTCCCAAGACTGTGCCACCACACCCTGCTTAAAATAGTCTTAAGCCTTGTGATGTAGGCATTGTTTTCATTTTACAGATGAGGAACAGGATTGGCGAACTGAAATTATCTGAAGGTGCCCCTCTGGCTAATGCCACACTTTGGGTTCTACTTCATTCCCTAATCCCAAGGCCCCACCTTCCCTTTACTGGGAGAGCTAAGAGGCCTAGAACCTGGACCATTTCTGCCTACCCCAGACATTTCTAGGTGTTGTTCCCAGCAGGTTTACCTTCATAAACTTACTAAATTAATATCATCACAACAAATAGTATAACATAATAAATGCCTCAGGTGGCCCTACACACCAATTACATTGGGAACTCTGGGATGAGGCTCTCATTATTGATTTTTTAAAAATGTCTCCCAAATTCTGCCACATCAAAAGCAAGAAAACAACCAATCAAACAAACAAAAATCCATAGAGCTCCAGGGCATGGTGCTTTCTGGGAGAACTCTCAAGCTCTCTAAAGGTCACCTCACACTGCAGGTAAAGCTAGGGACTGAGTATGGCTTGTCTCCTCTAAGATGCTCCTTGAGAGCTGAGGGCCACTGTAGTGGATTTGGAGGTGGGGGCCTTTAAGATGTGTTTGGTTAGGTGGTAAAGAGGGATCAAGTCTTTTCTCAAAGGAGTGAGTCCTTGCTCTCCAGGGACTGCGTCAGTCACAGAGAAAATGGGTTGTAATCCAGAGAGTGGATGCTCACCTCACCTGTCTCTCTGAGTAGACTTGCCTGTCCTTTCTCCTCCTTCCATGTTGTGACACCATTAGTCCTGGCAGCTATGGACTTTCAAGCTTCCAGACTGTGAGGTAAATAAGTTTCTGTACTTTGTAAATTATCTAGTCTCAGGTATGTTGTTATAGCCACAGAAAATGAACTGAGACAGGAGAGAATGGAACTCAGGCAGAAAATGGGCTCATTTGATAGGAAGGAGAAAGGGGAGAGGGGAGAGGAAAGGAAAGGGAGAGGAGAAAGAAAATCCCAGCACTCCGGAGGCAGAGGCAGGTGGATCTCTGTGAGGTCGAGACCAGCCTGGACTACAAAGCGAGTCTAGAACAGCCAGGGCTACACAGGAAAACCCTGTCTCAACACCCCCCCCCACCCTCCCCAAAAAACGTTAAAGAAGAGAAATAAGAAGGACCAGAGGGAGCTGCTTTTTCCACTCAGTTCTCCCTGTTCTCTGTGATCAGCCAGGTCACAGCTCACACTGACTAAATCCTGGCTCTTCAAGAATCCTCAGAGTAGGCAGCAGGGAGGAGTCCTCCTGAAGCTGAAGGTAAGCATGCTTTACTGTTAACCCCGGGCCCACCAGAGGCCCTACAGTCTTGCTTTCTGCCCTCCCCTCCTAGGCTCTCTGAAAACTCTCATCTGGCCATGCATTTTATTCAAGTAGCACAGCAGGAGCCAATCAGATTGGCCTCCAAGGATAAAAAAAGCTGTTGCTTCAGGAGGTGGCTCTGGGCCTGAACGGATGTTACTGCTACTTGGTCAAGCGGTCCAGACCTTGCTGGATAGTCTGAGCAGGCTGAACACAGCGTGCTCACTTTATCTGCTAAGTGAGGACAAGTGTGACTGACAGGCACCTGCCTCAGCCGAGAGAACATGAAGCCACTCTCAGCTGTGCTGGCCCCTCAACTGTCGTTTCTTATTTCCCACTCTGATCTTTGAAACGAGAAATTTGGACTTTAACTTTTAAAAAATCCAAGCAGGCAAAAGAGTGTTTCCTTGGGTTTGGGGAGAGGGTGCGGCTGGCATTATGGGCCACTGATGCACATGCCAAGAGAACAGTTGCCATTTTGATCCTCTGTCCTTTTGTCTGATGATGGTAGAGATAGAGCAGTAATTATGACCAAATTTTTTACTGTATTTTCACCTTTTTAAAAACATGAGATCTGGGGGCTGGAGAGATGGCTCAGTGGTTAAGAGCTATTCCTGGGATCCTAAGTTCAAGTCCCAGCAACCACATGGTGGCTCACAACCATCTATAATATGATCCGATGCCCTCTTCTGCAAATAAAGCACTCATATACAAGAAAGAAAGAAAGAAAGAAAGAAAGAAAGAAAGAAAGAAAGATGAAGGGAAATGCAGAAAATTAAAGAAATTCTTAACAAAACTAAACACGAGATCTACTCTCAGGTTATTTCATTTACCAGCAGCCATTTGGAAATTAACAATGTTCATTTAAATTTATTTTGAGTTACTTTTATGCCATGTGATAACTATTTAGGGTGGTGTGCTAAAATTAATGCTCAAGGAAGTTAACGGACAGCTGAAACATTAACAATCTCACACATGCTGGTACGTGGACAAGGTAAGAATGATTTACGTGATATTCCAACACCCTGGGCTTTGGAGGAGGACTGAGTATGGGCGTGTCAGCTCTCCGAGATGGTGCTAGTACTTAGCACTTGAGGGAAAGCAAACCCAGCTTGTTCTGTTGTGTGGCATCAGATCTTTAAGTATAAACAGTTCATGTTGACTGCTGAATTGTTCTCACCTTGGTGTTGTCCTCAGCCCGACCAATGGACCCTAGCTGGAAAAGAATAGTTTAGTGGGGGCTGAAGAAATTGCTCAGCAGGTAAAGGTGCCTGCTGCCAAGCCTAAGGACCCAAGTTCAATCCCAAGACCCAAGTAGGAGAAGGCCAGAACTGACTCTGCAAGTTGCCCTCTGACCTCCACACACCCTGCCTCAATAAACACACTAATAAACACAATAAGAATGCTCATGTTTTCAGTACCCCATGAGTCATGAAAAAGAAAATTGGCAATATTATTATCGCTTTTACATTTGATTAGCCTTTGGTCAAAATGGAAACACACCCTGGATCGTGTCACTTTTTGATTAACAAGCCTTGGAGAGAAAGGCTGATGCCTCACCACCAGTTCCCCCAGCTGCCAGTCTTTGGTGCTGATTCTTATTTTCAGGAAGACAAGGAAGTGAGCATTAAAGACTATCACTGCCCTGCAAATACCAGACCTAAGAAACACAATAAGGGAGTCAAATTAAAAGCAGAGGAGCACGCATATTTAAACTTCAATGCAGATGAACTCTGTAAACACACTTCTCATGAGTAGATGAGAGCAACTGTCACCCTCTTTCTCTTTGGATAAGGAGTGTTGCAGACACCTCCCAGCCTACGGAGGGCGCCGGTACCCCTGAATATTTCCTTGAGCATTTAAAGGTCCAAATAACTGGTGCCATTTTGTCTTTTCTTGAAAGAATGACCCAGTTTCCTAAATATTTCTCCATCTAATTTCATGGTCAACCGTACACCACTTACATGACAGAGAGCCTTCCGTTGTCTGAAGCGGAGAGCTGAATGTGAAATTTGTCACCTGGAATCCCCATCAATGTTTTGACCCGCTCTCCTCAACAACAATGACGTCAACCTTGAGGGTGCTGTTTTTCTTATCTGAAGCTCCCCTGCTACAGTTAGACTTCACCTCGAAAGTGGAGAAGCCCCAGAATAGAAAGGCTAGGCTGTACTATTTGGAATTGCTTATATCCAACACTATTGATCAACAAAACGACCATCTCAGGCAATTCACATGTTATCAAAGCAGCCACAGACTTGAAGGAGAGTTAAGCGGCTTCCGTTTGGGGGTAATCCCGAAACACACTGGAACAGTTTATACTCTTTACAATAGGGAGAAACAGGGTCATTGCTGGGGCGGGGGAAGGACAGACACTTATCACAAGCAAATTAATATCTGTCTTTAACTCCTGACTTTCACAGGATTTACATGAGTATAATTTCTCTATTTGCAGCTGTCGCTGGAGGTTGGTGCTCAGCTTTTCATACATTTCTATATTTCCCCTCATTGGCATGACCTAGAATTGTGGCCCATGTATTGTAATGTACTTCCCCAGGGTTGTGGTCCAGGCCAACAGGTGCCATTTTATAATATTCTTATCATCAAAAAGACGATGTAAAGAAAGCCCTGCCTCCTACAGCTTGGCAGCACCAGTCAAAACATGGGTCTACAAACACTTAGGCTAAATGAGTAGGTACATAGGAACCATGCCATTGCTGCCTCTCCAGCACATCTGATAGGGGTAAGATGACACCACATTTCCTCCACTTTGTATTGGTAGAAACTCTTACTAGTCCCAATCTGGCCATTGGAACGTCTACAAGCTGCCATTTATATTTTCATCTTCCATTACTTTCCAAGCAAAAAGACATCTCCCCCCAAATCTACATTGAAACCCAAATACACACCCCAAATAATTTAAACTACACTATGTCCTTCAAGGACAGAATTCTCTGTGACACTTCCATAGGTGGTGTCATATTGTTGTTTTATTGATTCTTTCATGCCATGATTTTTTTTTTTTTTTAATTGAGTCCTGTCCTAGGCCAAAAGATGACAAGCTACAAGTCAATAGGCCAGACTGGGCCTAAAATCTGCTTTGTAAATCAACTTATTATTTATTTATTAAAAGCTTTTTAAAAAAAGATGTATTTATTATGTATAATAATACGGTGCTCTGCCTGCATGTACTCCTGCAAGCCAGAAGAGGGCGCCCTATCACATTACAGATGGTTATGAGCCACCATGTGGTTGCTGGGACTTGAACTCAGGACTTTTGGAAGAGCAGGCGGTGCTCTTAACCACTGATCCATCTCTCCAGCCCGTAAATCAGCTTATTAAAATTCAGCTACACTCTCTCGTTTGTATGCTGTGTAGAGCCGAACGTGAGTCATTATGACAAGGACTACTCGGTTCACAAAACCAAGAAACCCTTCTTCTCCGGTAACACAGCGAACACATTCATGTGTTCTGTTCTACGGGAAGTCAATGCGGTGGTGAGCAGGGAGACAAGCAGCCGTGTGTCTCCGGGAGTGTCTGTGTCGTGAGCGGACTGAGAAAAGACTATTAACGTGAGGGGGCCCAAGTTTACCCAGGAGATAACAGTGAATCCTCGCTGGGACTTGCAAGAAAAAGAGGAACTGAAACTCAGAGGACAGGTGTGGAAAGAGACGTGCCAAAGGAAGCCAGAGAGAGTGACGCTGAGCGAGTGGGTCAGTTAGTGTGGAAACCGTCTAGGGCAGGCAGGGTACCAGGGGCACCCAGACGTGTGGGCCAGCTAAAACAGGGATCAGAATCACCTGGAATGTGTTTTAGATTGAGGATGAATAGTCTCACCTGGGAATCTATGTTCCATAGGTAGGACTGAGCTCTCTAATCAGTCGTAAGGCACACCCAGGTGATTCTGGATCAATCCACGGGTATGGTAGCTACTGGATTCATGTTAGGTTGTAGAGGGTGGCTGGAGGCACCTCCAGTGTGGTCCACTTAGAGCCGGTGAGAAGCAGAAAGAATGAGCGCGCAGACACATAGAAGTGGATGCAGTGAAAAGGCAGTTTATTGTCTATTAATACTGGTACAGAGGAACAGAGAGAAGCTACGCAGACAGCATCAGATGTCGCTGGCAGTGATTCCTTTTTTTTTTTTTTTTTAAGTTGGTTTTTGTTTTTTTGTTTTGTTTTCATCTGAAGGAAACAGAACAGTCAAAGTACACTTCTGGTTACAAAGTACAGCAGCTAGCCCAGCAAGTCTAATTCAGAGGGAGCACAATAGTCTCCCAGCCTCCCCCCCACCCCACTGACCAACCACAAATGAATGTATATACAGAGGCGCCGCTCACTCCGAGTGAGCTGCTAAAGCTGAACCTCTCATCAACAACCTACATTCAACTGAAAAGCTGCATCGCACACAACATTTTCTGGAACCTTTGTTGAGATTTTTGTCTCTTCTAAGCCAGGAGTTTGGAAGGAAGAAAGAATGTTCCAGAACCCTGCAAAAGACAGAACTCTTCTTCCCCGTTTGCCACAATAGAATATTGTGGACTTCTGTGAGCTACATGCAGAACCAGCCATATCAGATAGTGCCTGGTGACCTCTGACCACTTTATATAGAGACTTGTCACTGCAAACCCATCGATGTTGCCCTGCTCACCCAATCTGGAAGCCAGGAGGTTTCCTTGGTAACAAGAGTAACTGGCTCTCCCTCAGCACCTTCAGGCAATTGCATAGTTCTTTATGCTTTCTGCAACTGTCTTCATGGCAGCGAGGTTCACACATGGGCTTGAGTTGGGCTCTTTTTTTTTTTTTTTTTTTCTGGAGGGGGAGGAGATTCTTGCGATGAGCATTTTAAAATTATTTGTCCAGGAACCATGGGGGGTTATTTTTATTGAAATAGAAAGAATACTTATGACCTTGGCTTGCTGGGAAAGGATGCTTCTGAGAAGGGAGTTAAACTACAATGGTGCAAAGACTCCGAGGTGTGACCCCTTCTGTCAGCTGGATACAGAACGGGCAGGGAGGAGGAGGTTCAGCAACACCAGAGGGTGATGAATGGGGATTCATAGATTCAGCATAAAATTGGATAAAAGACTCAAGAACTCTACAAATTCACAGTCCCATCTATGGATGAAGATAAAAATTCTTGTTGCTATAAATCTCTGAAATCACAATGCCACCTCAGTGATGGATACAAGGCCGAGGAGGTGAGTTTGGCATTGTTTATATTATTTCTGTACAGACTATCAATCAGGCATGTCCAACCTGCAGATCACATACTGAATGCATCCCAGATGGTGAATGTCCAAGAAGTTTTGTATGGCATCGTCCGTCATGTTATAATGTCAAAAGGCTGGGCACCCTGTCAGTGTAGATGGTTATATACTTCCAAGTCATAATTTCAGATGTTTTATACCACAAGTGTAGATGTAGCATAGGGAATGGTCCCTTAACCATAAATTCAGCAATCACCTCTTGAGGGTGTAAAAGAGCTAGATTCTGATCCCTGCTAGGTTTCTCTTGCATGGGAAAATGCCATCTCCTTTCCAAAGGCAGTTATTAAAGGTATGGTCCAAAGGGCCATCAAAGCAACACAATCTAATGGGCCAAGCACAGAAAGCTCAATCTTACAGCACACATCTGTTGGAAACCTTGGATTTTATGCAGAGGCAGAATAAGGCTGAGTCACAAGATCTGGGTGTTAGTGTTGTAGAAATCACCAGAAAGAAACCATAAGGGAATGGAGAAATAACTCAGTCAATGGAGGGTGTTTTCAAACTCAGGCTCCATAACGCATATAGATTTCACTATAAAAATATTATTCTTTAAAAAAATACATAAATGTAAAATACTCCCTTTCTATAGTGACTCTTTACCCCACCTATATTATGCTACTTACTTTAGACTGCAGTAAATGCATGCCTTCAGGGATGGACCCATATAAGTCTCTCTCTCTTGCTTTTTCAAGCTAATTTAATTGTGCTTACAACTGTGCTCCCAGACTCCCAGACCCAGGTAGGGGACCTAACAGGTTCTCTCACAGCAAGCAGCTGTAAGATGGCATGCGCTCCCTGCAACCTATCAGAGTGAGTCTGCAAGCTCAGCTGGTCACCGGAAGTACATTCAGTTAGTACAAGGGCAGCGATAAGGCCCAAGCTCCGCCTACTTTCAAGCCACACCTCCAGGTTCTGCCTGAAGCTCCCATGATCAAATTCACAGCTCTGGGCTGGAGTGGGGGAAGAGAATGTTGTGTTGATACAGCTTTTAGTACAACCTTCTATTTTTTGTTTGTTTTGTTTCATTTTTTAAAACAGGACAGAAAAGGAGACCTTACACAGCGGTGCTAAGGCAAACTATCCAATGGCACATCAAAACCCCTTTTCTGTCATTCATCACATTGACACCACAAGGCAGATACATTCTGTAAACATATATGCTATACAGTACATTAACCATGTAAGGAAAGGAAAAGAAAGCCACCCTGTATGTCTTTTCTTTCTGGGATTCTGTTCTTTCAAGTCAGAAGGATTTGCAAGGAGTCTAGGGAGAATTTCATGGTTGGTGAGAGGTGCTTTTATTTTGATTAAAAAAAAAAATGCAGTGACTTGGGGGGGAAAAAAAAGCTCCAGGTGACCAATTAGAGGCAGTAGGGGAGGAGATGAGCATTCACACTGCAGCCTGTAAAACCTAGAAATAGTCACAAAATGTAAAAAAGTCATGAACATCAGGAAACATTTGTTTTCCTGACTAGTAAGAGAAAACAGTGAAAAATTACTGTTATTATCATTATCATCATAATTGTTACTGTTACAAAAATTAAGGCTGTCCAGATCTTTGATGCACAAAGTCTGTGGTCCCTCGATTGCCTCTTTTCACATCGACAACTAGGCTTTTACATGGCAGTTCCGACCCTCTGGTGTTAAGCTGGAGTGGGTAAGGGAAGCAGAGGCCTCGGGAGCTGGTTGGAGGATGGATCGGCAGTGAAATTTTCTTTTAAGAACTCCAGGATGCAGTTTTTCTATATCTCTACATTTAAACAATCAGCATTTAGAGTTTTAGTGGCGTGGCATTTAAGAAGTTTGCTGAAGCCGTAAAAAGTCTACTCTTCTAATGAGGGATTTTAGTTCCCCCCCTAGAAGATGTGGGCAGGTTTTCCTGGCAAGTCCTAGAGAAGACGAGGCTGGGAAGATAAACAGGTCCCAATTTTTCTCATTCATTTGACCTGTATTTTTTTTTTTAGGGGTTATTTATTTATTATGTATACAGTGCTCTGCCTGCATGTAGGCCTGCATGCCAGAAGAGGGCATTAGATCACATTGTAGATGAATGTGAGCCACCATGTGGTTGCTGAGAATTGAACTCAAGACCTCAGGAGGAGCAGACAGTGCTCTTAACCACTGAACCATCTCTCCAGCCTCCCTGTTTGAGCTGTTTTTATATGTACCAATAACTCCAAAGGGCCTACGGTGTGTCACTAAGCTGCTAGAACAAAAGATGCTTTCCAGGTCTGTCCTAATCAATACACCTTGACTAAGAGACCATGGAGTTTTCAAACAATTGCATATTTATAAATGTTTCAAAAACCTACCTCTTTAAAATGCTTGGAATTTATGGACTTGGTAATAAATGTGCCTATTACAAAAATACAATATGAACTTGTTCACCTTGGAATGGTTTAAACTGTAAACTGACAGTGTGGGAGACAAGGCTGCATCTACCAGGGAAGGCCACACTGGGGAGTTAAACTCTCCAGGGGGAGCAGCCACAAAGAGAGGTAACCCAGGGTCTAGGTTTTAAGTAAGAACAACACCAACAAAAATGTCCCCAGTGTATGTCATCTGTTTTACCTTCCTCTATGTTTCAAATGGACGAGGCCAATGTTCCTTAAGAAGGAAGAGCCAGGGCAAGAAATGTGATGTTTTCGCCTCTATCACCTTACTCTGGTCTCTGCTTTTCTGATACCCATTGGTTCTGGCATTGGGTAATTTATAGTTCTCAAGGGTGTTCTGTGGTTCCTGGGAAGAAAATTCTTCCGAAAGCAAAGGAGTTTGGCCCCAGAGTTCTGTCCCAGAGATGCTGCTGTAACCCTGGGGAGCCTCTCTATATGCGTTTGCCATTTATGAAATCTCAGTACAGAAGCGAGTTTTTCAGCCCTTTCCTCAACACCGCCAGTGATAAGTGGAATCACCAGACATTAGCAGTTTGTTAGAAGCAATTTGGTTTTTTGCTAATTATATAAGGAAAATAATACAACTATGGGTAAAAGGTTAAAAAGAACCCCCTACGTCTTACTACACGTTAAAAGAAAGAAAATTAATGTCAAGAATATTCAAGTCTTGAAGGTTCATCGTAACTGCCAGTGAATCTAATTAAATACCATTGAAGTGAAAATAAACATTCCTCTCCTCCTTTTTCTTCTCTTCCATTTAAAAGGAAACTGATTGTACACATGTATAATATACATGTATGTATTATACACATTCATGTGTGGGTATCTGTACTTTTTTTTTTTGAGACAAAGTCTCACTATGTAGCCCTGGTTAACCTCACTCTATAAAGCAGGCTGGCCTCAGACTAACGGGGATTTACCTTTCTAGTGCCGAGATGAACGATGTGCTATACCGTGCTGAGTGGAGATGGGTTATATTTTAAAGAACAGCCCAAGTAACATTAGCTCAAAACAAGATTGCGGTTTTGTGGCTTCCTCATGGATTCTTTACTCTGGCTCTGTCTGGCTTTGCAACCACACAATCACATACCTGGCCTCTAGCAGGGGGAAGACCACAAATAATACCAAGACAGAGGTGGGGGGGGGGGCATGGGAAAGGCAGAGTCACAATTACGACTCTGTTTACATTTTCATCATCAAGGCAATAACTTAAATGCTGTAAGCGGGCTGATCAGGTTCAGTCCAAAAAAGGATTGGCTGAGCCTGAATCCTCACAGAGAATGGAATAGTAGGCTAGCATCAGCCATATTCAAACTTTCACTCACTGTAGCCACAGATAATTTTAATAAGGGCACTATGTCTTACTTCAGTTAAATGATTATTTTTTTAAATAACAAAACCAACAGAGCAAACAGAACTCAGAGTTCGCCAGTCGCTAGCTCATCATAATGAGCAGCAGATGAGGGGGTGTTATCCTTGGTCCTTGTGGTCTTAGGAGGAGTGGGGGTACAGACTGTTTTCCTCATAGATAAGTAGTTTTCTTAAGGAAGGGGCAATGTGTCCTGGAAGCTCCAGACAGCAGGCCCAGGGACTCCAAGTTCTGCTGTTCACTCCCTCACTGTGCTTTTGAAACCTAACATTGAGCAGCCCCGAATCCCCAAGACAGTAAAAGAGAAGGCGGAGTAAACTTCCAGATTGTATATTTCCCAAATGAATTCATAAAGAGGATAAATTGTCTAAAAACATGGGACCTAGTTTCTCCTTTCGTGGAAGTGGGGTTTAGCCATGTGGCGTTTTGTTCAAGACTTGTGTGCTATTTAACCACTAGTGGAAAACAGAGCAGTGAGGACTGCCTGCTCTGGAACCAGCTTCCCAGATTCCAGCCGCTGCCTTTTCTGGTAGCTGCTCTGAAGCCCAGACCTCACAGTAAGTCCCCAGTTATCTCACGGGAAACTGTGGAGGGGACAATTTGGGAAACAGCTCACTCCTTTGCTATTCCTTTCTTTAATCTTTTTTCTTATTTACATATTAAAGATTATAAATGACTCATGTTGTGTCCAATAAAAATGAAACTACTTGAGGAAAAAAAATAACAGAAATAAAAATGTCATTACTCTCTAATCATAATAAATATAACTTCAAGCCAAGAAATGAACAACAACAACAAAATAACAGATTTACCCTTGAGTTAAATGGGACAGACGTAGTTGGCCCTGCACCTCAATCCTCCAGGCTTCGTTATATTGTTACATTTTTCTGAGCTACTTCCAAGATAAATTACAACTTGGTGTGGTACATCATAGGGAACATAGATGGTTCTGTTAGTGATTTGTATGATGAGGTGAGTGTCTGGGTAAACAAAGTTATCTCCCATTGAAATCAGCTAACACATCACAAGCTTCATCAAGTTCCTGTATTAGCATTCTTTTTCTAAGTCCCTTTGGTTTCACTAAACGCATAGCTGCCCAGTTTGGGGCAGCGCTAACAATGTATTTTAAGGGATGTTCATCATGTTTTAGGTTAAAATGAAAACGCTTTAATAGTCTACAATTCCCGGAAATTGAAGAAACGATGCTGTAGGCTGCCCAAGAATGTGCCGCCTAATCAGACTATGTGGAAGAATTCAAGATCTTTCTACATCATTGAACATTTTTTTTTCACATTGAAAAACTTTTTTTTTTTTTTTTTTTTTTTTTTGAGTGGAGAAACCTATACACCGAGGTTACCTGAAACATTCTCTTACCCATGAGGACATTAAAAGAAAAAAGAAAAGCACAGATGTAAGACTAACCAACCGGGTGTGGGAGACGGACAGTTAATACGCACAGCGCCATCCTTGATACAGTGGGGGTTAGGGTTAGGACAGCCCCGCCCAGGTCAGAAAGACTGTTTTAAGGAATGTGGTCACTGCAGAGAGACTTCTCAAAACGATGCCCTCTTTGAAAATAGATGAATTCGATCAGAAAATATCCATGAAAAAGAAACTATAAAACTTTACATTTTGGGGGCTTATGGATTGACGAGCATTGCGGGTGCTGAAAACAATGGTGGCCTGAGGTCCTTGGAAAATCCTGTATAAAGGGTTCTTCGGGTAAGCCATAGAAAGAGCCTGGTAGCTGATGAGTCAGTTCCTATGTCAGCAGGGGCAGGAGCTGGGTTCTTTGCTTTTGAGTCAACTTCATTTCGGTTTTAACAGAAGAAGGAAAGTACAATACTGTCATCTGGAAGCATATGTAAGGCAGCAAAGAAAAAGCATCATGTCATCCTAGAACGGCCAGATTAAGGTAGGTCCACTTTTGGTTATGGTAGCAACCAACGAGAGCCCACAGCATTTTTGCTACACAAGATATAAAAAACAAAGATCCACACAGCGAAGGAGGCAGGGGCGTGGCAGTGTATATGTGTGTGTTTGTGTGTATGTGTGTCTATGTTAGAGTGTGAACACAAGCCAAAATGAAAACCCCTGGTGCCAATGGGTTTGAGTCCAGTCAAGTCAATTAAGGCTACAAGATAACCAGGTGCTATGAAGGTCCGCTCCGACTGAGCAGTACGGCACTGATTCGCTCTTGAAGATACAAGGGAAGGTTTAGAGGAAAAACTAAGTTCTTGCAGGGGGGCGGGGGGAAGGAAGAGTGAAGCACACACATGCACGTTGTTTCCCAAGTGAGGAGAAGGAAAGATGTGAGTGAGAAGAGATCAAAGCAAATCCAACTGCGAGGCAAGGCAGGTGTTTGCTTCCAGTTCACAGTATCGCAGTTAGTGGTACAGTGAGGTCTATTTAAGAGGTGGAGAGTAGAGAGGCTGCCCGGAAGAAAGAGGAGGAGAAAGAAGTGGTCACATGACAACACAGCATTGACATCGCTTTTTCTTTTGGGTACCTGGGGCCGGGTCTGTGGGCAGGCTCTCTTCCTTGCCTTCTGGGGATGAGGGTTCTGTGGTGTCTGACACGGGTCTTCCGGACACCAGCTCAGCTGCGTTCCCATCGATTGTGGACACGTCCGTCACCGTCTTCTCTCTTAGCGACTTCTCATCGTCTTCATCGATCAGGACTAATTCGGCCTTGATGGTTTCGTCATAGCCTAGCACCTTTTTAGTCTCCTCTTCATCCTCGATGTTTTGGTAGCCCATAAAAATCATGGTGACAGGTTGGTCCAGGTTTGCCTCTGGCCCTTCTGTGCTGGCGGGCTGGGCCTGCTGCCCGGGGTTTCCCAAAGAGCGATCTTTCCTGGACTTTTGCACCATTTCTAACTTGGCTTCTTTGCAGAGCATGTGTTCCTTGGGATGGCCCAGGCTCCCGTCTGCAACAAGAGTCCTTTCTGACATGTGTCCTCTGAAGCTTGATTGTCCAGCCTTCTGAATTAGCTCTTCCACATCCTTTGCACTTAATTTGTGGACTCCGTTTTCTACCACGGTGCCTCCTGAGTGCACCTCATACACTACTTTGGTACCATCGTCATAGACTTTGACTCCTCTCTGATGGACCCCCTCTGGGCCAATGGTGGATGCAGAGAGAATCTTGGTCTCTCCTGTTTGTTTGTCTTTCTCCACATTAATTTCCATGGCGTATATAGCTTGAATGAAAACAAGAGAAAGGAAGTGCATGTTACAACAAAAAAAAAAGCCAGTGAATGGTTAATTGCCAAACAGACCAAAAAAAAAAAAAAAAAAAAAAAAAAGTGGTTTATGCTCTTTCTATTGTAACCACCAAGCAGTCTGAGTGTTAGCATGAGGTATGCAGTGGTGACAGAGGTGGTTGTGTGTGTTCTTAACAAAGCAGCTAAACGCACTGGGAAGACAGATACATACACTCACCATCTCTCAATGAACTCAGGCTTTTTAGGAGACTGGCTAAAAGGAGAGACTTCAGATCTAACAGGACAGAATTATGGAAAGGCTGGTAATGTGCAAATGACCTTGACTAAGATCGGCTTAGACAATTTCAAAGATGCACAAGTTCCAGAACCTTACTGCTGTTTCCCCAACTCTTCCACTAAGTGTGCACCTATTTTCCCCTCTCCATTTCCTTGTACTGTTGACGGAGAAGATGCCAAGTGATCTACAGGTGGGACACAGCCATCCTCCACCACACTACAATCTGCTATTCTGCAAAAACTGAAAGAATAGGGAAACATCGGGACTGTTGGCTCTGAGAATACTCTAGTCAGTTAGTAAAGCTTCTTAAAAAAAAAAAAAAAAAAAAAAAAAGAAAGAAGGAAAGAAAGAAAGAAAGAGACCCAGTAAAGAACAGGTTGTCATGGCACCAGTAACATAGGAAGTGGGGATGAAGGCCCAGAAAGCGGCTGTTCTTATTCTCACAGTGCTAAGGCTCACGAACCCGTCCTTTTATATTTCCCCTCTGTTGTCTTTTTTTTTTTTTTTTTTCCATGTTGTCCCTGTCACTCACTACTATGAGACCTTTCTTTTCCTTAGGCTGAAGAAGTGTCACCCAAGGGACTGGACTCTCCAACCATCTCACATCCTAAGCACCAGCTCTCCCCTGTCCTACAGGCTCTTGGATACCCAACATTTGTGTCCAGTGTTTCTCAGCTTGTAGGTTGCAACCCCTTAGGGAGCTGAATGACTCTTTCACAGGGGCCGCCTAAGACCATGGTAAAACATAGCTATTTATATTATTATTCATAACAGTAACAAAATTATGGCTATGAAGTATCAACGAATATAATTTTATGTGTGTGTGGGGGTCACCGCATCGCAACCAACTGTGCTAAAGGGTCGCAGCACTAAACGCTGAGGGCCACTAAACTAGGTGGTATTCGGACTCACTGGCCTCAGCAGCTTCAAAAGCATCATGTTGCTTTCTTCTCAACTCTCCCCTCATCTCAGCATGAGGTGACACCAGTGCCACAGCTTAGCTGCTAGTTGTGTAAGCCTTCATCATGTCTGTCTCTCCTCTTCATCCTAATCTCTCACATCCCACCATTGAGAGGATCTGCTTCAGGATTCCTATTCTTTTCCTCCTCCTCATTGCTTCCACCAGTCCAGACCCACTCTGCTCAGCACAACAGTCACATTTCAGGTTTCAGTGATGCCTCTATTTTCCTACTCAAGTCCTAAGGACTACACATGTGTACAGGGGAACCAAGGCCGACTGGGGCCTGTTTTTGTATGGCTCGGAAGAAGAATGACTGTATATGTATATGTGTGTATGTATGTATGTATATATTTAAAGGTCATATAAAAAGAAGGAAGTTGGGCTGGAGAGATGGCTCAGTGGTTAAGGGCACTGGCTGTTCTTCCAGAGGACCCGGGTTCAATTCCTAGCACCCACATGGCAGCTAACAACTGTCCATAACTCCAGATCCAGGAGATCTGTTACCCTGATACAGACATATATGCAAGTAAAACCATTACTGCATATAAAATAAAAATAAATAAATTGTGAAAAAAAAAAAAAGAAGACGAAAGAAGTCATTTGAGAGGTAGAGACAGAAGAATAAGAAATTTGATGTCACACGCCACTGCAGAGGGAGTGTGAGGCCGGCACGGGCTACCTGACAGTGTCTCAAAAAGAAAAGAGGAAAGAAGGAAGGAGGAAGACAGATGGAAAAGGAAAGATAAGAGGGAGAGAGGGAGAGAAGGAGGGAGGAAGTGGAGAGGGAGGGAGGGAGTTTGCTAACACACTGTGTATGATTCACGGGGTCTAACACCTTTACCAGCAGGCCGTTTATTGGGGAAGTCTACTGAGCCTGTAGCTGGAGCTCCACCTGTCTGAAGTACCCTTCTCAGAAACTCACTTTTCTTGAGTGTGTGGGTTCAGCACCAAGTCCCTGGCACTGCACACAGTTCCTCTCAGAATCTGTTTCCATCATTCTTTGCCTCTTCGTCTCACAGTCTCTCTTGCTTTCCAGACACACTGGTCACACCAAACCTCACATTATGCTCAGGACACTACCCCGGCCTCCTCCGGGGCCTGTGGTCCTTTTTTACCCAGCCTGCTTTTCATCTAGAGTCTGAGGCCACACACCTGCTCACCAATAACCGAACCCCTGTCCTTTTCAGAATATCTACAGCCTGCAAAGAAGTTTCCAGTTGCCTTTCAGCTGTTAATTCCTCTCTCTTCCTTCCCCTCACACACAACCAAAGAACTGCATCCTACATCTAAATAGTTCCTGATTTTTAGATTCTCCCCTGCAACACCCTTTGCACTTTCTACACATCCAAATGCCACACAGCCACCAATGTCAAGATCAAGTGCCCCTTCCCCTAGATGCTTTCTTAGAACCGACCTCCAATCTCTAAGTCACCCCTCTCTTCTTAAGATTTACTGAATGCTTTCTAAATATCTCTGAGGACACTGAACAATTTCTACCCAGCAGTGGGTTTGTATAGCACAGGCGGCTTTGAACTCCAAGTCTTGCCAAATGCTGAGATTGTGGCGTGTACCACCACAAGTATTTGTAGAGGTGACTTATCAGATTCATAGACATTTTAGATTTTGATTCTTACCTACCATTTTTGTGTGGTCTTCCATTGCTAGCCCCTACCCCAGAACTTTTTGCATAAAAGGTACCTGATACAAATATTTGTCAAACAACTGTGGCTAAATGATCTTTACCGGTCACAAGTATTTTGTATAACAGGACAGCAAAGAAAGGTTCACACCATGATTAATGTCTGTAACAGCTTAAGCAATCATCAGATAACATGCTTCCAGTCACTTGCATGATAAGATACAATCTGTTCAAGGTCGACACTGGGCTAAAATGATCCAGAAAATTCCAATGCCCAGTTTTCATAACATCCATTTTGAACATTTTCATTGCTTGGCATAAAGAGAATGAGTTTTCAAGTGACATCATGGGAGACCAACATTATTTGTCACAGAAGTACATGGGTTCACATACAGAGATTGTGATATAAAAAAAGATATTCATCGCAGTGATTTCCTGAAATTTTTTTATATAGCATATGATCAGAAAAACAAAATGGGTATTTACAATGGGCCCCAAAGCTTGTTTTTTTTTTTTTTAAATAAACGTCACAATTGAATTAAATATTCAGGTTTGAATTAAAATATTATCTTATCACTATTAACATGATGATTGACGTGGTAGGTAGAATGTTGAAGTATCTCCCAAACTTCCAGGGATGCATGAACAACCTGCTGTCAGTACAAAGCATGGAATATATTTCAACACGGGTTTCTCTGTTCCTCTGTGTGGCCTTGGCTGTCCTGGACTGACTCAGTAGACCAGGAAACAAAACATTTCTATGCTTGTGTGATTAACATGTGGATGTTTAGAGATCCCCCTCTGCCCTGAACACCCTCATGACTGCTTCATTACTGTTTCTTCCCCACATCTGTGCACGCAGCCTCCTTTCACCTTTGCCTGCTCCTGGAACTGGAGGGAATAAAAGGATGCTGAGTAGCTATTTTTCTGGAAAGATGACGTAGGCCCACAGTAAAAGGAGGAGAGAGTTCAGTGGAAGGGAAGGTAAAGGAAAACCGATGGTGAAATTTGAGAAGTACCATTTGAAAAGAGGTGTGAAAGAAGCAACAGGTAGGAAATCAAATCTCAAACTCCTTTTAACAAATCTATATAGGATCTCGAGGCCCAAACCGCATGCTGAGTTCAATTAGGGTCTCGGGGCCCAAACCACGTGCTGAATCCAGTTATTGTCTTGGGGCCCAAACTGTGCGCTGATGGGCATGTCCCATGAAAGGCCTCATATACCAGGAAAGTGGGATAGATGTGAGGATTCTAGGTAAGAGAAGTATGGGAGAATGGGGAAATAGAAGGATCCAGAGGATTCTAGAAACCTACAAGAAGAACATTATGATGGGTGGATCTGGGCCCAGGGGTTCTGCTCAAACTACTGCACCAACCAATGACAATATGTGCAGTAAACATTGAACCCCTACTCAGATCTAGCCAAGGGACAGGACATTCTCCACAGTTGAGTGGAGAGCAGGAAATGACTCCCACACCAACTGTGGTGCCCCATATTTGATCACGTCCCCTGGATGGGGAGGCCTGGTGGCACTCAGAGGAAGGATAGCAGGCTACCAAGAAGAGACTTGATACCCTATGAGCATATACGGGGGGGGTCCCCCTTAGTCACAGTCATAGCGGAGGGGAGAGGAGTAAGGGGGAAGTGGGAGGGAGGGAGGAATGGGAGGATACAAGGGATGGGATAACAATTGAGATGTAATCTGAATAAATTAATTAAATAAAAAATAATCCATATAATGCTCAAGCTGGCCTCAAATTTGCTTTTCAGCCTCGTCCTCCAGAACACTGGGCTTACAGGCATGGACCACCTCACTGGCCTCTGAATTTTTTTCTGTGTGTGTGTGTGTGTGTGTGTGTGTGTGTGTGATTTTAAATGTTATTAAGTGTGACATGACACTGGGACAGAACCACATATGAAAACAATTTCTTCAGGGGTATATATGCATATTTATAAGTACATATTGTACATAATCAGTGCAATATTTCCAGAATTGAGCTCAGAATATTTTAGTATTATAACAGATATGTTATATCATAAAGTACAATATCCATACATACTTTTTTCTTTCAGATCAAAAGTAAGGCTTCACAAAGAAGCACAGATTTGTTTGTTTCTTTGTTTGTGGTTCACTGGGGATGTGGTCCCTATTTCTCTCTGCATTTCTCTTCTTTGGTACAAGGTACCTAGGAGGACCCACTGCGAATCTGTGAGTTAGTCAAAGGCAATGCTTAATCCTCCCAGCACTAACACGGAAACGTTAAGTGAGACTTCCAGAAAGCTACACTGGAGGTAGAACATTTACCTTGGTGTTTTAAGTGAGTGAGATTCCTATTTTGCACACCAAACTGAATGAAGTATAGATGCAACAGCAGACATGATCACTTCCGTTTTCAGTCTCCCTCCCCCCTTTTTGGGTCTAACCCAAGGCCTCATGCATACTAAGCATGTGCTCTGTCACGGGGGTACAGCTCAGCCCAAACAAACATAGGGTTTGTTTGAGACACGGTCTTGCTTTGTAGTCCACTTTGCCTCAAAATTGCCCATCTTTCCCCTCAGTTTCTTGAGTGGTGGGATTATAAGTGTGTGCTATCACACTGGGCAACTTTGGGTGAGGGTTTTTTTTTGTTTTGTTTTCTTTCGTTTTGTTTTTGTGGTTGGTTTGTTTGCTGAAGGAGCCAACTGTTCTACAGTGCTTGGGATTGAACTATGGCCTACTGTATTCTAGACAAATGTTCTACCATTTGGTTACATGAGTACTCCTCTTTTTTATTTTTTGAGACACAGTCTCACATAGTCTAGGCTGGCCTCAAACTCACTATGTAGTCCAGAATGGCCTTGAATTCCTGAACCTCCTGCCTGGACCTCCCGAGTGCTGGGATGACAGATGGGTACCACCATACTTGGCCCCTTGACCTCTTCTTACTTTTATTTTGAGACATCATCTCACTCTCTTGCCCAGGCTAGCCTTGAACCCTCAATCTTTATGCCTCAACCTCCCCAGCTTTGGGGTTACAGGCTTGTGCCACCAAGCCTGACAGCATTATGTTTTCAACATCTACACTTTCAAAACATCACGTGCCAAGAAACTTACACCCAGTGCCTTTCCCTTCAAGCATGCGTTCACCTCTAGCCACAAGAAGGACTTGCCGTCGGCCTGACATTCTGTAAGCCTCCTCCCATGAAAGGCTTTGGCGGTCTGTGCAGAGGTGAGGCTCAAATGGGGACATGAGGAAAGGGCCTTCTTGGCCACGCAGTCCTCAAGGACTGCCCAAGAGCCATATGGACAAGAGAAGGGTCTGAAGAAAGGCTTTCCACGGTTCCCAGGAACCATGGTGGGTGGTGGGTGTGACTAAGACAGTTTAATGGAAGTTTCACTGAGAGTCTGATTAGAGTCTGGATGTACACTTTTAGCACATGATATATTCAGTTGCTGATTTTCAAACCTTGTACACTGACATCAGCAGGAGTGGAACACATAAAACTGTTTTATGCCTTCCACTAATTCAGCAAGACAGCTGGGTAGTGTGCCTGTTTTACTGATAAAGAACAGGGGCCACCATGACTCAAGTCTCTGGTGGAATACAGACCAGTGGCTATTTCCATGTTTTGACTTGGAGCCTTAGTTCTTCTTCCCCCTTCCCCCCTCCCCCAAATGGCAGAAACCTCTGTGATGGCCTTGAGCTTTGGGGAGCTCAGAGAGATGGGTCTGAGTAGCAGATAATACTTGGTTCTGTTCAGACCCATTCCTGGGCTTCCGTTTACCTCTGGCAAACAGACAGCAACTGTGAGGGTGTAAGCTGCCTGGAACAGAGACAACAAGAGCACCTGACACGGGTAAGAGGAGGGCAGTTAACAGGATCCTGCTTCAGAAATCAGTTCAACACATAAACAAGACTGTGACCCAAAAGATGGAAAATTCCATTATGGTGCAATCCCTTGATTCAGGCTTGAACTCTCAGCTCACTTTCTTTGCGCCCCAGAGGTCACAAAAGCAGGGAGGGGGACAGCCAAGGTTCATGTGCAAATAGAAGCCTCACGTGCCTCACTGCCATTTGTCACTTTGACGGAATAGGCAGAAAGACAGTAGATCTGAACATGTACTTGGGTCGTGCTCATCT
Source organism: Acomys russatus (assembly GCF_903995435.1). Taxonomy (NCBI): domain Eukaryota; kingdom Metazoa; phylum Chordata; class Mammalia; order Rodentia; family Muridae; genus Acomys; species Acomys russatus. The sequence goes on along the minus strand of NC_067138.1, from coordinate 67,796,649 downwards.
TTGGACCTTATCATTCCTCATTTACACAGTGTTGGTGCACCCTGGATTGCTCTTGAGCCAGTGACATGTGGAGTACACAGGAGAGAGGTAATAGGCGGATCATTATAGTCACAAGGGAGGATGTTGAGCTAGGGCCATCCTGTCTGAAGGACCCCCGGTAGCCGGCATTGTAATCTCACAGCTACGTTGTACATATGCTTGGCTTACTGAGCAAATATGCCTACATGTGATCTTATCCCTCTAGGCATATGACTGTGGGTAAGACTGTGTTCAGACCTGTTCTAGATCGGCCATTGTGCTATCAACAATGAAAACGAGGGAATTAATTCAGAGTGGCTCTTCCCTCTCATCTCAAAGGTCAATCTCTTTACTTCAAAAACCAGGAATGAAAAATGTCTGTGACTCAGTTGTTTCCCCAAGAGACCTTAATATTCTACAGCGCAGTAGGATGTTTATAACTTTTTTAATAGGTTGATGTATATAGTTAAATCACTAACTAACATACATATAAATTAAATGACAGTTTACAACAATTTATCATATTTTACAGGGAAACAAAAGGGAGGAATTCAAAGGTTCCCAACATGGGAAAAAAAAAAAAAAAAGGCCAATGCTTATACAAAGATGAAAATACTAATATTCTGATTTGATTAATACATATTTAATACCTATACTGAATTATCATCTTGAACCCCATAAATATGCACAATCATTCTGTATCAATTAAAATAACCCAAACATCTATAAATAAACTAATGAATGACTGAATTAATGAATAAATAAATAAACAAATGTTAACACGTGTGCTGCTGATGGTAACAGAGGCAAAGTTAGTTTCTTATCTCTGGCTTCACTCCTTTTTGGCTAAGAAAAGCAAGCCAGCTGAGCAGTTCCAAGGAACACCTTATAGAGGAGATGCAGAGCCCCAGCAGGTCAAGTCTGGAGATGCACGCAGCATTCTAAACTATGGCTGCTCTGGGCGTTGAACACAGAGTCTTAATCCCCTCCCCCAGTGGCTTCATAGAAGATGCTGGAGGCTAGAACCCATAGGAGTGATGCTGGGGATAACTGCAGAGACAGTTTTCAAAGAGCAGAGGCCACCAAGTGCTAGTATGGAGAACCATCACACTGAAACCCCACAGTGGGATCACATTTTTGTTTTAGTTCGAGGTCTCTGGAAAGGCTAGTTAATGTTGGCAATAAACCATATGTAGATCACAGAGCTGCTGCGTTCTGTGGACAAGCTGGACATGTGTGCTCTGGGTGTTGAGACGGCCCTAAGAGTTTGACAGGTGCTGACGTAAGGTCTCCAAGGACCAAGAGACCTTTAATGGTGTGTGCAACCTCAGTGCCCAGACTCTGGTTGCAGCCTGCAACATTGTTATCAGTAAACCAGTGAGAGCTAGTGACTGCTTTTCCTAGTTGAGGTGGAAATCGAGGCTGAAGAGAAAAGTGAGGCTGTAAGGCGCTGTGATCACCACCCAGAAAGAGCCCATCAACAGCGAAAAGAGTTTTCGAATGGTTCAACCCTTGATTCAGACCTGACGCAGAAGCACAATACGCAAACACAAGTGCTTCTGAGTTGGAAACGGGAAAGAACACTCAAGCCCTAGTTGTTAAATCATGACCTCACTCCCTTCTCTCCTTCCTGCCATGGCTCTGAAAAAACCCCCAACACTCAGGAGAGATGACTTACCAAGAGGAAATGTTAATGTCATGTCAGATTGACAAAGGGCATAAAGATTATGACTCCTTCTTATTTTTCTCTTTTGAGAGTGAGAAATGAAAGCACTAGGGTGGGGGAAAGGGGGAGGGGGCTGGGGAGATGGCTCAGTGGGTAGCGTGGTAGCTTCGCAAGCAGGAAGATCTAAGTTTGGATCCTCAGCATTAACACAAAAGTGGGGTGTGGGTAGTGCACACCTCTGATCCTGGTGCTGGGGTGGTGGAGGCAGAAGGATCTCTGGGGTTTATTGGTCAGCCAGTCCAGCCAAATCAATTACTACCAGGTGTGGGAGAAATCCGTGTCAAAACAATAAAGCAGAAAACAATTGAAGAAGACACAGGACTTCAATTTCTGGCCTCTCTGCACATCTGCACATCCGTGGGCATCCACCCAGACAAAAGCACTCTGGGGGCTCTTCTATGTGAAATGCATGGGTGCAACAGAGGGGAACAGACTATATGTTTAGGTGAAAGCATTCAGACATGTTGCCTGTCACAGAATTGCTCACCACCATAAGAACAACGCCAAGGCTTCATTTTGGACAGGAAGCTGGACGGCAGTGGTGACTGACACCACAGCCTGTGGTGTCATGCTTGAAGAGAGAATCTTGGTCTACCCAAGAGTCTCCGAGTATTGCACTTTTAGAAGACCGGAGACAGAGTGAGGTGCGTTTGGGGGAGAGAGCAGTGGCTGGTGGAAGTTTTATCAAAACAATCAAGAGACTATACGGTGTGATAAAGGCGTTCCAGGTGCAGAGTAAGGACAAAATACATGCAAGATGAGGGAGAAAAATGACATTCCTCTCAAGGGAAGTGTTCTAATAGAACCAGCTGGAGATGGAATGGGCCGCTTGGATGTAGGTTCACACTCTGATCACCAAGGGCCATGACTGGCTTGAGGGCTCCAGGGATTCTGTTTAGATGGGGGCTGGAACAAGGTCTCATGACCCTAAAATTCAGTGATCCTAAACACATTCCATTTAGACAGAATCCCAAACCTTCCAAACCCTAAACCATCAGACTGTGAGTAATAATACTCAATAGAGACATTTCAAATGGCCTGAGGTTGTATGGATTTCCAAGAGGACGGCCCTAAAGCAAGATGGCTTGTACCTGGGAGAATTCCAGCGGCAAATGCTGCTGGTAAGCGTGCTGCACACTCTGTGCCGTCACTGTAACCCTGACAGTGAGTGTGAACACCCCGTCCCAGAAGCAGCCCGGCACACCAGCTGACCTCATGGCATTCAGTAGCTGCACTTACAGGCAAATATGTTCTTAGGTAATAAATGTGCAGGTAAATTTATTTTCTAAAAATGCCCTGATCATGATATACTTCTGAAAATACACTTTCTATCTGGGTCATCATGCATTTGTGGCCCTCCTCACACTGGAAGGGTGCCAAGCTGGAAAAGCAAGTATATTCTTACTGTGGCTTCAATTACACAGGTGCATTACCATTGAACTTTACACTTTACATTTTTGGCTATTGGTGCTGCCCCAATCCCTCTCTCCCTCCCGCCATGTCTCTTTGTCACTTTTCCTATGACACAGGGTCTCTCTACATAGTCGTGGTTGCCCTGGAACTCACCCTGTAGACCAGGCTGGCCTCAAACCTGCAGGGATCCTTCTGCCTCTGCTGCCACAGTGCTGGGATTAAGAGTACACGCCACCACACTCAGTCTCCATTTCTACCTCTTGACATGAACTCATACATTTACAGGCTGACTGGCCCTGGGTTGGGAATCATACTTCGTGATCTTGGAGGAAAAGAACTGAGAAGCTTCTTGCCACAAAATTGCCAGGCTCCATCAGCACCAAGCTTGTAGGAACAGGTAGGAAGACATGTGATGTTTAAATGTGCTAACCCCAGTTGACCTTAGACATACACTCTGGGGAGCCCAAAAGAATCCCCAGCATGGCTGCTAGTGAGGCTTCCATAGCGTCGCTTCAAGTTTCAGGTTCCAGTTCAACCCTCCTCTAGATCTCCAGGGATGTGAAACCTGTCCCAGGTGTGGCCAGATGTCACAACCCCAGCAGGCTCTAGAACTCTTGTAAAAGCCTTATGTGAGGAAGACACTGAGCAGTATCTATTAAACAACAAAACGTAGTGAGTATGACTGGCTTTTTATTTTTTCCTATATTAAAATAAGGAGGCATTATTTTGCTTCAAAAATATTCAGGTTGACCTATGTAAGGTCTGGCTTAACAGCCCAAGATTATTTTGTTTTATTAACTGTGTCATTATGAGACTTTGTTGTTGTTTTTGGTTTTTCAAAACAGGGTTTCTCTGTGTAGTCTCGGCTGTCCTGGACTCACTTTGTAAACCAGGCTGCCTTTGAACTCACAGCGATCCACCTGCCTCGGCTTCCCCAAGTGCTGGGATTACAGGGGCGTGCCACCATGCCCTGCTTATGAAAATTATTTTAAACATGAATTTACTACAGTGTATAAATCAAACCCAATGTTCATATTTGCATTCACCTCTGCTAATTGCATTCTTTCATTCACCCCTGAGCCATCTTGCTGAGTAGAGCAAATGGGTCAGTGAACAGACTTTGTCCTTGTGTTCTGACCTCTGGAGCCACATTTCTGCGTGTGACTCTTCATATTTCACATTCACAAATATTATAGAGTCTGCACAACATACCACTGTCTGAAACATTTAGCAAGGAGCACACACTCTTTAACTTTTTGCTTTCACCCTGAGTATCCCCACAATAACTGAGAACTCCAGGAAAGTGAAGACTTACTCAAATTATGGGAAAAGCTTGACGCCCAAAAAGATTCTTGCAATAGATTCATAATCTTTGAGAAACCCTCTCACCAGCCTCGATTCCATTCCTCAACCCAGCTCTTTCAGGTGTGTAACATCCATGAGACAATAAAAACCCCAGAGACACCACACAGATTCACCTTAAAAGTAGCAAAAGATACAATGACCACAAACACTAGGAACACATGTCCCTTCCCCACCAAAGCTTGAGGGACAATGCCCCACAATTTCTTCACGACTTCCTCCTACTAATCCTCAGTTACCTATGGGGCCAGGACCTGCCCTTTGTGGCCACTGTCTGTGCCACGTCCGAAACCAGGCTAAGGATGAGCCTCCCTGAGGGAGGTCATCGGGATGCCCACTGCACAAACCACGCACAAGCCCCCTGAACAGTCTTGATGCCAAAGCGAAAAGGTCCCTGGACTTACCAGGTGCTCTGGGGCCCCTTTCTGCCCTGGTGATGGATCCAGTGTGGGTGAACAGATTGGCAGGTCAGGAGGCTGGCTGAGAGGAAACGTAACTTACAGCATCTGGTAGCAGAGAGAGCAGGGACGACAACAGACACAGTGTTGGGAGGCCCAGTGGGTTCACTGCCCAGACAGCAGCTTTCCTGCCCTACATAATGGCCCACAAAAGCGGCTACTGGACAAGAGTATCAGTCAACAAACCAGACATTTGCCCGGTGGCTGGAAATCAGCAGAGTAGTTGAGGCTGAAGGGATCCTGGCCAGGGAGCTCAGGCCCTAGGACTGTCTGTATCTGGGAAGAGTCATGAGAAAGACGCAGAGCTTAGGGCAGTAAGTACAGATTGGTGGAAAGGAACAAAGGCAGGGCATGTAGAGGCATTATGACCTAGGTATGATTGACCAAACATGGGACATCACACTGAAATGTGCATGGAACAGTGTGTTTCCCTTCTCTTCTTACCATACTGAGTTACACTTTGTTCTCCCTACACAGCTGGTGCTGAATCCAGGGCCTTGGATAAGCTAGACAAGTCTAATAACCTGACACCCTCCAGCAGAGAAAAGTAATGGTGGCTACTACTCCCCTCTGGCTGCTCTCCTCCATCTGAAACTACCAAAAGGAGTCCCTGACCTTTAGAGATCCACTACGTCCCTAGTGCCAAAAACTGTTTTCCGAAAAGTTGAAATCATGTTGGAACACTGTATTTTAACCCAAAACACCTCTTCTTGGCAAAGTGAAGTTTTTTGTTTTGTTTTCTTTTTATGAAAGTGGAGTTTTAAAATAAATAAATAAATAAATAAATAAATAAATAAATAAGTTACTCTGCTATTATACAATAAGAGAGTCTGACTCGTTTTCCAGCCCTTGAATACTAAAAAGGAAGAACTAGGTTTCAAAGTGGGTCTATGGCTAGCATATTACCCGATAGTTTTCTTGTGGCCAAATATATTTAAATGCATAAATGATCTTTGAAGATTCTAAAAGCTACATCATGTGCATGGTTACACTGCGGTATGACTGTTTGCACTTTTGATTTAGATCATTTCTTTAAAAGTCATGGCCTGATGATTTCCAAACAACTAAATGGTAGAGCCTGCAAGGGTCTGCTCTGTCTTCCTGCTCATTTTCTTTCCCAAGTTGTTAGTGTTGTCATTTGTTTTCTAATTCTTTATGCCCTTCCCAGCCATCATCATCACTTTTTTTGCAACACAAAAAATCCTAGCATCTCCCCCAGGCTCAGCCCTGTGTAATTGGTTCTGCACACGGCATCCTTCGCACCTTATGTATCCTTTACGTCCTTGGCATCCAACGTATCCTACGCATCCTTCACACCCTACTGTATCCTAAGTGCGTCTCCTCCTCTATACTCCATGTGTTCTGGGTTAAGAACATCTATACTTGCACTACAGCACTGTACTTCTGAACTCTGTCTAAACACATTTCCTGTGGCTCTCAGATGCTCTTCCTTCCCTGTTGAAAGTCAAGGAAAACGAAGACTACTCTCTGTTCATCATGACTTCCTTGGGGCCCAGCCCAGCTTTAAGTGTGTACTCAACATATATTGTTACATAAGTTAAACCAGCTCATTTGTAGTATAGATGCAAAGACCATCCATGGAAAGACCTAGAACCTGAAGCAAAGCAGAATGCAAGGTCATGGTGGAAAGGAATTTTGGAATGAGTTGAAAACCAATCCATTCTGAAGGTATAAAATTGGTATTATTTCCAAAGTATAATTTCTTTACATATAAAAAATGAGAAATGTGTTTAATATGTATTAGCTTAGTAATCCACTGTGTTTATTGGTACATAGAGATCAGAGTTTATTACTCTAATTAAATCAGTATAAAGACATTTGTGGCTTGTAGGCATAAGATTATTGTGTAATTCAAATGCTGATTTCTGTACCCCCCATATCTGGTGGCAATCTTTGCTCTGAGAATCTCCTGTCTCAATGTTGTGTAAATACTCCTCCCCTGTTGTCCCATGCTATGCCAATAAAGCAGCTTACAGCCAATTGCTGATCAGGGGAGAGAATAGGGCCGGCTAAGAGACGAGGAGTTAGAAGAGGAAGAAGGGGATTCAGCCAGGGGACTGAGCACAGGCAGAGGTTCAGGAGAGACCAGAAGAGAGAACAGGAACAGGAAACCCTACAAAGTGCAAGTATCTCTGGGATGTAAGCCGGGAGGAAGCCAAATTAGCATAAGGGCGAAGAGTAGAGTAATAGCTGGATGATGTTAAGCATGTGTATCTTTCTTGAGCACCAAAGATGCTCAGATGTAAAACGCTAATGTTACCTAAGCTAAAAGAATACACTTTTAGGCTTAATGAGTGTAACATTGTTGGATCTACGATCAACTAAGAGACAGTGCTCTGAAAAGATATGTGAGTGGGTTTACAGGAAAGATAACGTAGGGAGAAAAAAGACCCTTCTCAGGTATACATGGCACCTTCTCAGAGCTGCGCAGACACAAAGGGGCCAGAGGGGGAAAGTGCTTGCCTTCACTTCTTACATATGAATGCTTCTGTCCTGTCAGCACTGCTGCCACCCTCTGCTCCCATCAGTTGGAAGAAGATGTAAGTGTTCGTTTTAAAAATAATTTTCTCTTACCTTAAGAATTTCATTCATGTATACAACAAAATATGAAAAAAAAAGAAGAGACAATTTTTCCTAGTTGGAGGAGCTGGGTGGAATTGGGGAAGGGGTGAATATGATCAAATCACATTGTACAAACTTCTCAAAAAAATAAAGAAAGGAAATACCATTAAAAAAATAGAGTATTAGTTGCTTAGTTCTTGTGCTGTGAAGTCTGTTTAAATAATATAATAGAGTCCCAATTATTTGTGTGATACCTGGTCTAAGAGAGAAATTGAGAAACAATTATTTTATAAAAATAATTCTAACATTGGCTTGTATTATCTAGTATATGTAGACCCTGATTGTAGCAATAAAATATAAACACAGGGAAAGCGGGGGGCGGGGGGAGGGAGGAAGTCAAGTATACTTTCTGAACCTGAAACAGTCTTCTAAGGTATATTCATTCAGAACACCACTTTTTATACACACCAAAGCAAATTCCAAACTTTATCCCATGATTTTGCTCCCCCAGCCAAGGTTCGAAATAACATCACCACTTAAGCTCAGTAGAGATGTATTGCTGGACCAAAGAGGGAGACCAACAGCTGTTCTTAGGCGAACACACTTCGACAAGCCCTCTAACAGGTGACACATGAAGGGGATGGACAGTGGCAGGCATGCCAAGGTATCAGAAAGAGAAAGGGAAATGCCTGGAGCAAGACAAAAGGAGCTGGGTATCTCCCAGAGAGAAACAGGAAAGCAATGACGGGAAATGCTAGGACTGGGCTCTGTGTGATGCTTCATGGCTTCAGCATCATGGCTGAGTCCCAGGATCTCGGACCATCACTCATCAGCAGTTGCATGTCACTACTCTCTGTGTCTTTGCACTGAAGGTCAGTCTCACCCTCACCCCAGGCTCAGTACTCCCCTACAGGATCTGTACTGCCGCCCATCGGCAGCTTCTCCTGTATTCTGTCTGTGGCTTACTGCCTACAGTTCACTCAGGATCCTGGATGGTAGCTTTAACTCCGCCCACTTTTGGCATCCATCAGCCCTTCGTCTATTATTCCACATCTCATATCTATCCTAACTTTTAAAACCGTGTCTGTGTGTCTTGAGTGTATCCACATGTGCGTATGCATAGATGTATCCACAGAGACAAGAAGAGGTTGTCAGGTGTCCTCCATCACTGGCCTTTGAGTGGATTCCTTTGAGGCAAGGTCTGTCCAGGAACCTGGCAGGGTTGTAGTTTCTTGGCTAGGCTGGAACCTAGAAAACCCCAGCAATCCTTCTGTTTCCATCACCCTTTGGAGCCGGGATTACATAGATGCCTGGTGGTTATGTTGGGTCTGGGATCTCAATTTTAGTCCTCATGACTGCAGAGCCTGGGCTCTTAGCTGTCAATTCATCTCTCTAGCTCCCTACCCTCTGTATCCCTACTATGCTGCCTTAGTCCTGGCAGACCTTTCTCTTACCTCACCCCACCCCCTTTCTTTCAGCTTTCACACCGGAAAGACCTATGAACAGACAGTAGACTAGGATCTGTTCCACTCTATGGCAATCAGGCCATGTACTGACTCACATATAATCTGAACAGTGCAGGATGTGCTGATATTGGACCCTCACGTTCTTGGGGCAAAGGTGGAATTTCTCTAAGACAATGGGTTTTTCCATATCAACCATGTGGGACAAAAAAACAGGACAAGATATAAATAAGGACTCTCATGCCTGTATTCCAAGTTTTGGGGAGGTTAAGCAGGAGCCACGCTGTAAGTTCAAGCCAGCCAGGGTTACACACCCAGTTCCAGGCCAGCCCAGGCGAAAGAGTAATACCCTGTCTTAAAGCAAGAAGAGCAACAAGAAAAGCCCAGGCAGATAATGGCGTGGCAGTGCAGGGCCTGTAATACCCGTCCTCAGAAGGCAGAGGCAGGAGGATTGCCACAAAGTGAGTTCCAGGACAGTCAGGATTACATAAAGAGGCTGTCTTTAAAAGAAAAAAAAAAAAAAAAGTACTTAAATCTTATTTGTCACACACTTAGGAAGTCTGCAGAAGCCCAACACACAACATAACAAATGGCATTTAGCTGACCTCAGTCATTAAAGTGTCCTCTGCCAGTCAAAGACGGAGTGTCTCTGAGCATTTCCTCCGCTGTCAGAGAGGATAGACAACATCACCCATGGAGCATAAACCAGAGCGTACCTCTGTTCCCACATAGCTAAAACACTCCAGTGGTTATGAAGAGCATAAAGGGCTATGGCTTAGAGGTGCAGCCTGGTTGAGAGCTCTCCTTGAAACATGACCCAATGGGCCACCAATTGAGATTTCCCTACCATGGTATGTAGGTGTTGCTGTGGCCCCAAGACACCACATACTGGGAGAGGACAGGAATCGAAGATCAGTATCCAGTATCCAACTGCAAGACTGGGATGGGCCCAGGGCGCACACGTTCCTTTGCTTGTTCTGGCCAAGGCTTCACATGAGAACAGTGATAGCAGAAGATACAGATTGTGCTGGTCCCTTTAACGGTCAGCCTGACGTAATCTAGAACCAGCTGGGAAGATGGTCTCAATGAGAGGTTTTCTGGATCTGGTTGGCCTACAAGCATATCCGTGGAGGAATTGCTTTAACTTTTTTAGATGTTTTATTTTATGCATATGAGTTGCATTGTCTGCATGTATTATCGGTACCACATATATGTCTTATGCCCTCAGAATTCAGACGAGCATATTGGATCTCCTGGAACTGGAGGGCACATGTCCTTTGCAAGAGCAACAGGCACTCTTAAACAGTGAACAATCAATCTCTCCAGCCCCCTTGGGAGATTGTCCCACACCGATGTGGGAAGGCCTGCCGACTGTGGGTGGCACTGTCTCCTAGGTAGGAGATCCTGGGCTATGCATATAAAGAAAGGCAGCTGAGTTTGGATAGACATGCCCTGCATGCATCCGTTTCTCTCTGTTCTGGACCGTGGGTGTGATGGGACCAGCTGTTTTAAATCTCTGCCGCTCTGCCTTCCCTTCTGCAACAGACTGTGACCTGGGATTGCGAACTAACATAAACTCTTCTACCATAAAGTGAGTGTTTTGGTCTGGATGTTTTATCACAACAGAGATGAAACTAAAGCACATACTATAAGCAATTTATATTCAAACAAAACAATGTAAACACAGCACATATGCAGGCTGAAGGGCCTGGTAGGTAACAAAGCTATTTAAAGAGAGGAGAAATTGTAATCAAGAGTGGAATAAACTGTTTTCAATGACCAGGGCTGCAATGCCATTAAACTACTAAAGACCCAGCAACATTACCACTTCCTCTAATATATGAAAACACACACACACACACACACACACACACACACACACACACACACACACACACCATCCTTCTCCTCCTCCTTGGCATTCATAGGTAGAGAGAAGTCTGTGATTAACTTTCTGCAGCATCTACACAGTTCATATAGTCCTACCTCTGTGCTTGGAGGGTCCAGAGAATACAGTAGAAGGCTGCAGGAGGAAAATAGTAGAGGCTTCCAGGATGCAAATGAGGGAGACAGTGGTACCAATGTATTATATGGCTCCATTTGGACTAAGTTGTAGACTATAGAGGCGTCCATGCTGGACACAGCCTGCTCAGGGGCAGGACACACAGATCCCTTTGCTAACTATTGGAGAGAATTTTAAGGAAGGTCCTTGTTAAAGGAAGGGGCAGGAGGCTGGGGAAAGGGCACGCACGAAGGGACAACATTCCTTCTGCACATACCAGTGCCAGTGGGTCTGTGTCCTAGCCCAAGGCCAGCCTGGCACTGATCCCGCCTCCACACGCCTGTCAACCCTGCTGCTCTCTTTGCAGTGCTCCCAGGTCCCCAAGGCCACCCCCTCCATCTGTGTCCCACCTTCAAAGCCAAGAAGTGCCCCGTCAAGTCACACCCTAGAGTGGCAGGGGTTCTCTCCTAGAAATGTGCTTGGTCCTTTTCTCCCAGAGTTCCTGCTGGTGTGCTCCTCCTGCAGGTCCTGAGAACAGCAGATTTCCTTTGTGTATTCTCAAAGATCACCTACAAGGGAGCTCAAATCCAGGTCTTTAACAGGATACCTTCTCTGTTCTTTTGTTTTGCCTATCTTTTGTACCAGTCAGAAACTGTCCTACATACACAAACCTGGTCTGTGGCTGATTCAGAAAAAATGTGTCACATGTCACCATATTTTTTAAAAAAAATCTCCCACTTTTTTTTTTTCCCTGAGCGACAAAGGGAAATCTTCTGATGCCAACTCCCTCGGCCCCTGACCATCTTCCTGAGCTAGAGGATGACTGCATGAGAATCGCAGAGAAGCAGATAGCAGCTGACACTCCCATGTGTCCTTGCATTTCAAAGCCCATCTAGTGAGGGCCAAGATGAAAACAGCAACTTTGCATTCATAGCTGAGGTCAGAGGACACCGCGAAGCACGGAGGTGTAGTCCTGAGTTTATCCTCACATCCCAGGACAGCAGAGGAGGGGACAGGAGAAGGAAGGACCCGTTCCTTCTCATTTGTTTGGAATTAGGGGGACTAGAGTCTTACTCCCACTCTCCAGGGCTCAGGGTTTGATGTCATGGTAGGGAGGGAAGTTATGCTAGCTCAGTGTCCTTGGAAAGCTAGAAAGATGCTCTGAGGATGGAGGGAAGAGGATCAAAGAAAGCCCCAGAGGCCGCAAAAGGCTTCTTAAACACCAAATCACCTCTGATGTGACTAAGTGACTCAGGATGATGAGCTGCCTCCTGCAAGGGACTTAGTTCCCACTCCAGCACATTCTTTTGCCAACCCTACTCAAGGAAAGTCCAGACAGCAAGTGCTTGGGGAGGCCACTGGAAGGAAAGCTGGTCAATGCGCTAATAAAAGTATCAAGTCAAGGAGCGGAGGCGGTAAAGATGACAGTGTGGACCTCTTAGGGCCCTGCCAGCTAGGCTGCTGCCCCTTGCCCGGGATGCGCCTAGGAAGTGTGTCACTTCACATCTGCCTCCTGGTGAGTCTGTATGAATGAGGACCACTCAGAGGACCAGGAGGGAAAGCATCCATGTACAGTCAGGGCAGAGTACACTTACCTCCATCTGCAGTGGAGAAACCCTGTGGAGAAAAAAAGCAAAGCAGAGCGTCACTGTGTGTGTGTGGCCTGTGTCCCATCCCCAAGCCCCAAACACAGACCCAGAACGTGGCCAGCAGCAGGCAAGACCCAAGCTTTTTTTTTTCTGGGATCAGTTTAAGGATTTGACATTCTCAACTTACATGGAATGTCAATCAATTTATTGAGAGATAATTTCAATCATGCAGCATCTATACTGAGCTGTGTTGGAGATGAAATATTTAGAAGAATCCCAGCTTGAATTTAACTTTATACAGTTTTTTTTTTTTTTTTTTTTTTTGTTTTTTTTTTGTTTCTTAAATCACTGAGACATGAGACAGAAAGTGGGGTCCTGAGAAATTCAGAGCCCCAAGGCCTCTCTGTGTGTCACCACATAGAGTCTACACAGGGGGATTCCATGCATGTACACCAACTGCATTGGGATTCCTGCCCATTTGCTACAGCGCTGCCTCTAGCCCTTTCATAAACGGAAGACTCAACAGGCGAATTATAATCAAAGCCACAAGAGATCATCTAATGTCCTTAATAGGAACTGGGTTCACAGCTCTTGGTGCCTAATTTCAAGACTTTTCAGACATTGGGGAAGTATGGGGTGTGGGCAGCAGCAAATAAATGCGATTAATTTAACAGACTTGTCTCCCTGCCTCCCAGTGAAGACAGGCCACTCTGCTACAGGGATGGCACCTGTTCCTGGCATTTCTGCCTTCTTTTCAGAGTTCTCTGGTTACTGTTTAGCCCAGTGGTTCTCAGCCTGTGGGTCCCAACCCCTTTGTGGGGGGCGTATCAGATACCCTGCAAATTTACTTTACAATTCATAACAGTAGCAAAATTACAGTTATGAAGTAGCATTAAAATAATTTTATGAGTGGGGGGGGGGTGGTCACCACAACCTGAAGAGCTGTATTAAAGGGACACAGCTTAGGAAAGTTGAGAATCCCTGGCCTGGCTCTTTCTCTAGGGCACTGCCCCCTGATTTGGTTTAGAGAAGACCCGCGCTTTTTTTTTTTCTTCTTTCACCTTCTGCAAGTCCTTGAAGGATTTCTCTGTCTCCTTCAGTTTCTCAAGGATGATCTGCTCTTTGGCAGAGATCTGGGACTCTTCACTTTCAAGCACTCGTATTTCCTGCTCCAGCCTGGAAGACACACAAACAGAGCACAAGATGTTTTATTGCCTTGCCATCCATTGGGAAGGGAGCCGCCAGCTTCCTGCTGGGCGGCCCATAGCTTCCGTTGTTCACGACATTGAGAAACCAGGCCAAGGCTTTTCCGTTTCAGAGTATCCTGTGTATCCAACTTTGTTGCCAGAAAGACACTGGTCAAAGGAAAACAACCCAGGGCTGCCCCTGTTGCTTCATGGCCACCACTCTGCAACATGTTTGGTGTCTGCCCATTGTCCTGGCACCCCAACAACCATCCTGATGTGTATACTTCTTAGTCAGAGGCAGATTGTGTTCATACAGCTCAGGACAGATGAGTGGAGGGAAACAGCTTCATATTCCCCTAGCTATTTCAGAATCATGTCTCTTTTCCTAGGATGGCCAAAAGACAAAGGACAAAGGGCAAAGGGCAAAGGGCAAAGGGCAAAAGGCCAGTGCTCCTCAAAGGAAATATACTGCTAAGAAATGGCTGGTGGCCAAAACCCAGGAATTGCTATCTCTCCCTCAGTGACCTATACAGACAAAAAGAGACACAATGGATGGAAAGACCAAGTTTCTGGATCATTTCTTGGTTGCTAGAGCTATTCTATACACTTTCACGAAGGGAACTTTTAGCTCTCCTAAGAGACTGAGAATATTCCAGAAGAGTAGCTATGGCTGCGACTTTGGGGGCGGGGGTAAAGCTCAGCGTCTATATTCTTCTAGTTTAATGACCGGAATAGTGATTAGCTTTTGCTGAACACTGTTCCAGGAACTAATTCCCAGGGGCGATGGTGGTTCTAGGTTGTCAGCTTGACTACATCTGGTATGAACTACAATCTAGAAATGGAGGACACACCTGTGAGAGATGATTTTTGCTTGGATTGAAGTGGGTGAGTCTATTTCTAGTCTGGACCAGTGAGGCAGGAAGACACAGCTTTAATATGGGCCCTTTGCCTGCCCAGGTGACGGCTCACCTGGCTGGCATATTCATTCCTTCACTGGCATTAGAACATATTTCTTTGGGACTCAAATATATACTAAAAGACCAGCTTGGAAATTTAGCCCTGTAGAGTGAGCAACTACTGGATTCTACTATGGGCTGAGCAACTAATGAACAACACAGCTGGCCATTGTTGCATTAGCTGGACTGCAGCCTGTAAGTCATCCCAATAAATCATATATGTATGTGTATATACACATATATACATAATATATATATATATATATATATATATATATATATATATATATATGTATGACTTACATGAGCTCTGTCTCACTAGAGAACTCTGACTAGTACACATGAGTTATTTCAGTTAACCTTTCCCAATGACTCTAAGAGTAAGGAACCCCATTTTAGAGATGAGATAATCAAGGCCTGGTGTGGTTTAGTACCTGTTGCAGAGCTTTGAGTCAAAAACACAAGCCAGGAGGTCTTACTCCACTGTCCTAGCTCTTACTGTATTGCTTCCATAAGGTCTCATATATTCCTTGCATAAAAACATTGCATGTATTGGGGCACAGGGCCAGTGTTGTCCTGCAGCAAGGTCATTATAGATTCTGCAGAGATGAATGTCCTCTGTCTAAAAGACTCTACACTCTTGCCTTTTTGATTCTTTGGTCTGAATTTGTAGTTCGTTCATTCATTCATTCATTCATTCATTCATTGATCCATTGCTTTGTTCCTTCACCCACTGGTCATTCATTCATCCATTTTTGCTGCTAGCCATTGCCTTTAGCCATCATGGATGCTCTGCTGTAGATGGCCCTTGACTAGGGGATCTCCCTTGCTCTCCTCCTCTCCCATGGTCTCAGCTCTCCTGGGAACTGGCTACCACTTCAAATGAAAAATTCAGAGTGAAATTTCTGAGAGGCAAGGGACATCGAGACACAGGCATACCCTGACTAGGGTGAGACTGGGCTCCATCCTTGGCTTTTTTTTTTTTTTTTTTTGTCCCTGGCTGTACAAAATATACCTCCCTTAAAGGAGCAGAGTCAGATATGCTCATTCTGCACAGTAAAAGTGGGGGTCATGTGATTTACAGGACCCCAAAGTATGGATACTCCCTGTGCTACCTGCCCCCATCCCCATGCCTGGTTCCCTTTGCACTTAGCTCACACGGTGGCTCTCTGCTCTGATGTTTCCTTCAGGAAACTCAGCCCACACCTAGAACCATTTTTAGGTTTAACTTAGGCGCCCTGCCCCTTCTGTTTTCAGAGAGTCACCTGTAGGAGTGACTTCCTATTTTTGCACCCCTTTTTTTTGTTGTTCTGTTTGTTCTAAGACAGGGCTTCAGGTACACCAGATTCACCTCAAACTCCTTCTGACTCTGCCTCCTGAGTGTCAGATTTTACAGTTATGGACCACTATGCCTGGTGTATTGTGAATGGAACAAAAGGCTTTACATATGCTAGGCAAGTACTTTACCAATTAAATGCCATCTTCATCCCCACCCCTGCATATTCCTTAACTCATTACCATTGGTTACCAGCATTCTTATCAAGGCCAATGTATCTACAGCAGCATCTTTCTATTGAAGCGACTCTCCTCTTGGAGGAAGGCTGACATGGCTCTACTCTGGTTGTTCATAACTCAAGAGATGAGTATTGGTTGTTACCGACATCTGGCAAGTAGAGAGGCCAGGAATGCTAATAAACACCCTATAATGCACAAAACAATCCCTACAGAAAAGAATAGCCTGGCCCCCTAATAGCAACAGGCATTATTAATTTTCCCACCTGGACTGAGAATTCACCAAGGTGGGGAAGAATACACATTCTCAAAATACATACATTCAACGAGTTAGTACAAACACTGAACCAGGCTGCATAAAGGCTATGAGATGAGACAATCAGAGTCCCTGAAATTCTTCAGAAACCATTGACTAGGAAGACTGTGTGTGGGCTGAATGCAAATAGAATACAAATGAGAGGTGCTGAGTGATGCAGAGGTCTGAATACAGATGCGAAGTTCTTTGCTGCTCCAAATGTTCAGCAAAATATTCTGCATACATCTCTGTGACTTATTCTAGGCAGAAATTGATGGAAGAGGCATGAGAGCAGAATAGGAGCAACACACATGGGACAGACCAAGTGGCCTGTAAATTGAAGCACTGCAATGGTTTTTTGAGACAGGGTCTCTCTGTGTAGCCTTGGCTATCCTGGACTTGCTTTGTAGACCAGGCTGGCCTCGAACTCACAGTGATCCACCTGCCTCCGCCTCCCAAGTGCTGGGATTACAGGCGTGTGCCACCATGCCTGGCTCTAGGGTATTATCCTTTAAAATAATCCCTCCTTTGGGAACTGCAGAGACAGTGCAGTGGTTAAGAGCATTTGTTGCTCTTTAAGAGGACCTGGGTTCAAGTACCAGTACCCATGTCAGGTGGTTCACAACTGCCTATAACTCTAGCTCCAGGGGATCTGATGCCCTCTTCTGGATACCATGGACATTGCACTTACATATGCACATACCCACACACAGGCACACACTTGAACACACACACATATCATACACACACACACACACACACACACACACACACACACACACACCTTCTTGCCTTCCCGGAACTATCAATGTTGATCTTAGCCACTGATTTGCTTTCCAGTCCCTTCACTTTGGATTCAGCCATGTGCTGTGTTTTGGTCAGCGAAATTAGAGCAAACAAGACAAAAGCACAAACAAAGGCTTGATAGGTTTGCATTGGGTTTGTCTCCTTGTACCTTTTGGCAAGAGCCAAGAGAAGACTAGGTCACCTTGGCCTCAGAAAGAACGTATGTGAGTTTACCCATGGTTAGAAGGCATGCCTAGCCAATGCCACTGAGGGAGGTTTGGTTCTTGTTTGAGACAGTCTGTTTATGCGGCCCTTGCCTGGAACTCTGACTCACAGAGATCTGCCTGCCTTTGCCCCCTGCCTCTGCCTCTACTTCTCAAGTACTGAGATTAAAAGCTTGTACCATCATGCCCTGCTTTTTGTTTTGCTTTGTTAGGGTCTTGCTACTGTAGCCCCTGCTGGCCTCGAATTTATCCTTCTCTGAATGCTGGGATTCCAGGTGGATGGAATTTGTTACATAGAACTATTGTAGTGCCAGATGAGACTGGTCAAATATGTATGTGCGTAAAAGTATAGATATTTATATTCTATTATGCCCCTAATATATATATATATTAATTATAGTTGAAATATGTATACATATATGTACATGTTCCTATATTAGGTATATATTTATCTAATACTGTCTAAGGCAGAAAGATTGCAAAGAACTTAAGCTATCCTGCCACTACTCCCAATTCTGAATGGAAAGGGGTCACCCTTTAATGAAGATTAAGACAGAAGAAAATTGAAAAATGTCAGTCAAGATAATAGGGTTATAGATTATTTTAGTTTTTGTTTTTTATAAGATTCAATATTTGCTCAATTTAAAAAATAGTATAAATGAGCATATAGTTCAATGTTAGAGTGCTTGCCTAGCATATACAAAGTCCTGGCTTTGGTCCCCAGCCAGTCAGCTCTGCATGTAAAGGTGCTTTTTGTCTGTTTATTTGTTTGGTTTTTTTTTTTTTTTTTCTTTTGTTTTTGTTTTATTGAGACAGGGTTTCTCTGTGTAGGCCTGGCTTTCCTGGACTCGCTTTGTAGATCAGGCTGGCCTCAAACTTATAAAGATCCACTGGCTTCTGCCTCCTGAATGCTGGAATTAAAGGCGTGCATCACCACGTCCGCTGTGTAAAGGTGCTTGTCTCGAAGTCTAGCAACCTGAGTTCTATCCTTGGGATCCACACAGTAGCAGAGAATCACCGTCTGCAGGTTGGACTCTGCCTTTCACATAACCATTGTGACACACATGTCCCCACTCCCCAAACACATACAAAGTAAATAAAACCGTAATAAAAACATCACATATTACTTTTCTAACTCTACTGCCCGATTTAGAGACAACCAATTGCTTTCAAAACGCCTCCTGAGACCTCATGCTCAGAAGGCTGAGGGATAAGCAGGGACCAGGGCCTCAGCTTCTTGGCGTTAAGTCAAGGGGTAAAACAGCTCTCTCTAATAGCTATGTAAACACAGATCCAACGTTTACTGAGCCTGTTTGGCTGACAGAGGAAGCAGACCCTTCAAGAGATTATAAAACAAACTGAAATTGTGTTAACTATGGCTGACTTAGAAAAAAAAAAAAAAAAAAAACATAAAGACCCACAGGTGGTAAGTCCCTAGGGAGCTTCCTTCTGGTGAAGCAGCCCCCGGTAGCTGAGACTGCTCTGTGACCCCCACGACCACAGGCTGGCTTGTGTCTCCACAGCCTGGCCCTGTTCTTTTGGTTTCAGAGAGCTCAGCTGTATGGTTCAGATGCTCAAGATTTGGGTCATGATACCGTGCTGCCTGGTAACTGAGAAGGGAGGGGACAGAGAGGAGGGAAACAGCGAAACTAAACCTTTTGATACCAACTGAGTTTTACCCCAAATGGAATGACTGGAGAGAAGGGGAGTCTATGTAAGCCTAAGCAAGCCAGGTCTAAGGAGCCGACTTTCCTTACAAAAGACCTGCGGCTTTGGGCCAGGTGCTGAGGGCACTGGATGGCCAGGCCACCACCTCGCTCAGACAAACCCGAGTCTCAGGGCTGAGGACCATCTCAAAAAACGGTGTCTTGGCTTAAAACATCCTGCTGTTTTGTGGTTTCATGCCTGAAACCTAAGTCGGTTTCTGGGTGCCAAGTAGATATTGCTGTGCTAAAAATAACAAATGGGCAGAAAGTGTAATTTATACACAAGGTTAGTTGAGGCTTGACGGGCTGCAGCAGGTACCCAGCAGCCTCTGACTGGCCTGCCTGGTTCCTTCTGAGCAGAGAATGGACTGTAAAAAGCTGTAAGAACACAGCACAGCTGTGGAGAACTAACACAGGAGACAAGGGTTGGGTCACGGCTAAAAGGTCTTATAAAAATGTATCCAGCCATCCTGAGCATCCTCATGGAAGAGCACAAAGGACCCCTGACTCTATAAGTACATCCATCTAATGTTATGCAAATACTTTCTCTGTACCAGGCAATGTGCTGAGCAGGGACAGGAGGCTAAATCAAGCCCAGGTTCTGCTTGTGAAAGCTCTCGGTCAAGTAATGAGATTTAGAGTATGAGATAAACACACACATCAAAGCCTGAAAGGTCATGGGAGGGTAAAGAACAACATGTTGTGGCTGTGTGTGGTAAAGCCCCAAGTTGTCTGCCCAGCATCTTGTGGGGGAGAGCAACGTTCACGCCACGGCTTCTACTTAGATAAAGAGAGCTGTGGGGCAGTTTGGGTGGACAGTATATGCATAAAATTGTGTGTGTGTGTGTGTGTGTGTGTGTGTGTGTGTGTGTTGGGGAGGGGGGTAGAAACTTCCAGAAAGACTCTGTAAGAGAAGAAGGAATGTTGTTTTCAGTGGCACACACCTTCGCTTTGTTCTTTCTTACAGATCTCTCATGGGAGAGTGTCACAGCAGTTTCCAGTTACAAGCCCAGTGGCTTTCAATATAGACATATTAGCTTACATTTCCATGGACCAAACATCTGACATCCAGGGCAAACATCAAAATGTTTGTTTGCCAAGGTTATGTTCCCTTCTAGAGGCCATAGGGGAGCATCCACGTCCCCCTCTTTCCCAGCCCCCTCAGACCATCTGCACTTCTTGATTCATGGACCTCTGCTTCCACTTTTGAGGTGCATGCATGCCTCGGCTCTGACTATTTTTCTGCCATCAGCCTGCCTCTGGTTCTATTTCTGCCTCTTGGTCTCCTTGATATGGTTCGAATAGTGTTCACAGCCCTCAGAGAGTAAAGTTTTAGAGAGATGGATCCTTCTAGAAGGCATCAGTCACTGAGGGAGGTAGCCTTTCAAAGGGGCTGGTGTAGTTTCCAAGGGACCCCATGTAGTTCTTGCGGTATGTGTTGTAGAAACAGTGAGCCTGGCTCCTGAATTCTCACTTCTTGTCCTACCATGTGCTTTTTTCTCACTTGCACTCACCTCTCATTATTATGCCAAGAAGCTAGGCTAATGGTTCTTTCTTTCTTTATTTTCAAGACAAGGTTTCTCTGTGTAGTCCTGGCTGCCTGGAATTCACTGTGTAGACCATGCTGGCCTCGAACTCAAAGATTTGCCTGCCTCTGCCTCCTGAGTGCTGGGATTAAAGGCATGTGCCACCACAACCTGGGTTCAGTCTAATGGGTTCTAATCTTTGACTTTCAACTTCTGAAACTGAGTTAAACTCACTTCTTTTCTTTACACCGTGCCTGTGAAGACAGACAAACACACACTGCACTTCTCCTCTTCCGAGTGACTTAACACAGTCACAAATTCAGAGGTTAGGATGTGAACATCTTAGGGAGCTCACTGTTCTGTTGGTCCTTGGGGATATGGAGCTAGAGGAAGGACACTCAGAGAGGCAAGGATGTGACAAGGACAGCTGGGTGCAAAAAGCCAGAAACAGCTTGGCACCCAGAAGCTGTAGTGGAACACCCACACCACCTCCAGAATGTCTGCTTCCAGCTTTACTGTTATGAGTGGAAGCCACTGCTGTGGCCACAGCTGAATGCAGTTTCCTCCTGGTACAAGGCAGAGAGAAAGCTTGCTTGGGTAGTCCACACACCAGCTCAGCTCTGAAGGGTGTAAAAGAATCAAACATGCCAGACAGGACACTTCTGAGAACACCCTATCTTGCTATTCACTCAGTGGCTTGTGACTTTGCAAGTCCTTTTTGTGCCAACCAGGCTTCCTCTAGTTGCAGGGCCTCAGCATGATGCATCAGAGAGGCCCCAACATCCCTGTCCACAATCCAACATCTCCCTATGCTGTGCAGTTTTTTCCCTCACCCCAAAATTTCAAAAATCTACTGAAAGTCAACCTTATTTCAAGATGCAAAGAAAGAGAGGAGCTGGGAAAGGCTGGCCAATATGGTGACTCAGTACCGCTTCCCATGACCCTCTGCTACCTCTTAGCCCTCCGACCTACAGAAGTCAGTACCTGTTTCCTTTTTCTGAGTGTTTCTCAACTGAATTCAAAAGAGAACAGTCTTATGAGAAACTTGGTTTCTGGGGCTGGAGAGATGGCTCGATGCTTCAGAAGCCACTTCCAGAGGACCTGAATTTAGTTCCCAGTACCCACAGCAGGTGTCTGACCTGTAACTCCAGCTCCAAGAGCCCTGGCACCCTCTTCTGATCTCTGTGGAGAAATATACTCATGTGCGCATGTGTGCGCGCGCACGCGCGCACACACACACACACACACACACACACACACACAATCAATCAAAAGTAAAATCTAAAAATGACTCAATAATCTTACAAAATTACATATGAGTGGCATGTCTGCATTAGAACTATTATATCATTGTTCATAAGGAAAGAAAATGAAAGAAAGAAAGAAAGAAAGAAAGAAAATGAAGTACACCTGATTGTCAGAGGAACCATCACAAACACTGACCTCCTTGGAAACCAAGGTCCACGGAGCACAGATATGGAGTGAGGACTTGCCTAGGTGGGGTGTGAGGTGGTGGGGAGAGTGCAAGGGGAATGTGACCCAGGGACAGCGGGATGTCCAGGGTCATTCATGAAGAGAACTCCATACCAATTGTAGGTGAAGGCAAGACAAATACCAAAGAAATGTTCACGGAATGTTCTAGGACCCTAAGGATATTCTGGAGCAGGCATACGTTCCGCCACCAAATCTCAGAATAATCTCGACGGTTGATGGAGCCTTTCCAACCTTTCTCATCACAGAGGGGGCACACGGGGAGTGTTCCACATGGCTGCTCAGCTGACATGAGCATTCTCAGAACGAAAGCTGGTGTGACGGCTGGACAGGCTGGACGGAGGCGCCTCCTTCACCTGCACTTTTCCCTTGAAGTGCAGCTTCACAGCTGAGCAGTCAAGTGAGGTACCTGTCTGCCCAGCCTGCCAAAATGAGAGCCACAGGAAGAGCTGCTGACAGGAAGAGCTGCTGAGAGGAGCAGGCTGCACTCCGCCCTTTATGTGCCCAGCATGAGTAAAAAAAAAAAAAAAAAAAAAAAAGGCAAAAGAGATTGTCAGTCGCTCAGTTCCCGTGCTTTCCTGCTTCAAGGCAATTCAGTCCCCAGAACTCCACAGGGTACACAGCCAAACGGGATAGAAGCCTACTGTGCTGGCTAGAATTACGTCAACTTGACACCTTTCACAGGGGTCGCCTAAGACCACCAGAAAACACAGATATTCATATTACGATGCATAACAGTAACAAAATTAGTTATGACGTAGCAACAAAAATAGCTCTATGGCTGGGAGTCATACAACATGAGGAGCTGTGTTAAATTTAGGGTTGCAGCGTTAGGGTGGTTGAGAACCACTGCTTTAGAGTAATCTGAAAGGAGGGCGCCTTAGTTGAGAAAATGCCTCCATAACATTCAGTGGTATGACATTTTCTTAATTAGCTATTGGTGGACAAGAGCCCAGTTCATTGTGGGTGGTGCCATCCCTGCGCTGGTGGTCCTGGGTTCTATAAGAAAGCAGGGTGAGCAAATCAGAGGAAGCAAGCCAGTAAATAGCACCCTTCCATGGCCTCTGCATCAGCTCCTGCCTCCAGGTTCCTGCCCTCTTTGAGTTGCTGTCCTGACTTTCTTCAATAACAAACAGCAATATGGAAGTGTAAGCCAAGTAAACCCTTTCCTCCCTAACTTGCTTTTTGGTCATCCTGTTTCATGGCAGCAATAGGAACCCTAGCTAAGACACCCATAGTTCTGAGCATTTTTTGTGGCCACAGGTAGCCTGTTCTTGCCAAAAGGAAGTGAAAATAGTATAGGGTAGCATCTAGAACCCTCCTCAGCCCCTTGCTTCATCAGCCTTTTTAAAAAAAGATTTATTTATTTATTATGTATACAGTGTTCTGCCCGCATGTATGCCTGCATGCCAGATGGTTGGGATCTACCATGTGGTTGCTGGGAACTGAACTCAGGACCTTTGGAAGAGCAGATAGTGCTCTTAACCTCTGAGCCATCTCTCCAGCCCCTCATCAGTCTTTCTTAACCCTTCTGCCTGAAATGCATCCATAAAGGTAAAGTACCACTTTGAACACCCAGGACATGAGCCTTCTTTACAGATGGGAGAGGAGATATGCTGGAAGAAGACCAGGCCCCTGACTAACTCCCAGAGGACACCTCCAGATGGCTCGTGGCTATGAGTCCCCAGGAGGGAGAAGTCATTGTCATTGTAGCTGTTCTGACATGAATCCACACCTTATTCCAATTAATACAAGATACATACATTGATGAATTTTGAGTGAATGCTTAGAAGTTTTCCAGGCTTTGGGGCTGAAGCTCAAGGCAATTCAGGCCCATAATAATGACTCAGCAGAAGGGTTTTAAAAAAAAAAGTCAAGGCTTAATTCATTACTGCTAATCAACCTTTGTAATGAAGGCTCGGCTGGAACAAACCCTCCATGCAGTGATCGTCTCAGCAGGGGGACTCCACTGGCCACAGTCAGTGTAAGCAGATTTTTTGCATTCCTAACTCCCCTGGCAGCTGAACTCCATCCAGATGAGCCCTGCAGTGAGGCACAATTAATTGCCTCAGACAAAAGTCATCAGTGGCTCTGAGGTGCCACTGAGAGGCAAGCACAGATAGATATGTGTCACAGAAGTGGGTGTAGAAACTGAAGCAAAGATAGAGGCAGCTGGGAATTTTGCCCATCTGGGACTGACCATTTTCCTCAATCCCTTTCCCATAAACACTATCCAGTTCATCCAATGAGGAAAGAAAAAAAATACCATCTCTTGCTGGGCTTCCCTCTGGATCTGGTAAAACTGCTGATCAGAGGTCCCACCTCCTGGCCAAGGAGTAGAGGCTACCTGACCAAAACGGGTGTGGTGGCCTGTCCTTACAGCATTCAGGAGGGGAGGCCAAAGGATCAAGAATTCAAGGTCAAACTCAGCCATAGAAGGAATCTGAGGCCAGCCTGTGAGCTATGTGAACAACCAACCAACTCTAACTGACTGAGGGCAGCCATGATCTTACCCAGAAAGATTGGGTTATTTTAAAAGAATGCCCTGGGAAGAGAGAAAATCCTGGATCCAATCATTCCTGTAAGCTCCTGTTAATTTCTCCTGTCCGGAGCCCCCATATCTCCTGAGACCGCATTCTCTGGCCCCAGCTTTTGCTTAAGGGTATTTACTGTGCAGACGCCCCCTCTTCCTCTCTTGCTCTATTTTAATCTCTTTCTGTTTCTATATCATAGGAAGAACATTGGGAAGAATATGGCGCATCTTAATAAAGTAGGTGCTACCACATCTGTTTCCCACATCCCGGGAAGATGTGCATCTGTTTCTATGGCACTCTTCAAATATTTGTCATTGGTGACTCCCATTCACAAGGTGACAGACTTTCTTTTATTTAAATGAGTGTATCTGGAGCCCGAGGAGGTCGTGTGGTACTTCACAAGGACTAATGCTCAGGGCCCTTATATAAGCAGGATTTCCAGGAGACCCGGTCCCCTCCTGACTGCATGCTGGCAGTGGAAACTTGAGCCCATCTCTTTGCTCCCCTAAGATGGGAATATGGCCGACCGAGAAAAGAAAGGCCTTTTGAGAATCCCAAGTGTCCAGGTCACATCCTTTCTGTAGGAAGAGCTCTGGCCATTCTTCATCGTCCCCTTCCCAAATTCAATCAGACTCCTTAGGCTGGAAGTTCACCTCTTCCCAGCTTGACACCATCCTCCTGTGACACATGCTCCTGTAACCAGCAGTGGGAAAGCCAGGACTCCCACTCTCAGCTCCATCACTCCCAAGAGGCCTCATGACAAGAGTCCTTCCTGGTCCAATTCAGTCTCTTTCACAGTGCTCTCAATCTGATGCCTTGGCCCCTTCTGACCCCTCTGAGGAGCTGGGTGTACCCTGCCAGGTATTAGGGTGGTTAAAAACGTCCTGTCCACCCCAACTGTTCTGTGTCACCTCCCTCTTATGTGTAAGCATACTGAGAGTGGGGGCTATATAACTTAATATATAATGTTTGTTGCTGTATATTGTATTTTCCCCTGAGCATACAGCTGCTCGGTAAACAATGGCAGAGTAAATACGAAACAAACCAACATAAAAATATACATCTATGTCTCTGATTATGATGGCGATCTGTGTTTTTTTCAGCCCACGGAGAGCAGCCTCCCTCTCCTCCTGTGTGTATTGTGTGTCCATTCAGAGTTGCGTGGATTGGAATACACACAAGCTCATTTTTGCTGCAGGGAATCACCTCTGAGCCGCCGCTACTGAGCGCCATTTCCTTGGATGTGGCTCTCATTTGAATCTTTCTGTTTCATCAGAAAGAATTTTGATGACGGGAAGTGAGGTGGTCTCCTTTTAAAGGAAAATAATGTTTCTCTTTCTTTTCAAGAACTGTCTTTCTTGGTAGGAAGAGAAAAAGCTGTGTGTAGTCTGATCTTATCCCCAGAGCTCTGACTCTCCTGTGGCAGACCCTCACATCCGTGAATCTGACGCCGTGCAGGTTCTTCCCATATAATGCGCTTAATCAATTATCCCATCTGCCCTGCACGCCTCCCCTAGATGCATTTGTTGCAGTGGCCCGCAGATAAGAATTACTTCTGTCCAATGAAACACAGGTAGGGTTCTCTTGCCCTTACGTCCTATTCTAGTGACTGTGACAGCTCGCTTCCAGATGCCTCCGGCTGTAGTTTCTTGCTGCTGACTCACTGTCACACTCCAGCCTCTCCTTCACGAGCAGCCTCTTTCTGCCTTCCGTCCATTCCCCTTGAACCTGCTCTCAGTAATGGCCACGCCGTCCTAACTGCCAAGTCCAGCAGACCTTCACGGTCACTCTATTCGCTTTCTCATTTCTTAAAAATGTTCACTATTTGTTTGTTAAGTGACGGTTGGGATCAAATCCAGGACTTCATGCATAATTCAGAAAAAGAACCTATCTGCTTGCGGAATAATGCAAAAAGGAATTGTGAATTTTTTCTACAATTTTCATTTCTTTAAAAAAAAAGAGAGAGAGAGATTTACTACTAATTCTTATTGTATGGATGCCGGGGTGTCTGCATGTGGGTTTGGGTGTGTGGGTGCAGGTGCCTGTGGAGGCCAGAGGCATCGGACCCCCTGAAGCTGAATTTCGGGGCAGGTGTGAGCCACTGGATGCCATGGGTTCTGGGAACTGAATGATGCCCCCCTGCCCCTTTGGGTTTTTTTGAGACAGGATTTCTCTGTGTAGCCCTGACTGTCCTTCAACTAACTCTGTAGACCAGGCTGGCCTCAAACTCAGAGATCTAACTGCCTCTGCCTCCCCAGTGTTGGGATTAAAGACATGCGCCACCACTGCCATGCTGCAGTATCTGCTCTTAACTGCTGAACCATAGCTCCAGATCCAGCCTTTTCTTTCAGATACCTCCAACATATACTTTTATCTGACTGCAGCGTAAATGGAGACACGCTGGGATGCAGGCACTAGGCCAAAGTGATGGAAGTGTTGGCACTTACCTCATGTGCCCTGTGATTCCCCTCCATTCACACACCCATGGAGGAAGCATCTGAGCTCCTCTCCGAGATTGTGAAAATTGTTTATGTGGTGCATTTTTCTCTTCCAAATCGCTGTTTCTCATTGTTTGTACCTAAATTCAGCATTCTGTTAGCTTCCTGCTGACTCAGGATTTCCCGTGTGTGTGTGTGTGTGTGTGTGTGTGTGTGTGTGTGTGTGTCTGTGTGTCTGTGTGTGTGTGTCTGTGTCTGTGTCTGTGTGTATAGTGGAGTTCATCAACACATCTTCTCCTGCTATCTGTACTAGCAGTCCTGCTTGGGGAGACAAGCAGTGCTTTCAAGACTCAAAACTTAGTGCCATAAAGACTGATTCAGGGCTGGACAGATGGCTCAGTGGTTGGAGCACTGGTTGCTCTTCCAGAGGACCCAGGTTCTATCCCCAGTCTCCCCATATGGTGGGTCACAATCATCTCTAACTCTGATTCCAAAGAATCCAACACCCTTCTTTGGCCACTGTAGGCACACACACGTGGCATGCATTCATACACAATCATTTGAGTAAAAATAATTTTTAAAAGGATTTTAAAAGATTCATTCATTGAAAAAAAAATGATTAATCAGTGTCCAACACAAGTGATGGCAAAAATAGCTAACATTCTCTAAATATTTATCACAAGCTAGATAGAACAGGAATGATGCACATGGTTCAAATTTTTACCATTATACTCCACACATGATGAGAATGAGCATGGGGCTGGGACGGGCTCACCAGCTGTGAGCTGCCATCCATAAGACATCGAGCTGGGTTTGTTGAAGCCTTGGAAACCAACTGCCACTCAACCCAACCCTGTTTCCTAAGAAGAAATGAAGCACCCCTCTTGCAAAGGCCTGCAGTGCTTCCTCACTGTGGCATAGATTTGGCTTTTTCCAATACCTTAAATACAGATCTGTGCTGGGTGAGGAGGGAGCTGATTGGACTCTTTGCCCACACCATCTCTTGCCTTAGCCTGGCTGTTCACGGAAGCAGAAGTAGAATTTGGGTACCACTTCCCTTTGAAAATATAACCAGCATGCTGCTACGGGCCCACCTCCACAATGCCAGGAAGCATGTTCACTGTAGAAAGATGGCTCTAAAAAGGAGCCCTTTCCTTCTGTGGCCGCCTGCACCATGGGCTTCCATGGGCTTCCATGGGCTTCCATAGGCTTCCACGAGCTGCCCACGAGCTGCCCAACGAGTCACCACAGCAGAGCCTCTGCTATCTGAGTCCTAGGAGGGAGGATGTTGGCCACTCAGAAGGAGTAGATGGCCAGTTCATTGAGTGTGAGCCCCAGGCTCAGAAATAGGGCAGAGCTGGGGGCTGAGGAAGGAGACCGAAGGCTAGGTAGATCCAAACAGACCTTCCTGAAGGAAACTTCGTTAGAGCGTCTGGGTGTTCCTAGCCTTGTTTTCCATGCTTGACATTGCCAGGTGACAGGTCCTTTTCAACTGAGAAGTTTCTCTCTCCGCTGGGACAATTCCAAAGTTATTCTAAGAGTTCCTGCACGGAGCGGATCAAGCCAACCAGGAAGCTCCTCCAAATGCTCTCAGCCCAGCGGGTTATTTCCCACTTGGACACTTCCTGGAATTGTTCTCTGGCTTGTTCTCAGAGGCGAAGCTCTGGGCCCTGCCCCTTCCTCTTAGAAGTTGGGGTCTGTGGCACAGCTTGGGTTGCCCTGTAGAAGGTTCTGGGACCAGCCACCAGGCAAGGGGAGGGCAAGACTGTAAAGAAAAGAGCTACTAGCCAGGATGAGCAAAGCAGAAATTCCAGAACGTAAAAATGCTTATAGAGCAGAGGGGTGCTAGGATTTTGAAAGACAAGTCTGAACTGGTTAGCGTCATTTATTAGGGTTTACCCAGTGACTGTTCAGTTAGGGGCAGGAATTGCTGCAGGGTCTCTACATAAGGAAAACACATGCTCTGGTGAGGAAAGTGTGTTAATAGTTGTGCCATAATACTTAGCAGAGCTAAAATCCTAGTTACGAAGTGCTGGGGGCTGTGCCTCTGTTAGGGTGTCTATTGCTCGGATAAAACTCCATGACTAAAAATAAGTTGTGGAAGAAAGGGCTTATTTTAGCTTATACTTCCAGGTCATAGTCCACTGCTGAGGGAAGTCAGGGCAGGAATTTGAACAGGGTAAGGCTGAATGTAGGGACTCAAGCAGAAGCCATGGAAGGATGCTGCTTCCTGGCTTGCTCCTCATGGCTTGCTTAGTCTGCCTTTTTATAACACCCAGGACCGCCAGCCACGACCCACATTGATCTGACACCTGCCACATCATTCACCAGTCAAGAAAATACACCACACGGGCTTACCCACAGGCCAATCCGATTGGGACATTTTCTCAGTTGAGGTTCCCTCTTCCAAAGTGACTCTAGCTTGTGTCAACTTGACATGAAACTAGTTAGGGCAGACTACAAAGAAGAACATGTTTTAACTGCCCAGGGAAGGACAGGGCAGGATTTCATGATCTTGACACATACTGTAAGATCTTACAGGAGTAGAAAAATGGCTGAGACACGGAAGAGTTTAGGAGGCATGCCAGCCAAGGTGACAGCGTGGACAAAGGAACAGGGAGGGGGTCAAGTGTGAGTGAGGATCTCTGAAGGGCTGGACTGCAACAGGGCACTCAGAACAGGAAGTGATGGGGCGGTAGTGTGATGGCTTATAAATGACACCCTGAGGAGACTAATCCTGAAAGGCAACAGGAAAGCGAAGTTTCTTGTTTGTCTATTTTGAAGATGTGATAGGGGTCAGGGGCTGGAGAGGGAGGTCAGCAGTTAAGAGTGCTTGCTACTCAGTCATGAAGATCTGAGTTCAGAACCCGGCACCCAAATCAGATGGCTTACAACTCCAGCCCCAGGGAATCCAACACCCTCTGCTGGCCTCTGTTGGCACCTGCACATACATACGTACATATATTCACACAGACACATATACACACACATAAACAAAATACAAAGAAAAAATTTAAACAGTGATTGGATCGATCGTGTTCTAGAAAGACCACGCTGAGTCGTGTTTTACAGGAAGCATAGTAGAAAACAAATACTTTCAATTATTGACTATTAAAATGACATCGATGACTTCCTAACCAAACTCTGGGCACTAGAGTGGTCCCACAGGCTGGGATCAGGAAAAAAAAAAAAAAAAAAAAAGCAACATTAAACTACGGGGCTGTGCCTAAAAACAAATGGGGTTGCTCAGTGTCTAGACTTTGTGTGTGTTCTCCTCAACCCCACCTCCTTGTCAGGCAAGTTATTTCAGCCGCCGACCTGTGCAAGGACACAGGGCACCTCTTCCCAAGAAAGGGGAGGACATTTGACTTGCAGCTGGCCATTCCTCCTAAGGTTTAGTGCCAGTCAAGGTATAAATGTGAACTTCAAGCCCCTTCCCAAGGACTAAAATTGTCTCAAACTACAAGTTCCCTCTACAAGGACAATAAGCCCCACCTAAGATGATGCTCACCGCCCTCATCCTGCCACCGCAGGAAACAGCTGGAGGAACAGTCTGAGGGATGATTATGGGGTTTCGGAAACTCAGGGTTCTCTCTTTCAGGAGTCAGCGGCGTCCAACAGTGTGTCCTGTGAGGGCTGCAGACACATCTCAGGCCAGCAGTGCTGGCCTCCTTGGAGCCTCTCTGACACTTCTTTGTCATTTTGCTCTCTCACGGACACAACACAAACATTCTGTCTTTAAAATGCCGGTGAGAGGGCTCTATGGCGCTCTTTCCTGTGGCTTGAGGTTTTGAGGTAGTAGCAGCTACACTCTGGCTGAGGCTCATGTGTGCCCCCTAGTGGCTAGATCATACAAAAGCCCAGGAATGGACTGGCTTTGGGTGAGCCCGGCTGGTCTAAGCCCTAGGCAGTCTTGCCTTAAGTCACCTGAGAAGACCACTGTCTTACCATATTTATTATGCTGTTTTGCAACAACAGTAACAAAAAAAAACTTTAGAAAATAATCATAAAACTTGAACTCTAGTGACCTTTGTCACCATAGACGTCACTCCTGCTTCGTGACAGTCGTTGCGATGAGAATGTGATGCTGAGAAAGGTGTAGACTTCTGGGTTTTCCAGCCCACATGCTCTGGGAGAATAGTTTCCCTCACACCAGAACTCCCCAGTGGAAACTTCCAGATGTAAAGTGACTCATGTGTAGGGATCAAAGCCAAAGTGAGTGGCATTCCTTAAGCCGCATTAGAGTTTTTGTAACTCATGAATTCAGGTCTAAAGAAAACCAATGCCACTTACAGTTTCTCTTGTGCTGTGTTAGATTGTGTAGCTCAGTGGCAGAAACACTGCCCAGTGTTTCCCGAGAACCTGGTTTCCATTCCAGAACTGGAAAAATCAAACCAAAACAACTTATCTACAGACATAATTTTTTTTTTCTTTTTTGGTTTTTCTACATAGGGTTTCTCTCTGTAGCCTGTCCTGGACTCAGTTTGTAGTCCAGGCTGGCCTTGAATTCACCATCTGCCTACCTCTGCCTCCCTGAGTGCTGACAGAGAGACAACCTGATAATCCATTTGAAATGCAAATCCTGGGAACAGAGATATAGACTGAAAATTCTTTTTCTTTTCTTTTTAAGACTGAAAAATCTTCTCCAGAAATGCTTGAAGCATTCTGAATTTCAGGTTTTGTTTTTGTAGAGTCTCTCATAGCCTGGGTAGGCCTTGTATTCACAGTGTTCTAAGGGCAACCTTGAACTTTCCACCCTCTTGCCTTCACAGACCAAGTGCTGGGATACAGGCACATATCACCCACTCCTGGCTTCGAGGTTTCAGATTCTGGGACACTTGTACTTGGGTAGTAAGATTTCTGTAGATGAGATGGAAATTTTAGTTCTATTTTACCTATGTTTTATTCACATAGCCTGGTGGTAATTTCATACATTTGATATTCTAAGTCATTTTGTGCATGAGACGAATTTTCCAATTGTGGTATCGTGATGACACTTGAAGGACGTTCCAGCTTGGGGATTAAGGATGCTAAACGTGTAGGGCATGGGGTGCTAAAATCGTGTGTTATATATGTACACACATACTGTTTTCTGAGGCCCTCCTGCCTCTGCTGTGGTTGTTTGAACAGGTATGACCTCCACAAATTCATATGTTTGAACACTTGGGAGTGGCACTATTTGGAGGTGTGGCCTTATTGGAGGAGGTGTGGCCTTATTGGACGAGGTGTGGCCTTATTGGAGGAAGTGTGTCACTGTGGGGCTCAAGCTATGCCCAGGGAAACACATCCAGTCTCTTCCTTGCTGCCTGAGGACCAAGCTGTAGAATGCTCAGCTCCTTCCCCAGCACCATGTCTGCCTGCACACTGCCGTGTTTCCCACCATGATGCTAATGGACTAAACCTCTGCAACTGTAAGCCAGCCCCAATGAAATGTTGTCCTTTGTAGGAGTTGCTGTGGTCATGGTTTCTCTTCACAGCAATGGAAACCCAACGAAGACAACTGCCTTCCCAATACTGGGGTTATCGGTGGTCACCAGCACAGCCAGCTCTACAGCGACAGATACTCCTGCTTGGCCCACTTCCTCCTGTTGGCTTATATGCCCTGAACACTGGTCATCTCTTTATTTGTCAGTTTCGCTGCAGAAGTCACCTCCCTGCTCCTGTAATCATTCCTGGCTCCAAA
Source organism: Acomys russatus (assembly GCF_903995435.1). Classification (NCBI taxonomy): domain Eukaryota; kingdom Metazoa; phylum Chordata; class Mammalia; order Rodentia; family Muridae; genus Acomys; species Acomys russatus. The sequence goes on along the minus strand of NC_067138.1, from coordinate 67,763,697 downwards.
ACTGTGCAATTACCTGATGAGGGCACAGGGGAGCCTCAGTACATCCCAACCACGACAGAGTCTAGGGCAGACGAAACTCGGGTAGAAAATAAGACAGGTGCCTGCGTGTGGGAAGTCTTCTGCAGAAGCTGTGACCCGGGGCTGGAAATACATGGTTTTGTGTGTGGGAATGGACACATGAACACATGTGTCACACATGGGAATGCTCACATTTCCATGAAACCCAGGCTATACCCAACAATGCTAATAATGACCACAGAGAGCATTTCTGTGTTTGTTTTTGAATTTACGCTGCCCTTTTCACAGTAATTGGGGATTATTTTATCTCAATGTTAAAGAGAATAAAATTGAGAGACAGACAGACAGACAGACAGACAGACAGACAGACAGACAGACACCAGAATCCAAATACCAGCCACACGTCAGTGTGAACTTGTAAAACAAGCCTCTCTACTTGTTTTAGGCAGGGGAGCTAGCCAGGTATCCTGTAAATAAGCTGGGTTAGAAGTCTCACTAAGGTGAGGTTAAATTTTTTTTTTTGAGATTTATTTACTTAAAAAATTTAATGTATATGGGTCTTTTTCCTGCATGTATGTCTGTGTACCACATTCAAGCAGTACCCTCAGAGGCCAAAAGATGGTATAGGAGTCTCTGGAACTAGAGTTATAGACTATAAGCCATCATGTAGGTTCTGGAAATGCAACCTGGTTTCTTTGGGAAAGCAGCCAGTGCTTGTAGCTGCCAAGCCATTATTCCACCCCCTAGTCTGACTGTCCTTTCTAGAGTGAAACACTGGCTACATACCCATACCTCAGTTTCCCCATCTGTGATATAGTGGCAGTTATGGATATGAAACTAAAAATTATGAAGGCTTAATGACCATGTTTAAAACACTAAGGATATTGCCTGCTATGGTATAAGCACTGGTTAAAGTTTTGCTCTTTTGGTCAATGCCAGCACTTTAAACACATTTAAAGACTAGTTTGCTTAATGCAGCCCGTACTGCTTTACAGGACAACCCAAAACATCTTGGTTAGTAAATCCATATTCACCTTCTTCATTCTGTGATTAATCTCAGTTACAAACTTAATTACACATTTGTGGCCTAGAAGGTTCAGGAGCACCGGCAGATTCTAAGGCTAAAGCAGAGAACACGAGTGTCTATCAATTGAGTGCTTACAGGAACTTTAAAGGATTGATATTGGCTTTGAGAATGGTGAGTGGCAACTGGACGCCTAAGTGAGTGTCTACATTTAAAATAACTGAGCTGGGCAGGGGATGGGTATCAGGGGTAGAATGCCTGCCTAGCGTGGGAGAGGCCCTGGGGTCGCTTTTCAGTGCTTCAAAAATAAAAACAAGTTTTAAAATTCTAGGAAAATCAGAATCAATTTCTCCGTGCAGGAAAGGCATGCATGCTCGGGAGGCCACCTAGTGGTGAGGTGTTTGGGAAATTGCTGTCACCTGCAGACCTGATCACGTGTGATTGCTCGGGAAGACAGAGTTTATTTTATCAAATCGAAATGTTCTCCACCTCCGACCGCTTTATAAACGTGCCATCCTTGGACAACAGTGCCTCCTCCCTAGTGTGGCATGCAGAAAGCTCCAGCCGAGCTATGAAACCCGTGCGCCTGCCTTGTATGAGCAGTAACCGAGAGTTGCTGGCTGAGAAGTAGAGGCTGGGAGGGTAGGAACTACTGTGACTGAGACATGGCTTTTACAGGGTACACATGACAAACAGGGATAGTAGGTAGCCCAAAGCCCTGTGATACAGAACAGCCAAACACCTCCCAACACATGGGTCCTTCCTAGTCCAGCCAATGCCAGTCAGTGCTGCTGATGACTTTGATATTCCTGGCTCTTCCGGCAAGCAGCAGGGTGTGCTCTGCACTGTCCCTCTTCCTCCATGCTGCCTGAGTATGCTCGTCCCTCTCCCGCTCCCCCCCCCCCATGTACGTTCCTTGTTCCCTATTTAAGGAACAGCTCTTTAATCTGTGCAATTGGCACAGTGATCTAGACCAAGAGTGACAATGGTCCATGGGGTCAAACACGAGAAGAAGCTAATGACATCACAAAAGCCTAAGAGCCTCTGCCATCTCAGTAACCCCAGAACCTAACATGAGGTGATGCACGAAGCACACTTAGGTTATCTATGAAAACAAGCGAGAACCCACACCCATGGGTGTGCATGCTCACACCCCCATGCTCTCTTCTCCGTACCATGGAAGGGTACAATTGTTCCCTGAAGACAGAGTGATCCTTCCTGAACAGCAATGGCTCCCAGGCAGGCAACTTTGGATTTACAGTCTAAGCAGGGCCCAGGGGATAATAAAAGACAGTTTGAGATTTAGATTTTAGATGCTTAGATTGGCTGTGGGCCCTTGACTCGTAAAGAACTATATAAGTTCACAAGTAACCCTACCTTCATGAAAGACTGAACTCAACACAAACAGTGCCTCTAAAGAAGTCAGTGATGACAGCTCACCTGGCCAAGAACTGCCTACAGCTTCCTGAGGTATCCAGCGACATTACTGCATTAGACTGATGGCTTACTGCACTGTCTCTCGGGGGTTCCAATCAATGCAAAAGGACTGATGCATGAGTTGGTTTTGTAATGAAAGGCTGCGGCTGTTTTGATCGCATCCCACCCATGAAGTCTCTGCTTCTGGCCAGAGAGGCACAGAATCCACAAAGGACAGGCTCTCTGATGACTATGACGAGAAGGACAAGGGGACAATGATGGGGAGGAGGATCCTGTGTGCTAGGTGCCACTAAGTTAAGATTTGCACCAGCAGATGAGATGTGCAAGCCTGGTGTAGTGGCACAGGCTTTTAATCCCAGGACTTGGGGATGCAGAGGCAGGCAGATCTCTGAGAGTTTGAGGCCAGCCTGGTCTACAAAGCAAGTCCAGGACAGCCAAGGGTACACAGAGAAACCCTGTTTCAAAAACAACCAAACAAATGAGATGTGTAGTGTTAAATCCTGCTTTGTAGGTGGGCCAAGAAGCTGGACCGAGCTCTCCAGCAGTTAACTACGTGAATTTAACTAGGTGTGCAGCTTTGATGTGACACAGAGGTTATCAAACGCCCTTGCTCAGCCTTCAGGAACCTGTGAGAAAGACAAATCTCTGCTCTACTGTGGGACTCCACGAGGGTCCATAATACTGCTGGGGCAGAAAGAAGAGAGGAGAAAGGGAGGCTGAAAGGGAGGGAGAGGGGAGTGAAGGAAGAGGCATGGTTGAATTGGTTGAGAGGCTTGAAAGGTTCACCGTCCCTACAGCTCTGGACAGCTTCTTTCTCAGGCATGCTGCCTCTGACTCAGACACGATGACCTCAGGGTGTTTTGAGTGACCTGCTTAATTTGTGTTCTGATGTCCTGGCACATCCATTGTTGGTACAGTGTCTTCCTCAAACCTAAAGTAGCTAGTTGGCCAGTTGGTTTCCCAGGCTGCCCTGGAATTCTCTCCCGACCTTGGCTCTATCTGCAACACTGAAGTATATCCCTAGCAGCACCAACTGAGTTGATATAACTCTGGAACTCTTGAATAGTGCTGCCTGGTTTTTAGGATACATTCCATCCACCTCCACTCAGCACCCAAAGCCCTCCATGATCGTCTCCTCTTGTCTTTGTCTTTGGAGCCCCTTCTGTGTTCGGGCCTGTTCAGGGAAGGTGGATCTCCAGGGACAACCACTCTTCTCATGGAAGAAGCGCTGTGTGAGAACAGACCCGCCGTTCACACTTCCGTCTCCATGCCTCTCTTCCTCTCTCCAAGGAGAATCAACACAACACAGAAAACAACAGCCTCCAGGCGAATCTTGGCCCCATCAGCTGCTTACAGCAGGTGACAGAGCAGGGAATAGCCAGTGGGCTGGGTCTGCACACAACATCCCCAGGACCGGACCGACACTCCCAGCTCCATTCCCACACACACACATGGCCCCTGCTGCCTAAACGCATCATCGTGCAGCAACTCAAGTCCAGTTCTAGAGTTGGGACTTTGCTTGGGGCCTGAAAGGGACCAAAGCCTTGATGCGGTCCAGGAAGGTCCTTCCTTTTCTAGTCTGGTTCCTACCAATGCTGAATCTCAGCTCACATCCTAGTGCAGCCTTCAGAGTTTATGTTCTCTAATCCCAACATTCCTTTCCAATTGAGACATAATAAACCTGACTCTTTGTTGTTGTTGTTTATTTGTTTTTGCTTTTTGTTTTTAATAGATCAATCATGGTGTTTAAAGGTTCAGGTGTTTATCATCTCTTATAAGATTCTAGCTTCCTATGGTGGCACATGTCTCTAATCCCAATACTTGGAAACCGAGGCAGGAGGCTCGCCATGAGTTTGAGGCCAACCTGGACCAGATAGTGACTTTCAGGCTAGTGTGAGCTTTAGCATGAGAGCCTGTCTCTAAAAAAAAAGAAGAAGGCTCTATGTGGGGACAAAACTAGATTGTCATTATGGGATGTATGTGCTCAGTAGATGCCTGTTTAGCAACCTCAATTCAAGTGTATGCCCAGAAGAGTTGAGACCCAACTCTTTGGTTGGGGAACCAAAGATAAGGAACAATGTACACAGAGTCATCTCTTGTTAGGACTGGGATTCCAGTCTAGAGGAGGACTGCTGCCTTGATCCCTATATGGCTAGCCTATCTTTGCCTCCCCACAAGCACTTCGTTAACACTTACTATGTGAAAAGGTCTTTACCTCTCTTCTAGCACCGAGCCCCCGATACCCACGAGGCTCACTGAGTCCTTATTTAATAATCCTAGCCCAAATGAATGTTACGTCAACCCCTTCTGGGCAATGCAGATGTTTCTGTGTCTGCTTCTAGATAAATGAAAACCATGCCAAGGCCAACATCTTTTTCTCTTAGTTCATGTGATGATTAGATATCAATCAGAGAAATGGAGGCAGGTAAGTGACACTGCTCTAGTCCCAGGAGGCCGACAGGAGCCGGAACAAAGTGTGAGACAAGGGTCTAATTTTCAGCTGGAAGTATCTAGGCACGGAGAGATCTGCACAACATTTATACCCAAAACACCCAGGCTATGTCCCTTGAACTTCCTTTTCTTCCTTCCCTCTGTAAATAGCAGGGAAACTGAGCCAGAGAGTGTCCATGGATCTGAGAGCACAAAGATGAGGGCTACATTCTCAGTACCTCCAGGGGATCGAGGCTAGTGGAGGAAAGAAACACTACTTCTCAGGCTGGACAGATGGCTCAGAGGTTAAAGGCACTGACTGCTCTTTCAAAGGTCCTGAGTTCAATTCCCAGCAACCACATGGTGGCTCACGGCCATCTATAATGTGACCCGATGTCCTCTTCTGTCAAGCAGTTATACATGCAGGCAGAGCACTGTATACATAATAATAAATAAACAAATCTTTAAAAAAAAGAAATACCACTTCTCATATGCTGACGTAGTAATTTCTGAGCTAAAAATGCTTTTGGGGACCATCAAACCAGGTTTAAACCATGAAGCCACTGGGATCATGGAAAGCAGCATTTTTTTTCTTTCTCTTTCCTTTTCTTGTTCTTCTCTTTGGTTTTTCAAGACAAGGTTTCTCTATGTTGCCCTGACTGCCCTGGAACTCGCTATGTAGACCAAGCTGGCCTCTGCCTCACAAGGGCTGGGATTAAAGGTGTGTTCCACTGGTCCTGGAAAAAAACTGCATCCTGAAGAATGTGTAGAAGTTCGCCAAGAGGGCTGCAGCTGATGAGAGTTCCTGGAACTCGAGGCAATATGTGCAAAGAACAGGACTCACAAGGAATTGCACACTTTCAGAGAACTGCAGATGGCTCCTGGGTGGTCAGTAATGGGAGGAACCATTGGAGATAAGACCAAAGAAACCAGTAGAGATCCCATCATAAATGGCTTTCTAAGCCACACCAAATGGCCCAAGGAGACTAGAGATGGGGAAGAGAAGCAGGGTTATAAAGGGAAATGAAATCAAGAGGTATAAGTTTACCCTAGTGGGGTTGGACAAGAAGCTATTGCAGTAATCATAAAAGATGATAGCCTGGGCTCAGGCCCATGGCAGTGTGTGTGTGTGTGTGTGTGTGTGTGTGTGTGTGTGTGTGTGTGTGTGTGTGTGTTGAGGGGGTGGTAAGAGCCAACAATTCAAGAGCTATGCATGATATAAAATTAAAGTAACTGGTTAGGTGGATAAAGGACAATGCTCCGATTTGTCCTACATAACTATGAGAATAGTTATAACTTTTAAATGAAATTTAGTACCAAAGAAACCAATTAGAGTTCAATGACTTTGACTCTTGTTCTGTGGTACTTGATCAAACCAGGGACTTGCATATGTGGGGTAAACTACTCCACTAATGAGCTCTGCCCCAGTCCTTAGTTTTTGTTTTTCTCTTCTCTTTTGCTTGAGACAAGGTCTCACTTAATTAGTCCAGACTGGTCTGTAACCCACAGTCCTCTTCAGGTTACCAAGTGCTGGGTTAGACAGGTGGTGCCACCATGGCCACCTGAACTCATGTTTTGATATGTTGAGTTATAGGTGCTTGGAGACCATCCAAAAAGCAGCAACAGGAGGCAAAGATGACTTATGAGGAACTGAAGACAAAAAGTGAGGTGGAAGAATGCTCACACTGCCAAAACCATGGCAACGGATGATTTTACTCCGAGATAATGAGGCTACTATGAGGCAGACAATGCCAAGATAGGAGCATCTAAGGGCCAGCAAACATTTTACAGATGGAGAGAGGGAATAGATACAGCAAGTCAAGTATGGTGCAATTTTGAGAGACCAAGAAGAATGCGTGTCACATGAAGAAATAGGAAGCAACTGACAGCTTCCACCTCAGTCAACCAAGACAAGAATTCAAGTCTCCACTGCACTTAGCCACTAAGCTGTCACTGCTGACTTGGCAAGCAAAGTCAGTCCACTGACAGGTAGAGTCATGAATGGGAGGTAGAGACACTGTAAAAGGAGGACACACGCTGACCAGCAAAGAGGGAAATCTGAAAGTGGGAAGCACCCATTTTAAACAAGCTGTCACCGCAGTCACGCATCCCTAGGGTCTTTGCAAAGTGTGGTCTTGCGGTTTTTGTTTTTCAATCAAATGGGTTTTTGTTATTGTTTGTTGTTCTTGAAGGCGAAGTAATTCAACTAACAGTGATGTGTCCTGACAAAGGACACTCATCTCCTATGACTGTGAATGGAAACTAGTCCAGGCCAGTGGTATTTCCAACATCCATCAGAGCACAACTATGAATCCAGCACCTCAAAGATCTGTTCCTCATCAATTCTAGTGGCATGGATAGAAAGTATAGGAGAACAATAGGGCATACCCAACGTGTACGCACAGGTCACGTTGTACTTGGAGGTGATGTGTTGGGAGCTTGACCTGGGGCAGGTGGGAAGCATCTAACTGTTAGATACCACTGCTTTCATGTGGCCTTTCTGTTCATCCTGCTATTCTGTTTGTTTTTTTTTTAAGTGTATCCTTATATTCTTATTATAGAACAGAGAAACCCACAGGTGATTTCCCTAGTAAGTCATCTCCTCTTTGTTTGTGATGTTACCAAGGTTGTGTCCACATCCACTGGCCACAGAACACACATGGAATCCCAGTGCCTTGTCCCAGAGATAGGAAAATCCTCCCAGTGACTCAGCAGCTGAAGGGAGTGTGCCTCGAGGAAGCCAGGCTTAATACTGTCATGGTCGTCCACTGTTTCCTCTTTTTTACTTATTTAGTCATGCAAGGGTGGGGGACTGGACCCAGAGCACTGTACGTTCTTGACAAGAACTGCACTACTGTGTCACATCACCACCCACCCTGAAAAGGTGAGAGTGTAGTCTTACCTGAAAGCAGGGTGGGGGTGGGGGGTGGGGGCAGTAGGGGGGTGGGGGGTGGGGGTGGGAGTGGAAAGAGCCCTCGGATGAACTTTTGTTTTGTTTGTTTTTCCCTAAGACATGGTTTCTCCATGTAGCCTTGGCTGTCCTGGACTCACTTTGTAGACCAGGCTGGCCTTGAACTCAGACTTTGCTCCTCCAACCTCTGCCTCGCTGAGTGATGATGGCATTAAAGGCGTGCGTCCTTGGATGAACTTTCAAGCATCACAATCTCACACCAAATAGAGCAAACCTCATTCTTCTTTCCCAGACCGAGTCCTCTCTCCAGGCTCCTGCCTACACCCTGACAGAAATTCTTGGGACATCCCCAGGGAAAATAAATTTTGTTTTTGTTTACATTTACAGACTCCTTTGGGACATTCACTCATTTTTCTCAGGGTTAGGAACCAAGATATCTGCAGGGCTAATATTAAAACATCAACATCTCAGGTTCCCACCATCTGCTTAACCGAATGGAGCTCCCCAGATGGAAGACTGACAGGGCCTAAATTATAGTGCTAGAAGAGCTGCTCATATGTGGGGCACTCTCAGGATGCCAAGGTGGATTGTGGGAGACCTGTGCCAGGGGCTGAGGGTCTGCTATGGTGTTGACTCCAGGTACAGAATGGAGGCTTTGAATATGGAGCACTTGGGTTTAGTTTTGGGGGGCATACCTGGTCAGATGGGGTATTCTGAGAGTCCTCTGGGGGTGGCCATGGCCAGCTTCTTCCCCTTTAAGTTGAGAGGTGGGGGAGGAGGGGATTAATTTTTGAGATAAACAAAAAGGGCATAAAATAACGACCATGGCACTATTGTAACATTTAGGAAAGAAAAGTGAGTTGTGAGCACACGGTCACCTCTCTGACATTCAGTTCGCACCAGGCACACTTCTTAAATTCTCTGTGGTCACTAGGGCTTATCACAGTCTGTCACAGATGATACTGGCACTTGGCTCATGACACAAGTAACTCACTGTGTGACTGTGACAAACCCCAACTTGTCCCTTCCCTGTTCTGTTAGATGGGTGTGTTGGAGGGGCACTGGAGAGGCAGCTCAGCGGGACAGCACTGACTCACCGCTCTGGATTCCTTCCTCAACACAGGGGACACAGAGCACCCCCTTCAACACCATGGCAACATCGAATTGCCCTAAGAGAAGTTTTCAAATGTCTTGTTTGTGATTCCCATCCCTTGAGTATGTCAGCCTGGTACAGACTTGTCTAACCAAGAAAGAACCCATAAGTCACACATTAAAAACAACACAACCCAAAACAAAAAAACCCTAAGCTTTAAAAGTCATTGACAATTTCATTCATGTATACAATGTAGTTTGGCAATTTTTAATTAAAACAAAAAAAAACAAAACAAAACAAAACAAAAAAAAACCAATAACTGAGGAAATTCGAACCTCTCTCCCTTATTCTGTCTGTTTTACTCACAGCAGTCTGCTTTCCTCCCAAATCTTCCTATTCTGCTGTCCCATTTTTCTGCACTTGTTTTTTTAAATGATTTATTTATTATGTATACACCTGCAGGCCAGAAGAAGGCACCAGATCTCATTATAGATGGTTGTGAGCCTCCATGTGGTTGCTGGAAATTGAACTCAGGACCTTTGGAAGGCTTCTGGTCAGCAGGAGGCAAGAGGTCCCATGACCGCCATGGCTTTTAGGAAAGTCACATGCAGGCCACCATCCTTTAACACTTTGTTACTCAAATAAAGCTAAACACGTGTTCTGAGTACATTAAAAAAAAAAATCTCAAAAAGGGAACAAGAGCTACAACTTTGAAAAACGTACTGCTGGTTCACCTGCCCTCTGTTCAATTTTCCTGTTACCGCACGTGTCTGTGTGTCACTCAACCTGGAGCTCCTATTCATTGCCAAGGTTTGTGGTTGCAGCTTTCAGTGAGGGGGCCTGGGTGTTGCTATGGGTGGGAGAAGGAAGCGGAAAGCTAAGTGTGCTAAAGAATTAGATCCTACGGAGGAATGGGTCTGGAGCTTCTATATTACACCTGCTCCCTGGAAAGGTCCTAGGCTGAGGGCAAATAGATTGACTCTGGGTGGAGACAGCAAGTCTGCCTGCTTATGCAGGTCCATTCCCCATTCAAAGCTTGCCTTGCTCTCCTGTGGGCACTGGACTGTTGTCAACAGACTCAACTGTAAGACTTCCATGTTGTCACAGGGAAGGACTGAGACCATATGCCTTAGTTTGGGCATGGTACGTCCACCAATGTACCTGTGTTGGAAGTCTAGTCCCCTGTGTCACAGTGCTGAGAGTGGGGTAGGACCTGTAAAGGGCTGGGCTTAGGTAAATTTGTTCAGGCCTGCCCTTTAAAGAGACTAAGGTATTTTTCTGTGCAGATTCTGAGTTGGTTCCTGTAAGATCCAGATGTTATGAGTGAGAGGTCCTGGTTGGAGAATCACTGTCTACACTCATGTGTAAGACTGCCATCTCTTCTTGCACGCACTCCTGCTGTGACATCTTCTAACAGGACGTGAGGTCATCAGGGGATCATCACCAGAATTAGCACACCACCATTTGCTAAAAAAAAAAAATTTTTTTGTCACTCTAAAACTGTTAAGATAAATAAATATACGTCTTTGGAAAGTGCCCAGCCTCATGCATTGTATCAGAGCAGCAGAGCAACGCGGTGCTTCTCGCTCCACCTTCAGAACAGGCGATGAGCGAAAAGCATGGGAGAGATTGTCAACAGAAGGGTCAACACTTCCATTCTACCAAGACAGTAGAAGGGTAAGAAATGGTATTATAAGCTATAGGCATGCAATGCTTTCAAATTGGAAAAGTTCTATTTTCAAAGGTTGTTGTAGAGGAGAGACTTGGGGCATGTCAATAATAAGCCAAAAGGCTTGGAATCAGCTATCTAAAAAGTTGACTTTGCCCAATTCCTTCCATTGGAGCAACCCTAAGGGTTGGAGACTGCAAGCATTCCTCACATTAGGCTCTTGCATGGGCTCAGTCTATGGATGAAATTTACACACCATCTTCATAGTTGTAGATGTTAAATTACTAGACACTAAACAAAGTGATTCTATAATGCAGTGGTTCTCAACCTTCCTAATGCTGTAAGATTTTAATGCAGGACCTCATGTTGTGGTGACCCAAAACCATAATATAATTTTCACTGCTATCTCATAACTGCAATTTTGATACTGTTATGCATCATAATGTAAATATTCAATATTTAATGTAAATATCTGATATGAGACCCCCCCCCCAAGGGGTCATGATCCACAAGTTGAAAACAGCTGTTCTAATGGATCCTGGAGAGCCAGATTGGGGCACAGTGCTTGTGACAGGATAAGTCACGTTGAAAAGCTGAGTACAGTTTAAGAGGTCTTGGGCTGGAGAGAGGTTAAGAGGACTAACTGCTCTTCTAAAGGTCCTGAGTTCAATTCCCAGAAACCACATGGTGGCTCACAACCATCTATAATGAGATCTGGTGCCCTCTTCTGGAGTGCAGGTGTACATGCAGGCAGAACACTGTATACATAATAATAAGTAAATCTTAAAAAAAAAAAAAAAAAGAGGTCTTGCTCCCATACTTGTGCTAGAGTCCAAAGCTGACACAACAGTAAGCATCCAGACTTCTACTGTCTATGAAGATGGTCTTTCCTATGCCTTCCAGGAAGGTAGGGCGGGGACCAGAGAGAGGCTGAGGACTGCAGGAACAGGGTTTTCACCCCAGGGTCCTCTGCAGCAGTGAAGCTTGCATGGGGTCACTTTCAGCTTTTGAGGAGAGAGTGTCAATGACTCCTGCTCCCCCTGGCCAGACTCAGGTAACTGACTCACTCACAAATGTTCAAGAGTCTGTGGTTTTCTGAGTTGTCCTAAAATGACTGTCTTCGTAAAGCCAGCACAACGGTGGGTAAAAAAGGAAGGCAGGCATTTCCCTTAAACCCAGAGCTGACTGTCCGGTCTTGATGCCTGAAGGTGGTTGAAATATTTGGTGCCTCTGCTCTGAGAACTGTGTCAGGGTTCTGTATTCTAGTATTTGCTGGTGATTTTTTATCTTATCAACACCAGTGCTCTGGTTCACCGCTCCCCTCCCATTTTGAGTTTTGTTTTTCAAGACAAGGTCTCTCATTGTAGCCCAGGCTCTCCTGAAACCCACTCTGTAGACCACATTGGCCCCAAACTCTCAGAGATCCACCTGCCTCTGCCTCGAAAGTGCTGAGATTAAAGGTGTGTGATACTATATCCAAACAGTTTTGATTTTTGAGATAGGCTCTCATTTCTGTAGTTCAGGATGATGGCCTTAAACTCATGATCCTCCTGACTCAGCCTCCTCAGGTGCTAAGATTATGCATCCCACGACTGTCTGGTTTAAAGACCTCTTCTCCAGTGCCCAGCTATGCTCAGAGGTGAGCCTCAGGGCTCTGACTTAACAGGGCTTGGGGGAGGGACTTTGCTACATAAGTGAGCTTGCTTGATCTCTGCTTCCTGGTTACCTCAAGGAAAGCACCTTTGCTCTACTACCACATGTTCTACTGCCATGATGTTCTACCTCACTACAGGTCCACAGACCGTGGAGCCACATGTCCATGAATTTGATTTTCTCAAGTATTTTGTCACAGCGACAGAAAACTTTATATGTGGTTCTCTATTTGGAGAGACTTTGTTACTAGGGACAGTTGGTATGGCCTGGCGTCATTTTATTGTACTAACTAGGGTTGGGGGGGCAGGATGGTGCAACCGGAAGCTATCCCTACGCCGGGCCCCATGGATATCGTTACATCTCATGTGATATGGGAGATGGCCTCCAGCAACATGTAATTATTGGCCCTAAAATGTCAACTGTGTCGTTGAGAAGCCCTGTCCTAGAGAGATGGGACAGACAGTAACCCTCTCTCATGCTTTGGGACAGCTCTCTGTAGCTGGCTCTTCACACATGCTCAGGACCCTTACGTACTTACTCGGCAAGGTAGGCACTGTTTTCATCAACACACAGGTAACAAACCGAAGCCTCAGAGAAGTCACATGGTTAGTCACGATCAAACAGCTCATCCATGCAGAATCAGGACTCTGAGTCTGCTCAAATTTGGAGGTGCAGGCTCGGCACCACTACACTTGGGAGGCTTTTATAGAGGGCACGTCATCTCTGTCAGAGAGTCAGGCTGTCTTCAGGTCAGAAGATACTCTCAGAGGCAAAGAGCTTTACAAAGAGACCAAAGGGAGCTACATGTGAAGTAAAGCTTGCATTCCCTGCATGAACCTGAAGAGGGCAGCCTTGCCAGCCATGAAAACTGCTAGGAGGTGGTTAGAGCCTCCACCTCCCAGGTCAGGGTACACCAATATACTGCTCAGTAGGACACATTTATGGGGCCAAGGAGGAATGTGTTGCCTGTCCGTCTCCCTACAGTATGAAGTGAGAGTTAGTAGGATTTCACTTAGTATCATAGGTCTCAAAATATTTTTATCAAGCCAGGCACGGTGGCACACACCTGGGAATCCCAGCACTTGGGAGGCAGAGGCAGCTGGATCTCTGTGAGTTCAAGGCCAGCCTGGTCTACAAAGTGCATCCAGGACATTTAGGACTACACAGAGAAACCCTGTTTTAGGGGAAAAATCCAATCCAACATATTTTGTCATAAAATAATATTTGTAAGAGAACATATACTAGAATATAAAATTGTGGTGTAGTTCAGAGCACATGTAGTATATAGCATTGTTTTGGCTTGAGAAAATGGTAGCTCTAAATAGACCGTATTTGGGAGCGGGGCGCACGTGGGGCAGGACCCCAGGCTGGGACAGCACAGACAGAGGCAATGTGGATTGTCCCACCCCTGCTTGAAAAGAACAGCACGTCACAGAGCTTAAAAATGGCAAGTACAGAGAACACAGGGGATCCCAAGCAATCATTCTTTGTCATTTCAAAGAATACTTCCGTGGGCGCTGGTTCTAGAACAGCCGTGAGTGAGTGAGGGCTGTCTAGGTAGTTCCCAGACACCACAGAAAAACACACGCCGACTCCAGCCTCAGGTGCTCATTGCCTGAGTTCTGAGGCACTTAACAATGCAGAAAATTAAGTGAATTCCTACAAACCAGAAGCATCAAGGGAAAACGTGCACTAGCCCACTGGTATCTTGTTGTTTGTTTGTTTTTGTTTCTAAGCAGCATGACCCACTCATGGTTAGCAAATCAGGGTCCAGAATTTGATTCAGTGAATATGTGATGTGACCTGTGTTTGCACTGAAAGCTGTCCGGACGAGTCAGTCGGCTACTCACAAATGGGGCTATTGTTTCCTGAGAACCTAAACCGCATTCTGACCTGGATCCAAAGCCACTTCCTGCCACAAGAAGGACACTTGTCTGCACAGGTATGTTTGCTTAAAGAAAAGCTCTCTAGCCAACTCCTCAAGTGAGAGACTCTCAAAATGTTATGGCATAGAAGATCCCGAGAGACATCTCATTGAAGAGACGAGGAAAGAGGCCAGAGACATGGAGAGACTTGCCCGGCCACAGGAAGAATTGCCTGCAGAGCTGAGCAAGTTCATTCATCTTCATTCAATATTCTGCAAGTTTTCTCACCTTCGCTGAGGTAATCCCAAGGGATGAGACAGAGGAACACATTTTCTCTGTATTTATCATCAATCAGAGAAAGTTAGGAACACACCATGGCTTTGAGTGAAGCCTAATTTATGATGGGTATGCTCCACAGTCAACTGGGCTAGATGTAGAGCCATCCTGAATGTGCACACCAGCAATTCCACAGCTGGGGGGCAGGTGGATGGAATAAAAGGAGGAGGAAGAAGAAAGCAAGCTGAGTACCAACCTTCCATCCTTTCTGCTTGTCTATCATGAAGACAGCCACTACCACGGGTACCTACCACTATGATAGTGTAGCCAAGTACAGGGAGCCAGACAACCACGTATCGACCCCTCTGAAGTCAGGAGCCAAAACGAATCTTTCCTCTCTTAGGTTGTTTCATTATTGAAATTATAAAGATACACACGTGGAAGAAAAAAAAAAAAAAACCACAAGGCAAGCAACAAGTCCTGTTGATGGATGCAGGTATGAAACAGACCAAGCTAGTGTAGATCTGGCTGCCTAAAAATCTCCAAGAGCACCAGTGTGAGGTTTTGTGTAATGATCCCAGAGACACAGTGAGACGCTGATAATAGTTGTCTTTGGGATTCCTCCTCAGTGTAGTATTCCAACAGGAAACAATGCATACAGATGATAACATCTGAGATTTGTTTTTAAAACACGAGAAATGTGTATAAAGTCTTTTTTTTTTTTTTTTTTTTTTTTGTCTCATTGATCTCCACTCGCCAGCAAGTTGAGAATAAAATCTTGACACAGCCCAGGGAGGAGCAGCAAGCAATGAGAAACCATCTGCTATGGTGACAAGGCTCTCCCTCCTTCTCAGGTGCCCTGATGACATGACTTGAGGCCATAGCGCTTACAATTTCAGTTACCGATCTTCAAAAAATAATAGAAATTTCTGGGCTTTGAGGAGGGAGCCAACATTCTTGACTTGTATCTTTATCAGCCTGAAAAGCTGAGGTTGTTTCTAGTGAACTTCAAATGGAGAGAGCTCTGTCATGAGGAGTGTGTGTGTGTGTGTGTGTGTGTGTGTGTGTGTGTGTGTGTGTGTGTGTGTCTTGGGATGGGGGGGAGTCAGGGACTCAGCTCTGTGGCTAGCTGCTCTTACTTACAGGACTCCCCAAAGGAGTCAAATGTCCTTGAGTCAAAGCCAGAGTCAGCCTGAAATCAAGAGCCATGTTGCACGCCTTCAGTCTTATTGATTTCCAGGCCTTCCATGTTAGGGGCTGAATCTTTCAGTCTGTTTTTCTCCATGCACAGCAATCCTCCTTGTACCATATAATAGTATGGAATAGGCTGTGCATTTTCTAAACATTTATAAATTGTGTGTGGGAGTGGGTGAGTGAGGGTGGGAAGGTAAGCACGTGCCTCAGTGCTCCTGTGGAGGTTAGAAGGCAATCTTTGAGATCATTTCTCTTCTATCGCATAGATATGGAGAATTGAGCACAGGTTGTCAGGTCTGGTGACAAGTACTTTTACCCACTCAGTCAGGGGCTCCTTACTTGGGCCATGGAATCCAAATTTCTGGAATGAAGCCTCAGAATTATTTTTTAAAACTTCACCAAAGTAATTCTGCTGCCCAAAATGTAATAGTCTAGATATATTTTCCTCACCTTGCCTCCATCCCTCTCCTCCCTCCCTCCTCTGTCCTTCCTTCTTTCCTCATAGGCTAGCCTGAAAAATCTAATCACCACCAGCAAGAGTTCTGAAGGGCAGGTGTTCCATACCAAGGCAGTGACAATGTATCAATAGCATTTTGGAAGAAAATGCAACTAAAGGCCTGAAATGTCCTACACTGCCCCAAGCTGTGGAGAGCTAAAAAAGTGCGTAATTTCATCCTTTCTTGATGTTCAGAGACATAGTCCTGTCAAAGTGCAGGTCTTCATGCTTTATTTTAATGCGTATCGTATTCAAATTGACTCGATCAGAAAGAAGTAAGACACCGCCCGAATTCTATACACACTTGAGGTTCCATTGGGCCATCACCTCCTTCTTTCTCAAAACGAAATGACTCAGGTTGATCCTCATTTTTCCATGTAGAAACCACCCATGCTTTCTGATTATCACGCTCTATTTTACCTTCAGATTTGTTCCATTTGGTTTTGAGACAGGGTCTTGCACAGGCTAGACTGGCCCCTGCCCCAACTCTCTAGGTAGCAGAAAACGACCCTCAGATTTAACCCTCCTGTCTCTACCTCTCACGTGTTGAGAGTACAGATGTGCACCACCATAACCGGTGTACATGGTGCCAGGGTTCAAACCCAGGACCTTGTGCAGGCCAGACAAGTGCTCTACCAACTGTGCTACATCCCAGTCTCTATGGAGGGTGGGTCTCCTGTATCCTCTGCTGGTCTAGGATGACCTTTGAACTGCTGCATCCTTCTGCTTCCACTTTCAGGGTACAGAGAAGTGGCTTACAGACATGATGGCTTACTTTAGCATCTGAAAACAGAGCCACGTGTCCCCTTTAAGAGAATCGAATGCGTTTCTAGGGAGTGACTCAGAAAAAGTGGGTGGAAAGCTAAAGATCTACACAAGCAGTGCTTTGTTGTACAAATTCCTTTATTGGGGGCTCTGTGGCATCACATCTGTAAGCCACTTCTGGGTTTCCTGTTCGATAAAGGTCAGAGTGCAGCCAGGACCCCCAAACCTCTCCTTTTTTCTTTATTCTCTCTTTTCATTGCCTCTGCCCTATTGCATTGTGAGTTTGTATTCTTTCTTATTTTTCTGCAGTTTTCCTTTTCAACTCTACAATCATGTTTGTGGAAGGCGGACTTCTTCACACATCCCCACCCCCATCCTTTTACCCTACTCTTTCTGTGTTTCTTCCACCAAAAGCGGACCCTCTGTCTCCTCTCCCTGACCGGGCGTGGCTACCAGCATGCTCTAACGGCTCTCTTATGGACAGTTCTAAGCATAGACCATGTTTCTGCTCTGCTCTCCGCATCCTCTGCTGTTGCCATAGAAAGACAATAAGAGCAGCCAGTTAGCCTGTTGGTGCACAGAAAACAAAAGCAGATGCATCCCACCTACATCTTAGAGCCATTTAGCTGAGCTCAGCCAGAGTCCTGAGGCCGATCCGTAGACTTTGTCACACTGCAGGGAGCTTATGTGAATCATAAGCCCAACAGCTATTCCAAAAGCCCTCTGTGAGGCAGACCTCAATCGTGCGCAACTGCTGGAGAGTATCTCAGGGGAATGAGAGTTCCTTACAGCAGGAAGGATGACAGCTCCTTTCTTCCTTTGGGACTGGGGCATAAAGACACGGAAACCTTTATGAGTTGAGCATACTAAGCTAAAGGCTTAGAAATGGAAACATTCCCACAGCTGGATGCTCATGACCTTTGACCTCTCCATACTTTCCCTCCAATGGATTCACACACACACACACACACACACACACACACACTTTGCTTCAAATGAAAAATTACCAAAAAATATTGTACGAAGCTACTGCCTACAGGCTATGTGTAAGGTCTGTGTATGAATCACATTTTGTGATTCATCCCCAAGGTATCTCATTGTAGCTAGGCAAAGATTCTGAAATAAAAGAAACTGAGTTCCCAACTGTGAAAACCTCTGATCCCAAGCAAGTTGCACAAGAATGGTGCAATCTACAGGGGCGAGAATACAAGAGGGGGTGGGGAGCAGAAATCAAATTCCAGAGTAGGAAGGATGCCTTCTGTCAAGAGGCCTGGAGGAAGAGAAGCCTTGCTAATACACAGCCATAGCCCTGACAAAGCACTTAACCCTGGTACACACCCAGGGCCCATGAGGCCAGTGCCTGGCAAGACCATGACAGGAGCACGCAAAGCATCTCCTGACTCAGGCCCACACCTACAGCCAACTATGGTTTCTCTCCTCGGACTTGGCCCTGTCACTCTTCAAAGGGCTCCAAGAAGGTCCCGCACACCTGTCTATGAGCTCTTCATTCTCTGGAGTCAAAGGTGGGAAGATCTACTCTATTCTTTCTGTGGCTGACCATGCCCATTGAGCCCCAAACTCTTACAGAACACTCCAATGGTCGACTTTGCCCGAACTAAGCTTTCATTCCAGATGAGCCTCTCCAGGGTCCCATTGCAGCCTGCCAGTGGCTTATCAACTCCTGGACCATAAGAACAACCATTCCTGCTCAAGCCCACTAGACAAACAGAAAAGATCATAGAATTTACTCCTTTCTTGTATATATATGGTGTAACAACGGCTGCTAACCGTGTAGCTTTTACCCTTTGTGCTCCCAAAGGTGTACATACGCATGAATATGTGCACATGCACATATGTATTTGTGTGTGTGTGTGTGCATACATATACATACATTCCCCTCAAACTCCTTGAGCGGGTCTCCCATAAGGAACAGTTAGCCAAGCCGTTCTGGGTGGTCTGTAGGGACCTCGGGGACTGGGCAAACCAGGAGCGTAGGCTCAGCCTTGGAGTTTCAAACAGCTTGGCCATCCGTTTCGTGGCACAGCTGGAGTCTCTGGGCTGCCTCCGGTCTTCACTAGCTCTAAGCATCAACAGCACATAGTGGCTCAGCTGGTCTACTCTGCTTCGTTTGTGTGATGGCTAACAGTATCTGTCTGCTTGGCTGGATCTGGAGTCTAAGGCAAGCGGCTGGCCACTCCTGTGAGGGGGTTTTCTTGACCAAGGTGCTTGTAGTGGGAGGATTCACGCTAAATATAGGCGGTGCCTTTTGGTGGCAGCCTAAACAAAGGACACTGAAGAAGCCGTGCTTTGCTTTGTGTCTGTCTTCGCTCTTGCTGACTAGTTCATCTATCCCATTGCTGCTATTGTTGCAGGATATTTGATCGCACCGCAAACCCCAAGATTGTGTGCTGGGAAAACCTGTTTCTAGTTGTGGTGTGGCTCCGCCCTAGCATACACCCTTTGAAGAGCCCTAGCTAATGTGACTCCATTTTGTCAGCAGGTACCACCTTGAGCCTGTCCCTGAGTTCACCTCTGTTGTTGGACAAACCACAAACTGTTTCAGAAAAAGAATCATCGTAGGCCTGAGCCAACTGGGGACAGCAGGAAAGTACCTAACATCCCCAGATGTTATAGATAGATTGATTAAGCATTTCGAGGTCAGGCTCAACCAGTCCCCTGGTGTCAACCCAACCTTGCTAGATGTCAACCAGTCTTATAGCTACCAAACTGGAAACTCCTGTTCCTTGCTGTAAATACAATAAAAACCCTGCCTAAGGACAGTTCGGGGCTCTCACTACTGATGCACTTCGTCGGTGAGGTTTGAGGGCCCTCAAGCTCAAGTTTGAATAAAGGCTCCTTTCTTTTGCATATGGTTTCGGACTCCTGGTGGTCTTTGGGGATCTAGTGATCTGAGCACAACATTTTAATCCAAGAGATTTCTGTACCCAGGTCAAGAGGTGTCACAAGCAACTAGTTGACAGGAAGTGAACATTAGAAAACAGAGGTAGGAGTGACATTGTGTTGAAGGCAACATAGAGAAGAAGAAAGGGCTTTTTCCCTTCTGAGATGTCTGTGGAATAGGAAGGTCAGTTGGGTTCCTTCTCTGCCTCTCTGAGCTTTCACCCCAGCATCTGGCTCCTGAGTCTTTATTGATAAAGTTGAACTTTGGGATTTTGTTTTAAAAACAATGCATCCCTTAACTGATAGTAGCACCATCTTCTCTGGGCTTCCAAATGTAGACTAAAGCCATAATTCCTCCCAGAATCCCTCAGTCCTACAGTGCCAGATAGAGACCGTGAACTGAGTAGCTACCGGATTCATGGTATTTCCCATGGGAACCAGCCATTGTTGGTCTACCTTGTCACGTAAGCCAACCTAATAAATCTCCCATGAATACATATTTATTCTATCAGTTCTGTTCCTCTAGGCCAGTGATTCTCAACCTTCCTAATGCTGTGCCCCTTTAATACAGTTACTCATGTTATGGTGATCCTCAACTATAAAATTATTTTTATAGTTACTTCCTAACTTCACTTTTGCTATTATTATGAATCATAATGCAAATATCCGTGATGCAGGATATCTAAATACATGACCCCTGTGAAAGGGTCATGAACACCTAAAAGGGTTGTGACCCACAGGTCGAGAACCACTCACTGCTCTAGAGAAACCTGCCACTTAGTTACTTGGCTAATTTTTTGGAGACAGGATCTGACTGTGTCCTAAGCTGGCCTTGAACTGGAGTTTCTCTTGCCTCCTGGTGCACCTGCCAAGCCTTTGCTTCAGCCTCAGGAGGAGATGGAGAGCCAGAGGGAAGGTCTTTTAGGCAGAATTTGATGGGACGGGAGAAACTTGGTTCTGAGGTCTGTACACACAGTACCTTCCACCTTCAACTCCTACTTCTGTCTAGGGTGTCCTGAGACCTGGGTTGCCTAGAGTTGCTAAGGAGAAACCTGTATTTTTGATCTCCAGTGGACCTGACCAGTGTCCTGGCCATAGGCAGGCTGCCTGTCCTCTATATTGAAGTAGTCAGAACCTGGTTGCGGGCAGTCAGGGGAGCAATGTGCTTGCTGATTGTTGCAAGGAGGCCACATAAAGTTGATCTACGGAGCTCAGGCTTAGAGCTCGATCTTTCCTATGCTCTCTTCATCTCAATTGCAAGAGCCTTGGCCACAGTCCTCCTGTCTCAACTGACCGCACATGGAAAAATCTATGCAGAAACCCTTCATAGTGGCCACAACAGCTGGACCCACAAAGAAAAAATGCAAAAGCTGATGGAAGAACTCAAAAGAGGGCATTTGAGGAAGGTAAACCGCTTATAATACTTCATTGGCCAGGGAAGACATCTCTGTTCTGTATTATAGACCAAACAGCCTTAGTACTATGCAGAATAACTCCAATTCACATGGAAAAGTTAGGCAACACCAGTATCTTCATAAGGAAGGCAATTCTACAGCCCCAGGGAAAGGTGGCAGCATGGAGAGGGCGCCCCCTAGAAGAGAGAGGTGGTTACTGCAGGCTGGGAATCACCTACCTCTGAATGTTTTCTTCGAGCTGCTTGACTGTAAACTCATCTTCCTCAGACTGCCGGCGCCTGGCTTCCTCCTCCTCTGCTGTTCCTGCCGGCACACCCTGCAGCAGCCATTTTTCCCGAAGCACTTTGGACTGTGGGAAGGAGAGAAGACAACAGATGACATCTTTCAGTCCATGTCTGGACCAGCAGGGCTGCCACATCAGATCTGCCCCTCAACAGTTCAGGCCTGACCACTGCCTTTTTTTTTCCTCCTCCCAGACACAGCTGTCTACTTCAGCCTGGCCAAGCAATCAGGATTTATGGACTATTTTATTTTTCTTCACCTTCTTTTGTTTTTAAATTTGGTTGTGTATTTACTGAGACCCTACCACATACCCAGCACTAATTCTGGCTGCCAAAATCAACCCCAAAACCAATTCCTGCCTTACACACTTTCTATTACAGCAAGGAGAGAACAAGACATAGTTTCTGCACACATACACACATACGTGTGTACTTCCCAAAACATGCATACATGTGGTTACATATGTAGGCTCACACACATGCACGCACATATAGATGAGCCCCTCCTCTCCCCTCCCCCCAATGATTGCAGGAACTCATTAAGGAGAGGAGTAAAGAAAGTGTTGCTATATTTATGAGATGGGTCTAAAGAGTTTCATTGATGACGTGACATTCCATCAGAGAACTGCAAGAAGTAAGGCACCAACCTTACTGATGTGGTGACATGGGACAGTATGACCTTATGAGAGTTGTTGTTAGTGTCTATGTTTCCTGCCATTAACCACTGTTTTAAAAAAAAATAAAAAACAGTAATCATAATATCTCCACTTAATAATTATAATGAAACTATACCTAGATTTAATAATCATATATTTTGCCATAATTCCAAACTACCAAAGCCAAGGTTTTTTGTGTGTGTGTATGTAGCCTTGGCTGTCCTGAAACTTGCTCTGGAGACCAGACTGGCTTCAAACTTAGAGATCCACCTGCCTCTGCTTGCCAAGTGTTGAGTTTAAAGGAGTATGCTGTCATGCCTCACTCCAAAACATTCTTAAAATTTTTGGTTTTTAAATTCTGCATGTGTGTGTTGGTGCGTGTGTGTGAGTTTGTGCATGTAAATACCCATATATAAATATACTGCATCTGTAAATACATGTGCCCTAAGATTCCAGAGAGGGTGTTGGATCCCTGGATCTGGAGTTACGGGAAGGTGTGAGCTGCTGGATATGGTGCTGAGGACCAAACTCAGGTTCCTCTATAAGGTCTGTATGTGTTCTTAACCACTGAGCCATCTACCTAGCTCTGCCACCAAAGCACTTCAAATTGAATCTCAAACACCATGACATCTTACACATTGGTATGTGAATATGAGTCTCCAAAAAGGCAAGGACATTTTTCTACGCAACTATAATCCCGCTAGAAAATTCTCTAAGACCATGTACTGTCCGGTCCGT
The DNA here is from genome assembly GCF_903995435.1 of Acomys russatus. NCBI lineage: Eukaryota > Metazoa > Chordata > Mammalia > Rodentia > Muridae > Acomys > Acomys russatus. The sequence continues at coordinate 67,740,875 of NC_067138.1, read as the reverse complement.
ATTGAAATATTGTTTTTAAAAGTACAGTGTCATGCCATCCCTTAAAAAAACACACATAAATCCCAGCAGTGTCTCTAACCTTACAGATCACATGTCCCACATGTGTATGAATATACTGCAGGATGGGATATAACATGTTCAATGGTTGGGAAAAACTAGTTACTGCTTTGTGGAATGAGATAAAAGCAACACATGGCACGAGCATGTTTGGACTCCCTAAAATAAAATAGAGGCAAGAGAGAAGCTCACACTTTGTGGCCCGTACATGGCAAGTGTCAGCTGATGGATGTCTACAGAGACTAGTCTTGTGCATCATGGTCGAGGGCCAGAGAGCACTCGTGAGTGGATCGTGGTCCCTGGGCTGAAGCACCGTGAGGGTTCAGAGCACAGGACCGGTTCTTTCTAGTAGGAGAAAGCAGGAGGAGAGCGGGAAACACGGGCTATGATGACTGGGTTGAGAGATTAGTAAATAGTTTCATATAAACCATTGTAGAGATCTCTTTGATTATTCTCACAGTATGCTAAGAGGCAAACTTGGAGGCTGGAGAAAGAGCTCAGCAGGAAAAAAGCACTGATTGCTGTTCTAGGGGACACAGGTTCAATTTTCAGCACCCACAGGGTGGCTCACCGCCATCTGCGACTCAACCTCCAGGAGATCTGACTGCCTCGTCTGACCTCCGCAGACAGTGGTGTGCATGTGCGGGCAGAACACTATATAAATACGATAAAATATAATACAACAACACAAAGGCAAACTCGCGGTACTTAGCCTGTAGTTTTCTAATAAAACTTGAAGACCTGAACTTGCCCACATATAAATGATCACTGTGTAGCTAAAAGGCCTGGAGAAGGGATGCCCTGCCTCTCTTCGTTACCTTGAACTCTCAGCTCGATATAGTCTAGGCATCACCTAAGAAGGGGTTCTCACTTGAGGAATTTTCCAGATCAGGCTGGCCTGTGGACACGTATATAGGGGACTGCCTTGACGTTAATTAATGTAGGATGACCCAGCCCATAGGGTGATCCTATTTCATGGGCAGGTAGTCCTGGGCTGTATACGAAGGACAGCCATTGGTGAGCCTGAGAACAAGCCAGCAAGCAGCTTTCCTCCAAGATTTCTACAAAGTCATGCTTGAGTTCCTGCTCTGACTTCTCAGTGTTGGGCTACGCCCTGCAAGTGTAATCAAAATAAATCCTATGCTGCTTTGGGTAAGGGTGGTTTGTCGGCAACAGAAAGGATGCTGGAACATCCTACCTCAGCTTAAGATTGCTCAGCTTAAGAGTCACTCAGGGGAGACTGACAGCACAGACCATGGCAAGGCATGGGCTTAGTACGTGTGAGGCTCTGCACTCTGTCCTGACCACCTAAAAGCATCCAATAAAATGACAACTCATTAGGCAACTGCACTTCTCCCTCACACCACATAACTGCTCTCCAGCTTCTCCAGCGATGGGTTCCACACTGGCGTCATGCTACCCTCATCCTTGAGGACCCCACAGTCACGGTGGTGTACCATGTGTCCATCCCTGAGGTTAGCAGAGGAAGCTGTGGGTGATCATGACAAGCAACTGTTGAAAGAATAAATGACTGAAAAGCAGAGCACACACACATTGCACGTTAGCAAATACCTAACCGTAGGCTAACAAAGCAACGGAAGACTTCGGGATGATCTGCCCAGATCTTCCTCCTCTACAGCTAAGGTTGCTGACAGGAAGCAATTTTTTTAAGGTGATCTAGGTACACAGCAAGAAGAATCTGGAGCTGGGTGGAGAGTGAGAGTCAGGTGAGCATGAGCAAAGCATCTCTCCCTGTCTCTCCTGTCTCTCTGTCTGTCTCTCTCTGTCTTTGTCTCTTTCTCCCGATCAGGCATTTGTCATTTGTACAAAGTCATATTTAGCAAATATTTTCACTTTGTAGGTCTGGCATTGACGTTGGCTTTAGATAAAGCTTCCTTGTCGTCAGACTACACGACTATTCTCCTGTGCGTTATTCTTGTGGTTTCATGAACTTATCCTTCACTCCAAATCACCTGCTCATCTGTAATCTGACTAAACTTATCATTGACTAACTAAACGTGTGTGTGTTCTGCTTTTCAGTCATTCATTCTTTCAGCAGTTGGTTGTCATGATCACCCACAGCTTCCTCTGCTAACCTCAGGGACGGACACATGGTTCACCACCGTGACTGTGGGGTCCTCAAGGATGAGGGTAGCGTGACGCCAGTGTGGAACCCATTGCTGGAGAAGCTGCATTTGTGGAGGATGGTTGCACTCTGGATAACTTTCTAAAAGAAAGTAGCTTAAGATTTAGGGTGAGGCAACAGTTAATAGTTATTTTTGCATGTACTTGTGGCATGCATGTATGTATGCATGTGTTTATATGTATGTGGACATGCATGCAGGCATTTATATCCATGTTGAGACCTGAGACGGATGTCAAGAATCATGTCTAATTGCTCTTTCCACCTTCCCCTCAGAGACAGGAAGTAGTCATTCAAACCCAGTATGGCTAGCCTTGCCAGACAGCCTTCTCTGGGGATCCCCTCTTGGCCTTTCAAGGCTGGGATTGCAGACAGGTCATCATGCCCACCTGGCATTTATGTGGGTTTTGGGGGATCCCAACCCAGGTCTCATGCTTGCACAAAAAACACTTTTACCACTGAGCCATCTTCCCAGTGCGTTTTCATTCGCTCTCTCTCCTCCTTTCCCCATCCCCACCCTTCTCCTAACCCCCGGTCCTGTGCTTTCCTCCTTATGCCTACTAGGATCTGGCTTTGGTCTGGGGTTTTGCTACATAATTTAGTTCACAAGTGAGACTTCTAATAGAAGAGATGGAGTTTTGCCCTTCACTCAAATTCTGGTTATAGGTACAGAGACACGACAGGAAAAGCTTGGTAGCAGGTACCATCACCACTGAACCACCGTGCTGGCCCAGAATGTTTAAAATTTTAACATTGGAATCTTATGCGTACAAATAACCAAGAAGTTTCAAAACAGTAAACTATACCATTATATCTTTTACGGTATCAGGATGCCTTAGGACTATTTGGCAAATGAGTTTAGTGGGTTGACAATAAATATTTTTCTCAGTCACAGTTTAGTGTTTGCTCTCCTCTCTCTCTCTCTCTCTCCCCCCCTCTCTCTCTTTGTGTGTGTGTGTGTGTGTGTGTGTGTGTGTGTGTGTGTCTTCCTTTCTGATGTTCCTAATGGGAAGGCTGGCATCTTTGAAACAACTTTTACAGCTTGTGCTAGGAGAAAACTCTAGTTAGATTTGCCCGCCTGTGAATAGATGGCTCAAAGGCAAGTGCATACTGAAGATGTGCTATTAAGAATTTGAGCCCGACTGTGCTGATAAACACTTCATTATTGTGGCAGTCCCAAAGGAACGCATGTTGCAATACACGTGGAGCACATATTCTGCCCCAGGACTTTAAACAGACCAATAAAATAGACAAATCTCTGGCCATTCAGCCAAAGGGCAAAGAGGAATATTAAGTTCAGTCTGTGCTGGTGCAATATATCAGCTGATTTATTTGTTTTTAATTCACACGATCACAAGTCATACTATATAAACAATAAAAATAAATCATTGTTTCTATAGATTAAAAACCAAAAACCATTTTTCAAAAGAATAATAATGTCGGCTCTTGCTTCATAAAATATTACAGTATATTAACAACTATACGGATTAGACAAGAATGGGACCAGCTCAGGAGTGAGCAGATAAATGGAATGAAAAGACCCACAAGGTGTGGACCAGGGTGTAAGGGTGAAATATATGTGTGATAAAGATGACATTTAAATCAACGAGGGAGAGGAAGAATTAATAAATCAGGCTGATGGCTCGCTATGAGCAAAACCATGGAGCTTTATTCTCACCTTACACCTTACAGGAAAATAAATTCTAGATGAAATAAAGCTACTGAAGTATATGGACAAGCTTATGGGCAAGCATTTGAGATGAAAATCTTCCCAAGTATAATTTAAAAATAAGTAACATACTGTCAGATAAGGTCTCATAAATATTAAAATTTTGGCTTGAGAATTCAAAAAAGCCCACATATAAAAATAAAAAAATTTAAAAAAAAGAAAGAAAGAAAGAAAGAAAAGAAAAGAAAAAGAAAAAGAAAAGAAAAGAAAAAGGAGATATTTGGATACAGATGTCAATATAAATTAACTTCACCCAGGGGCTGAAGAGGCTGTGACATGGATTATAATCTTAATCTGTAGAAATATGTCAGGGTTCTATAACACACATAACGCTGTGAGGAAACATCTGGGTGAGGGGTACTCAGTCCCGGTGGCTTTTTTTTTTTTTTTTTTTTTTTTTTTGACAATGTTCTTATTCTTTGTTTTTGAAATGATGATACAACTCTTCGTTTTATAACAAGCAGAACTAATATAGCTATCAGATTGCTTACTGGCCCTATTTCTGAGTGTTTCCGAGAAATTCTTACATAAAAACATTAGTTATTAAATAAAGATGAACATCTCCCAAGACACAGCATGTCAAGGTTTCCTGTCAGTCACAGGGGTGTAGCAGGTAGGGTCTTAGCATTTCATTCACTGAGCATTTGTTTCAATAAAGACTTTCCTCACAGTTGCCAAGCAAAGCCACGGTGCTACTGTGTACTCCTAAACATCGCAATGAGCAAGCAAACATACAAGTGCCAGAACCACTGCTTTGCTTTCTACTTAGTTGTTTTGACAGGAGACCAACAGTTCTGCCTAAATACTTCACATCTCAGTGCATGACAATGAGCCTCCATAGGCCTTTTGATACGTGAATACAGATAGGAGAGGCATACAAACAGTATCAAAATCATATCTTAGTAGATATGAAACCCAGCTTTAATGCTTTCCTGTTTGTCTTTGCACAGCGAGTATTTATTTTTCTCTCAGAGTGTCTGGGATTTTGTAAGTCGGTGAAATAAATGAGATAAATTACTGACATTTTTTTCTAATATTTTCTTCTTTAAAGAAACTACAATAATCACTTTGACATAACTCCACATGGTCTAAATCTTCTGTTGCCCATGAAAAGATACTGAGAGCAGAGAGACAGTGGCTATGGAAATTGGCCCCCATCTAGACAAATCACCTAAGTGGGACCACCCATTCAAAGAGAATGGTGTCCTGGGAAGAGCCTTGTCCATGGAAACAGACAGCCCTAGGGTTCAACATAGGCTCCCCAACTTAGCCGACTGCATGACCCTGGGCAATTGCTTACCATCTTGAGTTTGCCTCAGACCATGAGAGGGAGCATCTATTTTGTGATGGTTATTGGCAGTTTATACTTAAAATCCCTGGCACATGCTAGGTGCCTAAAAAGAAACGGCCAGCATGGCTCAGTGGACAGGAAGGCGTGGAGGCTCCTGTCATGTGGGAGGAAGCTAGCAGCTCTCCTCTGAGATGCTCACACAGGAAGGAATTCAACCTAAGTGCCTTTTCCTCTGCCTAAAGGGTGACCACCAAGCTGAAAGCCGACTGATGGTAGGAGAGATGGTTCACTACTCAGCTGAGTCAACAGTCAGTTCATTTAAAGTGGAACTTGCTTCCTTCTGGTGACTGACGTGATCTTATCCCCGAGTCAGGCACCCTCTTCCTTCTATGGAAACCAGACAGCTAATTTAGGAAGGCTTGGCTCAGAACAGAGATACAATCACAGCTGCTTCATGGGGGAACACTAAGGCCTCTTCTTGTCTTATGAATATTCCCACTTCCCCAGTGTTTAGAAACGGGGTACTCCTCTGGATGGTACCTTTGGAGCTTTGGGTCTTTCCTTTTTAGTTTTCAAGGCTAGCGCTCCATCCTTAATTCTGCCCACGCACGCCTTCCCCCAAGAGAGGAAAAGAGAATGCATTGCACTCTGCTTACTAAACTAGCCATCACCTCCTGCCCTTCCCACCCCCTATTTGCAAGGTTACCACGATGCAAGTGTTCCATGTACCTTTGATAGCCAGTCTCAGAAAATGCTTGATGCTCACATTGCCAAGTCCTTTACGGAAACACAGTGTTCCTCCACATAAAATGAAGTCAATTTTTCTATTTCTTAAAAGAAACTGGGTGGATGGATGGATGGAAGATGAATAGATGGATGAATGGATGGAGGGTAGATGGATGGATGATGGATGGAGGATGCATGGATGGGAAGACAAGGAATGGATAGATAGACTATGAACAGAATAGTGTGTGACTATGCTGGGCAGCAGCAGTGATTAAATCCTTGCCATCTTATCTGACACTCAGAATAATGACAGGAACAAAAGGAACATGGTCTCTGAAGTTCAGTCTCTGACTTTGAATTTAAGAAGCACAAATGCAGAGTGCTGTGCTGAGGCTGGGGGTGGGGGTGGGGAAGAGGCTGTCTGCCAAAGCATCCACTCTTATCAGAAAGTTCTCCTTTTAGCCCATAATTAACTGAGTTCTTAGTCTATGTCTCTCTTCCACAGGGGGTAAATTGCCTTCACTATGGGCCAGAGACCCCGCTGCTCTCTCCAGATCGGCCTTGTGCAATCCTTTAGCATTTGTAAGACCCACCTCTGTAGAGATAATCTTAATTTTAGCCCCAATCTTCCCTTGGAAATGTCAGGAGACAGTGACAGCATTTGAATACAGCACAGGCTGGTACAAAGACAGGTCTGGAGATGGAGTGAGACATAGACAGAAATGGACAATTGGCACCAGGCTGCCTTTCTTCCTCCCGAACACATGTCTCTGGTTAAAGTTCATGGTGAACTCACAAGCATGCTGCACAGACAGATATAGGTCAGGCTGATCTTTGAAACCATGAGCCAGCTTGCTGATGGTTCTCATTGTGAGGATTCATTTAGCACAACCTGGTTTTCCAGAGAATGAGACGCAGGAGTGAGGACCACTCTGTTTCAAAGAGCCCTGATAATGCAAGCACAGCAGCTCCCTATCAGCAGCCCCCTCCCAAACAGCCCTCTGAGAAAAGCGAGTCTGCGCACACAAGGTCACAGCAACTTGAGCTCAGCTTTTTTAAAAAGCCCAGGAACAGTCAAACAGGCAAGCAAAAAACTCCAGGCTGGTCCTTGAACATGGCCACATTATTATCCAAACATGCAGAAAGCAACCTTCAGCCACTGGAGGGACATTTGTGACAGTGACAGAGCTGTCTCCTCTAGTGCAATCCATAATGCTTAAGTGCATTATGTTTTAAAGGGGGAAAAAAAATCACATACACCACCCCCACCCCGCCTTTCTTTCTTCATAAGGTACAACAGACACTGAACCAAGTCAAATAATTTGAAAGCCATGTTTGACCAATCACTTGTTATAACAGAACACTTCCAATATTGTAAAATCAAAGTAAAATAGACGAACAATCTGAAACATGCAGTATCGTTCTTTTATTAGATCACAGTGTATCATCTCCCTCCCCCACAGCCCCTTAACAAGAAAGATTCTTTTTCCGTTTTCAAAAAGTCCATTATGTGAAGTACAGCTTTTAGAGCCCCCAAAGCAAAACACACAAGAGAAACAACTCGAGACCATGTGGAATGGAGTATCTGCTTCCAGTTTCTAAATATGTATCTACCATGTTGCACAGGAGCAGTGTGATCTCATGCTTGTGGAAATCAGAATGCTGTTAAGGAAGCCTGGATCTGAGAAAAATTACAAGGAAAGGCAAGAGACTCTCTCCTGGTTGTGTGGAAAAGGCTGGTTCGGCAGCAGCGCTGCACCTCCAGGGCAGGCAGACTGAGATGCGTGGTCTGCCGCTAAGAACGCACAGGCTCCTGGGATCGGCAGGCAGCTTACCTTGGAATGCTGGAGCAGCAGTACCTGTTCGTCAAGTTGTCTTCTCTTTCCTTCTATTTCCGTCTGCCTCTTTCTTTTTTCCTTGAAAAATGAAGAGAGAGGGAGAGAGAGAGAGAAAGAGAGAGAGAGAGAGAGGCTGTCAGAGTGGGTGGGTGTTGGCTTCAGGAATCTGAAGGCAGGGAGCGGGGAGTGGAGACGGTACACATCTGTGCAGACACTTCCAGAGAGGCTGGGCACACACAGCGTCACCTGCTCCACCTTCGCTGCGTGGATTGCAGGCAGCAGCCTTCTCTGAATATGTCTGCGGTGGGCTCCATGAGGAACAATTTGATTCAGAAGGAAAGGACACGGACACGGGGACACACACACACACACACACACATACATACACACACACACACACACACACACACACATACATACACACTGCGTTGTCCCGGTTGTACAAGGCTAATCCGAAGACAAATAAAAATGTCTCAGTTGTTGTTACAAACTGCAGATAGGATGAAATGGGGTGGGGGGTGGGGGGGTTGGGATTCTAGGGCAGAATTCTTTTCATCCAGCTCACATGCAGATATAATGGACTACAATTTTAAACTTGGAAGAATAAAGCACCAAACTGGACACACTAAATAATGCAAATGGGAGGGCTGGCCCTTGCTTATTAAGTAAGCCTTGTGCTAAAGCAGTTTGTGTGGGTGGGGCTTGCTGAGGTTAGGGTAAATAAAACACCTAGGACCTGTCTGGGTCCAAGTGCCAGCCCTACCAGTTACTATTGCCTATTAAGTGAGGGTTAAGCTCCCTGGGTCTCCTGGATGGAGACTGCCCAAATCACACGGCTGAAATGTGTCTTACAAGTGAGCCGATACATACAGAAAGGCCGGAACAATGCTTGGCATGCGGCAAGCATTCATTCTCCACTGGCTGCTACTATTTGCTTTGCCACACATTAATTTCTAGGAAATGCCTAGAAACCTGTTTGAAAGGGATGCGTTTCTACCATAAACGTTGCATTGAAATGCAAACTTCACATTTTTTTCCAATACTTTTCCGGTGCAAACAACAAATAGCATAGGAATGTGACTCCTAAGAACAGAGAGGCCTGCCCTTCCCACAGCAGACTTGCCAATGCTTTGTTGCTGAAGTATACAGGGGTGTTTTATTGAGACGGGACCAGCAGTGGGTCACTCTCTTTGCCTCATAGATGTAGGGAGAAACCTGCTGGGCAGAACATACCCACATTTCACAACACAGCAGCCACACCCTGAGGGACACAGTGATGCTTGTGTCTGGCTGCCATGCTTGTCCTTAATGAAAGCTTTGATTTTATGTAGCACCACGTTTCTGGGGATGTGATCATATCACTGCTGTTCAGATCAATTTAATACATTTAATATATAAACCATAAGAAATATCAATGCATAATCTTGAGCCACTAGAAGGCAATAGCTAAGCAGGGACAGGATTACCTAGCAAAATCAGACCTGTGGGTGTTTAAGGAACCATTTTCCAAAGGGCTCCAATAAATAGTACATAACTGATGCTACAGAATGCTACAGAGTGTTTCCCCAAAGTATCACATTTCTAATAGTAGGTAGGGAAAGCAGGGCTCACTAAAAAAGAGCCCATCTCCCAGCATCTCGGAGGCACTCCATAATATGCCAAGGACCCCAATCCAGGCCCTGGAAGTTCTAAAAATTTATTAGACCTTACCACTCATTATTATTGGCTATCAAGACTTGCAGACTTCCTGCACTTAAAGCCAGAACAAGATACAGTATACTATGTGTCCCCATGATTCAACATGTGTTCTATGTGTCTAGTCCTTTCCAAAACTTATCTATGCTTTCCTATCCTGTGGCTTTATTTGTATGGAAAATTCTCACTTCCAAGATGCCCTCATGTTGACAAACCACTCCCTGCACAGGAGACTTATTCCCCATAAACTGACAAGATCTGCCATCACAGCGTGCTATCCGCCTCTGTGAAGTCACAAGGAGCTTGGGCAGGACACCATTAGCAGAGCACACTTAGCTCCTGACACCTGCTCACTCAGACTTCCGATGACTCATCTCTGTTTCTCACTTGACTGGCCATTGTATCCACATTTCTTCTTCCCCAAACCAAATGCAAAACCACAAACTCTTGAGTCTTGTCAACCCCATATTCCACAGTCCTGTCATTCCTCTGAACTCCACATCCCCATACTGAGCATCCTGCAACAGCTATGGATGGCAAGTCCAGTGTTCTGTTACCCTGGAAATATGCATCTGGCATCTCCCTCATCCTCTTTTCACACCGGGCCCCCTGTATTCATCCCAGCAAGCGACATTACTCCCCCGCCCCAAGTCATCCTATACTCTCACTTTCTTGAAAGATGTCCTGTTGGTCCTGCTCCTGTTTTCTGTATACTTTTCTTAATGCCACAAATATAGACATTCCACATTAGGACCTTCAGCAGACCCAGAAGCTTAAAAACTTATACGTCATCTGGATTACTGCAGTGATGTCCTTATTGGTCCCCACTAACCCTCTTTTTGAGACAAGGTCTCACCGTGTGGCCCAGGGTGGCCTTGAACTCATCATTCTCCTACCTCGGCCTCCTGAGTGCTGGGATTACAGGCAGGTCTCCACCTAAGGCCACAGCAATATTCCACTATGATAATACACCCCTAGCCTTTGCCTAAAACCTGGCCTGTCTCTGCTGCTATACCGCAAAGACCAGATTCGCCAGCACGGCCTTAAAGGCTGTCCTCTGTCCCAGAGTTTTGCCATAAGGAGTAACCCTCAGTGCATAGTCCTCGACCTCAACAACTCGCTGCGGTTTTCTGACCCGCTGAGCTGGCACATGACTTCCTGGGTTTGCTCCTATTTCTTTCTCTAGCAATAATAGAAGCCTCTGACTGCTTCCTTCCACAAAACCTATTCATCTTTGACAGCCCAGCTTAACTATGCACGAGGCTATTCTGACTGCCTGTCGTTAGGTTTATCTTCCTGGTCGTCCTTCCTCTGAGGGGTGCAGCTAACACGGCAGCCTGGGGCACTAGCCATGGTCCGTCACATACTCCTGCTCGTCCTGCCCCCCAACACACACACTTCCACATGAGTTAGCCCAATCCAATCACACCACCTTTATCTTGTTGCCATGGTGATTGATGTGAGGGGTGGCAAAGTGACCCAAGAGTGGAGAAGATGTTCCCAAGGGCAGACGCTGAGCATCAAGAAAAGAGAATGAACCCCTTCTTCCCTCCAGAGTCCTGAGATGACACTTGTCTGAGTGGCTCTTTTCCCAAGTCACTTGGAAGTCATGCATAGATACTGGAGAAAATGAGGTCAGCATAGAGAGAAGCCAGACAAAAAGCAGAGAATAGGACCCCAAAACACTGCTGGGTCGTAGGTCTGCTCAGGCAATAAAGCCACAGGCATCCTTGGGGTTCCTAAACTATTAATCCTGGAATGTCCATTTAAGCCACATCTATCTGTTGCTTGAGCTATTTTGAGGGACTCGTATGTCACAACCCAAAGTGTGCTGTCAGTACAGATGCCTTGTCTGCTCCCCCTGAGACCTCACCACACCCCCTTACTCTTCCTCCTCCATAGGCGGTGGAGCTCTTCTTCATGGACAAGGTCTTTTCATATAACTCAGGCTGGCTTTCAACTTGCCATCACTCCACCTCTAAGGGCGCGGGTCTTTCCACATTAGCACTTAAGATATTTCACAAGTTTACCTACTTAGATATCTATACCCTCTACTGAACCATGGGCTCCTATAGGGCAGGGACACCGGCTGGTAGCTCTAAGGCTAAGGACACTGATTGGTGAACACATGAAAGAGACAGCTGCTGACTAGCTGTAAATGAACGGCTGGCCTCTTTGCTCTCCTCTGCATGCGTTCCCACTTAGCCACATCTCTCACTCAGATGCATTATGAATTCACACTTGTGATCAATGGCAACAAATATATTATTGAATACACATTAGCCATTAGTCAGTAGAACCGAATGTCATAATGATGGAGGTATCGATCCATATGGATCACTATTGCTACGCGTATGAGAAGAGGGTTGACAAAGCTAATCTGAGAAAGAATCAGAGAATGCAGGAGCAGTAACTGCAGGGGAAAGCCTAATGGACAGTGTTAGAAACCACTGGGAGGGTCCGTGTCCCCCAAGAGATATCGGCATGAAGTGAACTCAATCCATTAGGAAGGTTTCCCGGTGCCCTCACTATCTGGGAGGCCTCCCAAGCCACGTCCACTGCCTCTCTGTAAATCATATGCTTTCCTAGCAGATATTTTCTTGAAGTATTGCAACGTCATAAACACTGCAAACTCTGTACAGCGAGGGGCACTTGTTAGCATGCAGCACACACTGCTCAAAGGTGCTGGTGAGTATGGTGGAAGGGGAAGTAGTGGAGGGAGTTAGGAATGCCTCTCTCTTCTTTGGGGGTAACTTATGGCGTCCCTTTCCATTTCTGCTGCATGTGACGCTGTCTGGGCACTGGGAGGTACGAGGGGATAGCTGGAGGCTTGGGGATGTCAGTCACTACTTCACTGAACAAAAACCCTTCAACAGCATTGCTTCAAATATCCATGAAGCCATAGAGGCAGCCTATGGATTGATCCAAGGGTTGGCTAAGCTGAGCTCTGCGAGGACAGGGGTGGGGATGGGGCGGGGCTGGGTTGGGAGAGTTGCAAGGAGCAGATACATTGTTTCCTTTCATGAAGCCCACCCAACCTGACTTGGGTTAACACCCAGCATCCAGGGCCTAGCAGTGGGAAGAAGCCAGAAGACCTACCCAAGATACTGTACCCAGAGATTTCAAAATTTACATAAGAGAAGAAAGATAGAAATGGCAGAAATAAAAATGGCAAGACAAACAATATAAATGGTAAATGTAATGTCTCTTCTTTCTCTGACTGCTCAAGAAAGTCCATGGTGGGGTAAAGGGAATGGTTGCTCTCCTCTCCCCTCACAGAGCCAGTAGCTCTGACTTTCTGCAACCCAGAACAGAGGAAGAGGCACAGTACTGAAAACTGCAAGGAACGGTTTTAAATAGCTCCCCTTTGGGAAGGCAGTGGGGGTGGAAGGGATGCCACGTAGGAGGGGAGGCATGGGAAAACAGAAAGGGCTGGAAGATAGTTTGGTGTTTAAGCATAAGGAGGAGGTGGGCTTAGGGATGTGGTGCCGGGGTAGAATGCTTGGCTGGCATGCGTGGCATCCTAGGTTCAAACCCACCCAGCACGTCAAGTGAACACATATGAAATGAAGGAGCTGGGATGTATGAAAGTTCTGAGAAGACAGCCTCAAGCAACTGTTGTGATGAAAACCATACTCCGTGGCTTTTCCCCTGAAAGAGTGCAGCCAGGGAGCTGAAATTACCTTGCCCACTAGACTGTTTTTCTTTCTGACTTTTGAGATCTAACAGGATCACCAGGGTGCCCAGGTTTCATATAGGTTTCTCTGAGACATAAAATGTCACTTGAAAATTAAATTATGGAAAATCAACATGCAAGTGGGGAGTGGAGGAACTTTGTCTATTAAGGGATCAGAATGCCATTCCAGGCATGGCTGCATTATAATTACCTGTTTAATGCTCCAGCAGAGTTGATGCTATTTATGTATCTGAGGACAGAGATGGAGGATGGGGCTCTCTGGGGCAGGTGACAGAGCACAAAATAATCAAGGAGGTGCCCATTCAGCTTTGTCCAACTGCCTGCCCAGTTAACAGTGCATGCTGAGCTTTCTTGGCAGACCTATCAGTATTCAAGATCAGTTACCTCACCTCCCTGCCATTGGGTATTAAAACTCACTGTGATGGCTTGAATGCCAAGGTCAGCAGTCAAGATCTTTACTACATGCAGGCTCGCTAAATAGTTAGCTGAGCACAGAGATCACTCCTGTCTGCCAGGCCACTGTGATGCCCATTTGGCCTGAAATGAGCAAATCAATTGTTTTAGTTACTGTTCTATTCCTGTGAAGAGACACCATGGCCAAGGCAGCTCTAATAAAACAAAGCAGTTAACTGAAGGCTTGCTTACAGTGTCAGAGGCTTAGTCCATGCTCATCATGGCAGGAAGCAGACAGGCATGGTGCTGACATAGCAGCTGAGAGCTTTGGACCATGATCTGCAGGAAGCAGGCAGAGAGAGCCCATGCCTGGTGGCATAACTTCTCCAACAAAGCCACACCTTCGAATCCTTCACAAACAGTGCCACTAGCTGGGGACCAAGCAGTCAAACACAGGAGCCTATGGGGGCCATTCTCATTAAAACTACCTCAGTATTTGAAAATTAAGTGTGTGTGTGTGTGTGTGTGTGTGTGTATTGGATGCCACAAAAATAAGGAAAAGAAACTGGAATTTGCTTAAATAGTAACCTTCAAAAGTCTTAGCCAGGGCTGTAGAAAGAGCTCAGTCAATGAGGGGATTGCCTTGTAAGGACAAGGACGTGTATTCAATCTCCAGGCACCTAGACCGTACATTAAAAGAATTCCAACACTGGGTAGGCAGAACCAGGCAGATACCTTGGGCTTACAGGCTAGACAGCATAGCCAAGCCTACTTGGTGAGTTCTAGGCTAGTGAGAGACCCTACTTCCCAATGCTCCCCAAAAGAAGGTAGACACATCTTGAGACACAACAGCTGAGCCTATCCACTGCCCCTTTCCACACAGACACATACACGCACACACACACACATACACACAGGAATGCACAGTCACACATACACACGCACACATGTGTCCACGCATAGACATGCCACACACACACACACACACACACACACACACACACACACACACACAGGAGGGGGCTTAGCCAGAAGAACAAGTCTGTATATCCTATAATCAAAGCTGCTGCCTCGCCAGGCACCCACTCAACTTAGACCATTCTCACATAGCATGGAAAGTTCTACTGCTCTATCCATTTCCTGTGGCTTAGCTTTGACTGGCATTTCCATTTATATAACTTTTCTTTTATGCAACCAATTCTGACCTCTAGTAGTTGCTGTCTGTGGTAAACAAGGGAAAGCCTTTTTTTTTTTTTCCCCTTGTGACAGAAATGATAAGGCCAAGAGAAGATTCTGAAAGGGAAAATATATATACTAATTGGCTCAAACTTTAAAACAGTCCATTGAAAGGGACCTGGGGAAACACCATGTAGAGGTTAGGTGAAATACTGGGATTAATTATACTGAAAAGTTAACATATGTAATTCATTAATGTCAAGCCAAATGTAAGTCATACCAATTTAGCTTCATATGTTTTATAGGTTCTCTCTCTCTCTCTCTCTCTCTCTCTCTCTCTCTCTCTCTCTCTCTCTCTCTCTCTCTCTCTCTCTCTCACACACACACACACACACACACACACACACACAGTGAAGTAAATTTAAATAAATTAAAATTAAAGTGTCCTAGGGAGAACGTGTGTAGGCTTATGCAAAAGCTGTCTCCTTTTACATAAGGGATTTGAATATGTGTGCATTTTGGTATTCAGGGAGAGCCTGGGATACCAAGGGACAAACATAGTAACCGCGAGGGAACATGTGGAAAGCCGGGCGTTTTTGCAAGGACTGACTGCCCTTCAGCTTCTCCCCGAGTCGTCAAGGTAGCCTGAGACATGTGCCTTCAGTTGTCTTGATTTTATAAATGGACACAACCAAACTTGGCGGGTGTGTAAAGCGCCCAGGGCCATCTGAGACAAGCAGTGACCAAATGTATTTGAAATGGAGACAATTTGACCCTATAACACTGCCCAAGAGCGACCACTACTCCACGTATAACAATACACGCTGCCTGGTGTCACCATGTGTGGATTGCAAACACCTTCCTGGGCCAATGAGATTTGGAAGATGCCACACACTTCTGATGCCAAATCCACCCACTCCTGAAAAAGGAGGCTTTTTATAAAATTGTGAGCCCTTTTCAGTATTAAAGGCAAACAGGTCAAAGCTGTGTTGGGATCACTAGCAGTACCTGGTGAGCTACAAAATGCTCATTTCCTCCTCTAGGCACACTGCAGCACTTTTTAAGGGATCCCGGGGCCTAATAAATAGAGCCAATGTAAAATATTTCTATTCCATTTAAGCATTTCTCCAAACAGGGTCACGGGCTCACTAAGAATGAAGGGGACTCTGGGGCCATAGAATATCAGAATATGACTCCCTAAAATTAGATGTCTGGAAGAAAGGACAGAGTGTTCCACCACGCTGGCTGTCTATCTCAGGAGGATAGCAAGGTGAGAGGAAAAGCCAGAGGTTAGGAATCATCTGGACAAACAAGGACCTCACAATAAACTGCACTGCCCTGCCTCCATCCAATCACAGTGCTGCGCTGCTCTGCCTCCATCCAATCACAGTGCTGCGCTGCCCTGCCTCCATCCAATCACAGTGCTGCGCTGCTCTGCCTCCATCCAATCTCAGAGCTGCGCTGCTCTGCTTCCATTCAATCTCAGAGCTGTGCTGCCATGCTCCCATCTAATCTCAGCGCTGCAGACCATGGGATAGCTGAGGTGTTAGGGCACACCTAGAGAGAGTTGTCACAGTAAGAGCTGAAAGAAAATAGAGTTTAAAAAAAAAAAAAAAATAGAGAGAAACCCTATACATCCAAACCAAGAAATGCAAGCACCCGGAAGTTAGCATGAATCCAGAGACATCGGTGCCTTTTCTACAGTTTGTCTTAACCCTAAAGCAGAGGATTAGTGCCTTTTCTGACCTTGCCCAAGTATGCTTCTGTTTGTTTCTTAGATGCTGATTATCTGATTAACCTTTATGAGTTAGAAATATTTTTAATATAGAAAAGTATAATTTACAATCACTCAGAATATCCCTACCCAGTAAAGTACTGTTAGCACTGGAAAATATAAATAACATTGACACAATAAAAAAAATTTATACAACTCTTAACAACAAAAATAAGGCAACTGTTGCTTCTCCTCCCATCACACCATCCCCAGTCATCTGTTTCTTTAAGCAATAAGTCCTATTAGTTTTCTGTGATTTCCACTAGAAAAATGAGTGTCCCAGCATGCTATACAGTTGGAGGGTCCTTTACAAACAGCATTGAAGATTTGCTTTCCACAGCATGCGGTCGTCGCAGTAGTCAGGTGACAGGCTCTGTCACCGCGTAGGGGCCACCTTGTTCTGTGAACTCTGACATGGCAGCTCACACGGACCTTAGCTGAGCCCACCAGCTGGCTGCCGGTTCGTTATTTAGGACCTCTCCGCATTTCACTTGTTATGATGAACAAGCATTGATTCGCTGGACTTTCCTCTGTGAACATCTCAGAAGCTCTTTTGTGCTGCTATCCACACACTGCATTTCAAACACTAAGTCAATAGATATGAGCATTTAAAGCTTTAGCAGGGACAAACTGCCCTCCCTCCAAATTCACTTTCTGCATTTTAAGTGATATAATTCCAAGCAGGAGCTAAAACTCGTGCAGACAATACATTGTTGTCAGTTTTTGCCCCTTTCGGTCACCTTTGGGTTCCCCGAGGGGATTTTAAATGAAAGAAATTGCCTCTCATGCCATTAACAACCGTTATAGTCTCAGACCTATGCTGGCAGTTTGTTCTTATCATGGGTCAACATCTTTTCTGGTTAATAAGTTTTAACTGGACTGGAGCTGGGTCCAGTACTTACTCGCTGTGCTCCCAGCACTGGAGAAACAGGTCTGTGACCGGCACATTGGAGGCCTCTCTGGGCCACATAGTGAGCCCCTCATTGCATAAAGAAAACAGTGGCTTGATGCTTTGTTCATAGGCATCTGGGATGACCCCACTGAGTTTTCCAGAGGACCCAGACTGATTCCTAGGCCTTAAACTATTAACATCAGAATGGTCACACAGTGAAGTTGTGCCCACTGGACTTTAATAGGAGATGGATTTTCTTCTGTCATTTCTAAACTCCACTGTGCAAAAGAACATTTCACAAGCACCAAAATTATGTCTTAGATAGGCTCAGGCCATATAAAAAGTCAAAACACAAGAAAATGCTATGAGTATATGATTTTAGGATGAGAAAAGACTGTTTTAAAGGCCATATAAAAAAATCCACAAAATACAAATTTGGTGATGTTTATTATGGAAAAAAAACTTTTTTCTTTTCTTTCTTTCTTTTTGGTTTTTTGAGACAAGGTTTCTCTGTGCAGCCTTGGCTGTCCTGGACTCACTTTGTAGACCAGGCTGGCTTTGAACTCACAGAGATCTGCGTGCTTCTGCCTCCCAGAGTGCTGGCATAGTATGGAAAACTTTAAACTACATTTTATAGTGCCAATGAATCATAATAACTCAAAGGCATGTGTTAACTAAGGAAAATACCTGGCAAGTATGTCAAATTGTTAAGAGTTTAATAAAGAATTGTCATAACAATATGATTTACAAAGAAAATAGAAATTGGCATAGAAAATATATAGGGGAAAATGTAGTGGAAATGTTCAACATTTTTAATAGCCACAGAAATAAAAAGCAAGTACAAAAATATCATTTCCCATTCCTAAGATGGATACTATCCTTGGGGCTAGTGCGGAGAAAATATCCCCCTCTTATGTTTTTAAGGATATATTTATGTGTATGACCGTTTGCCTGCATTTATGTACCAGTACCATGGGAGTGCCTGTTACTCCTGGGGGTCAGAAGAAGACATTGGATTCCTTGGGCCTGGAGCTCTGGAGGGTTCTAAGCCACCAGGTGTGTGCTGGGGCCTCAACCCAGGTCCTCTGCAAGAACAAGAAATGCTCTTGACTGCTGAGCAATTTTTCCAGCCCCATTTGCCCCAATTTATAAAAAAAATTTTATTTATTTGTTTGGTGTGTGGTTGTGTGTGTGTGTGTGTGTGTGTGTCTGTGCACTCGCATACCAGTACTATGGTGTGTGTGTGTGTGTGTGTGCACTCACGCACTAGTACCATGGCATGTGTGTAGAGATCAAGACAAAGTTGTGGGAGTCAGTTCTCTTCTACCATCATGTGGGGTCTGGGGACCAAATTCAGGTTGTCAGTTTTGGCAAGAAGTGCTTTTTTTCACAGAACCACGTCCCCAGCAGCTCTTACCCTCTCTGTAATCTCTGGCAGACTGAGAAATAACATCCACCTTCACAGAACTCATCTCCTAATTTGTTCAATGTCTGTCCCAGTCAATAAGATGCGTGTTCCAGAAAGAGTATGCCTGCCTGTCTATCTCATTTGACTTAGCTCTCATGCCTGGAACCAAGCCGAACACAGTATATGCCTAAATAAGACCTTCTTGATGAATCAATTAAAAATAAGTAAAATCCAGCCATTACAACCCATTTTAAAAAACTGCTGAATAGTAGCATCTACAGTATCAAAGAGGCAGGTGGATCTCTGTGAGTTCGAGCCCAGCCTGGTCTACAAAGGGGGTCCAGGACAGCCAAGGCTACACAGAGAAACCCTGTCTCGACAAAACAAAACAAAGCAAAATACTATCACTTGGGGTTGTGGGGTGAAGGTGGGGGACATAACCCAGGGCCTTGTACATACTAGGTGAGTGTTTTATTACTGAACTACCCCTCAAACTCAGACATAGAGGTGGGGGACAAAGGGCAGAGGGAAGTGGGAGAGGGGAAAATGGAGAGAGGGGAGAGAGGAGGAAAGGGAAGGAGGGGGAGAGGGAATAGACAGGCTGATCCTTATGTAGTCAGTTTAAAAAGCAGAGTAGGACCTCAGGGCTTATTGTTGTTTGTTCAGTTTTTTTCTCACTACGCAACCAAGGATGGCCACAAACTCATGCTCCAGCCACTGGGACAAACTCACATGGTATATATGTGTGTGTGTGTGCATGTCTGTGTACATGTGTGTATGTATGTGTGCATGTGTGCGCGCGCGCGCGCGTGTGTGTGTGTGTGTGTGTGTGTGTGTGTGTGTGTGTACACACACACTCTTCCCTTTAGATCTTCTGTCCTGCAGACAATAACAGTAAGGCTCAAGTTTAGGCTTGTCCAGGAAAGGAGTCAGCCCTACCTGAGCCCAGGTAACTAGAGATCTGCCCTGGGAAGGGGGAGGGTGTGTGTGGAGGGAGCGGGGTGGGATATACATCAAGGCTGGCTCAGTATAAAGTGAAAACTTTCTTCTATCGTTCTTTCCCTAGGTGTCTAGCTCCCTTGGGGGATCCTCTGCAGTTGTGGCTGCAGTCTGGGGCAAGATTTAAGAAATGTGCTACTAAAGCCCTAGAAATGGTACCCTGACCCTGGCACTGACATCTGCCTTCCCGCTGCAACTAAATTGTAACCTGCATGAACCAGCGTGATGCCTCCAGTGTGACCTTAATTCTCCCCACAATATATAATCATAAGAAATCGTTAAGATCACCTGAGGGACATTAAAGAGAAACATGAAACACTCCAGGCCTCAACCTCAGAGGTTTGGATTTTACTGGTCTAGCAATGCTGTAAATGTTCCCAGATAGTTTCAATGTCAGCCAAAGTGGAAAGTCCTTGCTGAGTACCACATCTTAGCTTGGGCTGTAAGCAACTACTTTGGTTTAGGTTGGGCTCTTTCTTCATCAGAGTCAACTGAACCTGGCCCTGGCCAGCCACACTTCTATTTTCATGGCTAAGCTCTGGCTTTGTTTGTTCTTCAAAGTGTAGGTCTTTGCCAGAGGCTGGTGGGGGTCTGAGGCCCAAAGGCAGACAGAGCTGTTTTGGCTCTCTGGAGGGTCAATGCTGCCTTCTTGTGGCAAAATTTCTCATGCTCACCCATGCATGCCTGATTACCCTTCCCATGAGACCTCTTCTACATTTAAATTCCTTCCTTCCTTCCTTCCTTCCTTCCTTCCTGCCTGCCTGCCTGTCTTTCTTTACCTAAAACAGGGTCTCAATTAGCCCAGTTTGACCTTGAACTCTCTTTGTGGCTATGACCTTGAGCTTCTGATTCTCCGCTTCTATTTTCTGGGAGCTGGCACTGTACCCCTGTCCAGCCATCCTCCGTTTGTGAGGCACTGAGCCTTTATGCACGCCAGGCAAGCACCTACCAGCTGAGCTCCTCGGTGCCTACATTACTATTTTCTACCCAGGCCAGATGTGATAAACCAGGTCAGAAGGCCAAGATAGGAGACAGTTATACAACAGTGGTGAACATCACCAGGATTGTCCAATTGAATCTGGCTTTGAGTTAAAATAAAAAAAAAAAAATGTGTGCTTCAAACATCCCCTTAAACGCACTAGTGCTACACTGCATTTCACAGTTTAGAGATAAGATATGGAAGAAATGCTCACATTTCAGATTGGGTACCTTCCACTCGACCTCCATGAATGGACAAAACATCATCTGCAGAGCTAAGGGGTTGTGACGGCCTGTAAGGCCATCCTGAGGATGAGCCATACATTTGACCTGGGCAGACGACATCACAGGGAGAGCATCAGTTGCATCAAGGACCTGTGATGTCCACATGCTTTCTGGTTGACTCGCTCTCCTGAGAGGAGGCCACACCAGCAGAACAATCAAGGGCCTCTGCTCTGCCCTTCTTATTCTCCTTCTCTCAGTAGCCTTGACCAGAATTTACTTTCAGGTACCCAACCACTGTGAAGACCCAAGGACAAATATTAATATGGAATATTTGATACAGGTCTGGGGCAATGAAAAAGTTAAAAAAAAAATAGTTTAAAGAGGAGAAGTCATAAGCATGGCAGATAGCAGGCTTCCCCTGACACTACAATAGGTTTCTACTTCTCATTTGCTTTGTGCTTTTTTCCCCCATAAAGGATGTTTGGATATTTTTCCCCAGGGGGTGATTTGGTGTTTTGATACAAGAAATCCATCTAGCTGGCAAGAGGAAATGATCACCAAAAACCAAACAATGTTTATAAAGGATACCAACTCATAAGGAGGAATGCACCTACTTTCTGATTCCTAACTGGATGCTGAGACTACGTGCTTAGGCTGGGTTTGAGAGGTCTGGCTCCCTCAAATGGAACTGATGAAAGCACAGGGCCCAGGGGCTCTGGACCCTGCATTTAGTCATCAGAAGATTCCTGCCTTCGAGTAGAGAGCTGAAAGGGCCTCAGGTGAAACCTAGACACTAGGTATCACATCTTCAGGAAATAAAGCACTGTGATAAAACTCCTCTTAATCCCTTCTGCAAGGATGCCAGTCTCCAGTTGTAGAGGCATCGGCAAACTTGATCTGTGAAAGTTCATGCAGTAAGTATTTCTGGCCTTACATTCTCCATCACAAAGCCTCAGCTCAGTAGACAGTCCAATCAGTTGACTTCTATGGCACAGAGTCAGCAGGACACAATGAATAATAATCCAGCAGGCACGCCCCACTACACTATAACAAGGCTTCTTAAATTTTCTTCATCACAGGTCCTTTCAGTCTGAGAAATGTTTATGCTACCTCAGGTATATAAGTATATAAAATAGGTACACAAGTAAAATATTTACTGCCAATAAGATACAATAAATTACTTAAAAATAATTCTTGTTTATACGTATAATTTTATCATTTATTCAAGATTTTGAAGCAAGTTTGTTGTGTCAGGTCCACCTGTCTGAGGTTGGAAAAAAAAAAAGAAAGAAAGAAAGAAAGAAAGAAAGAAAGAAAGAAAAAAAGAAAGAAATCCTGCAAGATGTCTGCTAAATCCTTAACTTTGTGACAGGGACCTTATCTGAAAGAAGGGTCTTATGCAAATGTAACTAAATCAGGGATATTGAGTTATAGAGAACATTATGTAGCCATTTCTGATATAACTGAATGCCGTATGTCTGTCACATCATTAGCCACAGAACACTCGTGCAAAAATAGAAATTGTCCCATCAATGGAATGGTGCCTTGTCAATATTCAAACAGGGACAGTAACGCGAAACAAAGAAGGTGTGGTATTTGATATATGGTACACTATTGACCCAATGATGACACTGTACAGAAGAAAGAAAAGGGACAGCCTTGATCTGATATATTACATATCCTAGGAGCAAGCAGGGAGGGAAGATGTTGGAGGAAGGCTCTGACTGAGTGTTGTGTGCACCTGGAATAGTCAGATGCTACTTTATATGTGTCTCACGTCACCATGAGGAAGCTTTATTGTCCCTACTTTGCAGACAAAACAAGTAAGGCTCAGAAATGTTGACCACACAGGGACTCTATGAGGCCCTGCAGTCACACTGTGCGTTTCCCAAGGTCAAGGCTTCAGTGACAGAGGATGACCTGTCCTTGGCCAATCAAGGGAACTTGTGCAAGATCCACAGTAGCCAGGAACTCCTGAGGTGATGCAAAGCCCTTGTCAAGTTGGCTGTCCCATGCTCAGGCACAGTTTAGAATTTGCCTGGGTAGCAACCATGATAATAATCTGCTGCCTGCTTTTTTCCTCTAGAGCAGCAGTTCTCAGCCTGTGGGTCACGATCCTCTGATGGTCGAATGACCCTTTCACAGGTGTCACATATCAGGTCTCCTGTATGTCAGATATTTATATTACAATTTATAACAGTAGCAAAATTAAAGTTATGAAGTAGCAACGAGAATAATTTTATGGTTGGGGGGGTCACTGTAAATGTTTTTATTTCCTTAGATGTACCCAAGCTTTATAAATACATGGCTTGGGCTGACCCCAGAGTGTTTCTATCTAAATATCCCTAGGCCTAGGCCTGGAAGCTTCTAGTTTCCATATAATCTACTCTTCTGTAAGCCCAGACCTTGTAAGCTTCAGCTTCCAGCCTCTGTCTGCTAAGCTAGGCCTAGAATGTTTTGAACCTCTGAGACTTACTTCTGAATAAGTTATTTTCTAGCTATTTCTAAAATCTAGCTGGCTGGTTCAACTCAGCTCTTCTGGCTCAAACTCCTCTCCAAGCTGACTGATTTAACCTGGCTTCTCTCAGCTTCTGATTGAATTGCTCTGCTTGGAAAAACTGCCTCTGAACTCCATGAACTGAACTGAACTGCACTGAACTCAACTCCCTCTCTCTCCCTGCACTGCTCTTTCCTGTCTGTTCTCAGGAGAGTTGTGTGTAACTTATCTCTGCCTCATTCCATCAAATCTTTCATGTTGTCTGCCCCTCAGTTAGATGTCATGGTTTAGAACTAAAGGTCTGTATTCAAGCCAGAAGGAGCAAAAATATGTCATTTTAACCAGATCACACAGACCTAAAAGGTCTTAGGATGTGATCCCTCAACAGAGCAGCCATGTTGCTGGATTAAAATTCCTCTACAGGTCACTGCAGCATGAGGAACCATATTAAAGGGTTGTTACATTGAAAAGATTGAGAACCACTGCTGTAGACAGGGCCCTGTTACCATATGCTTTGATCTCTGTCTCTTTTTTTCCGTTTTTATATGTGTGTGTATAGTGTGTGTTTATGTATGCTTTTCATGTGTGGATACAAACAGGTGCACACGTGGAGGCTCAAGGTTGATGCTAGGAATCATCCTCAACAGATGTCTGACCTCACTCACTGAGGCAGAGCGTCTCTGTCAAACGCAGAGACCACCAATACAGCTGGTCTTGCTAGCAGCTTGCTCTGGGGAATCCCCTGTCTTCCATGCTGAGGCTGGAATCACGGGCAGCTACCACGTCCACCTGACATCTAGTGGGTTCTGGGAATCTAAACTCCATATCTCATGCTTTTGGGGGCTTCACCCACCAAACCATCCTCCCCAGCTCCGGGGCTTATCTCTCCGGAGGTTCTCTCTCAGCCTGAGTCTGGGGTTCGTCCCAGACCTCTCTCCAGTTCCTGCACAGGGCCTCAGAGAAATAAGGGTGGAAAGGGAGAATATGCTATCCCTATTGGAGTTTCCACGTTTGCATCTCCTTTTCATTCTTCAGTTTTCAATCCAAAGCCACCACAGCCCACCGTATCTAATGCGCCCATCCCGTCCATGTTTATTTCCCACCTAGGTGTTTCTCACATCTAAAGTGATCTAGTTTACTCAGTTCCTGCTTTTCAAATCTATCTTCTCTCATTGTGATAAGATTCCTGAGCCGGGACTTCTGTGGCTGCCGTACCCTATATTCATTAATGGCTCTGATATGGAAGCCGCTCACTAATAAAGGAATGGGTGAACATGATCACACTAGTTGGTTCTACCTAAGCAAAGATGCTGAAGTGGGTGGTGCTGTTCCCGAGATTATGGATGGGGTTGGGGGCTGGCACTCTGACCCTCCGAATACCCTTCTTCTGAATTGTTCTAGGAAGCAGGTGGCCTGACAGCAGGGTTCTCCTTCTCCCAGTACTGCCTGCTAAGAGACACCTAGGATAGGCTGAACTGCGCTGTCCATGCCTGCTGGAGAGCCTGGCAATTACAGCGAAGAGCACTCTCAGCCCATAAATCCAGAGAATCTTGACTGTAGTTAAGAGAGCCAATTTTAGCAAGTCGAGCACTTCTGCAGCCACCTCACAGCAACTCAGGGAAGCCTAAATTATGAAGAATCTTTACTTAGCTTTCTGCCACCTCCCATGACACAGTTATCAGTTCCCTGGCAAAACAGCCTCTCTGTATTCAGACGCATAATGAGGGAAAACAAAGGAAAATCAGTGGGCACAGTCCTGAGGCTAGCTTTTCCCATCAGTGACCCAAAGGAGCTCTTTGTGTCCCTTGGGAAAGATGAAGACAAAGTGGAACATTTGCAAATGGATTCGAACTTGCCACTGTAAATATCCAGACAAGAGGAAAATGCAGGAAGTACTTGGGTCAGTCTGGTCCAGTGGATGCTATGCTCACTTTATCACTGACTCTGCCCCCCCTGCCCCCCTCCCGAACCACACACCTTTCTAGTACTTGATCATGAGGCACAAAATACCCATTCATAATGCAGAGCTGCCACAGCACATGTGAGGGAGGCCTGACAAGAGCTATGGGACATGCCACATTTGAGCGGTATGGGCTTTCTTCCTTCTTGTACCCATATACACTTGTGGTGGTTTGAATAAGATGCCCTCTGTGGTCTCAGGCATTTGCATACTTGGTCTCTAGTTGGTGGTGCTGTTTGCAGAGGCTTAGGAGGTGTGGCCTTTTGGAGGAAGTGTGTCCATGGAGATGGGAGATGGGCCTTGAAAGTTTTAAGGCTTGAGCCATCCCCAGTATGTTCTCTCTGCTTCCTGCTTGAAGTTGAAGATATGAGCTCTTGGCTGTTCCTTCTGCCATGCCTGCCTGCCTTGATGGTGAAAGACTCTCATCCTTCTAGAATTATAAGCCGAAATAAATCTTTTCTTCTATAAATTGCCTTGGTCATGGTGTTTTATCACAGCCATGGAGAAATAACTGACACAGCATCACAGGTGGGTGTGCAACAGTTTGACGCACGCACTAATGTATTCATGCTCTTGGGCAAGCACCCTTGCGTAGGTACACAAGTGAGGCTGGAGTTTCCATTTCTGAAATATGTTTTAATGGTAAATCATTTTAGATGTGTAAAAATGTGAGAGGAAACAGTACCAGGAAGTTGCTGTTCTTATTTCCTTTCTGTTGCTGTGATTTAAAAAACAAAACAAAACCCTCTGACCAAGAGGAACTTAGAGGAGGAAAGGGTTTATTTCATCTTACACTTCCAGGTCACAGTTCGTCATTGGGAGAAGTCAGGAAGGAACTCAATCAGGAACTCATCAGAGCAGAGACCATGGAGGGACACTCCTTGCTGGCTCGTTCTTGCTCACGCTTAGCTAGCTTTCATATATGGCCCCGGGCTGCCTGCCAGGGAATGGTGCTGCCCATGGTGGGCGTGGCCCTCTACATCAATTAACAATCAATCAAGACAATTTCCCCTATGTTCACAGGACAATCTGAACTGGACAATTCCTCAACAGGGACTCTCTTCTCAGGTGGTTCTCAGCCATGTCAAGTTGAGAGCACTGACTAGGACACTTACAGTATGTACTTCTGCCAGCTTCCTGCAGTGCTACCATTTTTTCATAACTGTGGTGTTTGCCAAAATCAAGATGTCAGTGGTATCATGGCATTAGTTAAATTATAGATTCTGGAGTCTGCTTATTTTTCCTTTGCAAACATCCCACTCTGCCCGTTCCTGTTCTAGAAATCCGATCCAGGGCACCACATCACATTTAGGGCATTTCTATTTTGAAGATCTAGGATGACACACCCCCTCATGTCCTTAGATTTGGAAATGGAGGAAGTGGCTCTCTGAGCAAGGCGTCACCGTGATTTCTCACTTCCATCTTTCCTTCGCTTTCATGACAACACCTAATTTGTGCCTCCGTCTGCTTATCTATGAAATGGAGCTTGGCTGAACTTGCTGCCACACTAGGTAGTGTGTTGGGATACAGGAAACCTGGGGCTGCCAGCTTAGTGCTACTGCTGTTGACTATGAATTTTATGGATCAGAAATTTGCATTTTTGTAAGTCTTTTAAAATGTCTGGGTTTCAGGTTAAGGCATGGCAATCATATTTAAAGTGTAATTTATAGGCTCATTTTCATTATCTTCAAAAGGATGTCTCTGAGCCAGGCACAGTAGCACATGCCTATAATCCCAGCACTTGGGGATGCAGAGGCAGGTGGATCTCTGTGAGTTCAAGGGCAGCCAAGGCCACACAGAGAAACCCTGTCTCTCAAAAAATCAAAAAAGAAGGATGTCTCTGGGGTCTCAGGAGATGGCAGCATGCTTATGGAACCGATATGAGGACTTGCCTTGGTACCCCGCCCCTGCTAATGCAGTCCTGTCATGCCACTGCATTAAGGTGGAGATGGGGGTGGAGGGTGGGGGCAGGGGTTCCTGGAGCTCTCTGGCTACTAGGTCTTGCCAATCAGAGAGTTTCAGGTTCAGTGAGAGACATTGCCTCCAAACTTAACGTAAAGATTAATTCATGAAGGTACCCAATGCGCACATCTGGCCTGTACCCACATGCACTTACCTGCCGAGCCATCTCTCTAGCCTCCATTCCCATGTGACAGTGAAACTGAGGCTTAGAAACATTATGACTTGGCTATTTTCACAGTATAGGAAGCGAATGAGCTGGGCCTTGAACGCAAGTGTGAAAACTTGCCAGCTCTGAAACCCAGAACACTCTGGTGCTTCCTGCATAGTAAAAACCACGCATGGTACAAAGACACCATGCATATGGCCCCTCAAGAGAATCAGGGCCTAGCTGCTTCAGGCACAAAAGTCCTTTACAAACCTTACAGCCTTGTCAATGAGTGAGGCTCTCTCGCTTGTCTCTCACACAGGTGGGCCACTGGGATTAGAAAGAAACAGAATCTGTTAGAATTCTTCCCAAAATATTTACATTCTGGATGGCTGGCATCTGGTTTGAATTTTCGAGTTTGTAAGGCTCTGCTGCTTCAAACTAATTGGCTTTTAAATTTTAAGTGACAGCTCACGTTACACCAAAGGAAAAACTGTTTGATCTTTTTTCTTTGCCCTGGTCTAACAGAAAGATGAATTCAGAAGTCAGAAGTCAGAAGTCAGAAGGAGGGGCCTGTATCAACTTAGAGCTGCTCATCAGGGAACTAGACTGTTTAAATCCAATACCTTTCCGTGGCCACCAGGGAACGCTGGGCACGTGAGGTCTAAGGAGCCATGAGGGCTAGCGGGCAAGATTTTCCATCTCATATTCTAACTGGTGATGTGACTAGTTTTAAACTTCGGGGACCATTGGTAAGATGGTGAGTTGTCCTGAATTAATACAACACACTGCATCTGGTAGACTCTAAACCCAGCCCCTTTCCTTCAGCATCCTGATGCCATTCTTCCAAACCAGGCTTTAGAGCAACTGGCTCAGCCCCTTAAGTTAGAATCAAACCCGCTCCACTCTCCTCAGTGAGTGGAACCACTGCTCAGGCTGTTATTCTGTCCTGTTTCTCATGGCTCTCACTTTGGCCAGTTAACTAAAACGGGGAAGGGAGGGACGAGAATGCTTTGCTCAGTCTTGCTTAGCACTTGGACCAAGATCAGAATTTTAAGCATAAACGTATGATATACGAGGCTCACCAGTCTGAGAGTGTTTCTAGTTAATGAAGCCTGTGTCTCTAGAAAGTCACATTCAGTTTCTAGCCAACATATGAAACAAAAACCAGTTAGTAACAAAATCACCCTTGAAAGACCCTTAGAATGTTCATGAACCCCAACACTGTCTCACAAGGAATCCACACAGTCACCTTTTTTCCTCTTGACTGTAGGCTGGGTCAGCATTTCTCTGCTCACCACGTAAAGAAAGCTGGCTTGTGTTTAGGGGCCATAAAACATGAGAAACATCTGTTTCTTTAAACACTACAATGGTTAACAGGGCCCACAAGAGACTTCTGCCAGTTCAAGAATGTATTAGCAGCTACCTGGCAAGGGGCAACGTCACAGAGGAGGGACTTATTCCAGATCCTGATTTGAGCCAGGAAGGCATGTTGGTAAGAAGAGCCCACAGCTATCATGATAGGACCTTGTCCACACCTGGGTAGATCAGGGAGCCGAGAAAGTGTGACAAGCACATGTTTGTCTTTCTCCTCCCTTTGTATTAAGTCTGGGACTCAGTGCATGAACTGGTGCGACTCAGACTAAGGATGGGGTTTCCCTCTGTAGTTAATTCTCTCTCCAAAATCCCTCAAGGTTGTGCCCGGAGGTGTGTCTCCCAGGTGACTACAAAGAGATGCCCATTGACATCCGGTAGAGCTGAGGACAATGAAAATTAACTACCCCACAGGAGTCTTCCATTCACACTCAATTCAGGTATGTGCTCACAGGAGAACGCTCCCCTTATCTCAGTAGCTTGTTCCATTCTTCCTCTCAGTCCTGCTTATCATTGTTTTTTCCCTATTTTATGTTATTTTTATTTTTATTTTTGCCTAATTGAATTAATTTATGGTCCATGTATACATCATCAAATTCTAAATCAAGAATTATTTGACTTGATACCCTATGAGAATATATAGGGGGATGTAATCTCCCTCAGGAACAGTCATAGGGGAGGGGAATAATGGGAAAATGGGGGGGGGGGGCGGAGGAATGGGAGGATACAGGGATGGGATAAACATTGAGATGTAACAAAAATAAATTAATTAAAAAAATTAAAAAAAAATAAATAAAAATAAAAATATAATTAAGTGAAAAAAAAAGAATTATTTCATATTAGTTATTTTTTTGCTTTTTTTTTAAATTAAGATTTTACTTTTATGTACATTGACGTTTATCCTGAATATATGTCTGTGTGAGGGTGTCAGGTCCTCTGAAACTAGAATTACTTCCATGTGGGTGCTGCCATGTGGATGCTAGGAATTGAACCAGGAGCAATGGCATGTGCTTGTCATAGCAGTGCTGAGGACGTAGAGATAGGCTTGCTGGTCAGCCAGTCCAGCCTCTGTCCAGTTCACCTCCAAGGCAGTTAGAAGCCATCTTAAAAACCAAGGTAGATGGCATCTGAGGAGTGACGGCTGACGCTATCCTCTGCACCCCTCACGCACACACCCAGCCACTGGTCGACTGAGGTTAGGGTAAGTGAATGAGATTGTCAACCACAACTCGGTCTCTCAGCCCCAAGACCTGAAAACATTAGAAAACTCATAAGCATACCTATGGAGTGCGTTCTATGGAGAGAGGTTGTGTAGCCCTAATAGAGAAGAGGAAAAAAAACAAAAAAAAAACCAACAAAACAACAACAACAACAAAAAAAAAAAACCCAAAAAAAAAACAAGGCAACAGACCACATGAGAAATTGCAACCGGGAACACTCCTTTGTATGCAGAAATACTTCATGTTCCATTCCCTACAACCCCAGAACTTTACAGAAGATGGAGAAAGTATCCTCACATCACAGAAAAGCAGGGCTGTCCACCAGATTCCCTCAGCTAAATGTACCACAAGCACCACATGTGCAATCTTTGCTCCACAGTGCTGGAGAAACGAAGACACGTAGGTTGCTCTTATGTCTTAAAGCTTCCTCAGCCTATGAGGAAGCAGGTGTCTTAGTTAGGGTTTCCATTGCTGCCACGAAACACCTTGACCAAAAACCAAGTTGGGGAGGAAAGGCCTCACAGTTAGGAGGAATGTCTGGCTGACATTCCCATATCACTGTTCATCATTGAAGAAAGCCAGGACAGAAACTGAAACAGAGTAGGGACCTGGAGGCAGGAGCTGATGCAGAGGCCATGGAAGGGCACTGCTTACTGGCTTGCTCATGGCTTGCTCAACTTTTCTTTGTTATAGAATGCAGGACCACCAGCCCAGGGATAGCACCACCAACAAGGGCTGGGCCATCTCCCAACAATCACTGACTGATTAAGAAAATGTCCTAAGGCTTGTCTTATGTTGGTATTTTGTTTTATTTTATTTTATTTCCTTTCTCTCCCACCATCTCTCTCTTTCTTTCTTTCCTTCCTTCCTTCCTTTTTTTCCTCCTCCTCTTCCTTTTTTGTTTTCGTTTCAGATACAGTGTTTCTTTATGTAAACAGCCTTGGCTGTCCTGGAACTTGCTTTGTAGACTAGGCTGGCCTCAAACTCACAGAGCTCTGCCTGCCTCTGGCTCCCAAATGCTGGGGTTAAAGGTGTGAGCCACCACACCTGGCTTTGGAGGCATTTTTAAAAATTGAAGTTTAGCTTGAGTAAAGTTGACATAAAACTAGCCAGAGCAACAAGTAAGGAAATAACTCACTTAATTCTATGAGGCTAATAAGACAAACTAAGAAGGAACGCAAGCTTCCTGGTGGAGAATGGCCACCGGACTTTATGGGGAATGTGAGACAACAGGGTATGAGATGAGCATCTCGAGGACAGACAGCCTACACAAATATCTAAGTTTAATTTAACTAACAGTAGGGAATTTTCCTTATCTTAAAACATATTTACATAAGTAATATTCCTTTTATTTGTAACCACGGTTGTCAGCAGAGCTGTCGCAGAAAATGAACTCCTGTGAAATCAATAGCTACAGAGTCATCAAATGTACCACATTTCTATCCACAGTAAAATCACTACAGCAATTTCAAGATCCATTTCCTAATTATGATCAATTGACCTTATTTAGGTATGCTTTTGCAGTTTCTTTAATCTCTCCTGTTATTAGATTCATATGCTGATTATCTTGGCTTTCTATAGAATTAGAAGATACGATCCCATTCATTCATCTCAATGTCAAAACTTTCTTCCTCTTTTAAGGAAGGCAAAACACAGTGAGCCTTCATGAACGATTCTTCTTTATAAATGAACCTCAGTCTTGTGAACTAATGGTCATAGTTGTGCAAATACTTCAGGCTGATAGTGCAGCTGCACCTTGACAGAGTGCCACACGCCTGTCATGTCTGTGTACTCTAGACTGACATGGAAGCTGGACAGGGTAGCAACTACCATGTGCAAATTAAATGAATTCACATGAGTAGACAACTTATATGTGTTGCCAATAAGTCATTGGCTGATGCCTTGATGAATAAAATAGGGCTGAGATGTGCAATACTGTGCTAACTCAGGGAGTCTTATGCATGGGTCAGTCCTGGCACAATGCCCACTCTGTATCTGGGCCAAGGAGGAGGTACCTCCATATTAATTAGGAGATGTTGTGTCCACCCACTTTACTGAACCAGGATAATTCCTAACTGTATTATACACCCTTATCCTTGTACCCAGACATAGGTATAGCTCTAACCCTCATCCCAGCAAGGACAATTACAGAAATCCACAGTGAGCCAAAATGCAGACTGCATGTGGGGCACATGGCCCTAATTGATACATCTACAATACAACCCCTGAACCTATAGTGCAGGGAACATCACAGAAGAGGGGACAGAAAGATGGCAAAAGCCAAAGGACTGGGACATCTGAGAAAGACGATGTCTGTTGAGAGATGGCATCGTCTACACATGACAGAGAAGCCTCATCCAGGAAGTCCTAACAAGGGTCACCTAAGCAAGGCCTAAAGAAATGACAGGACAGACTGACATGCTGATGTAGATGAGGGATTCCCACATGGAAGAAGAGCTGTAGGCAATCAGTGGTTGCTGGGGAGAATCAGTCTTCTCCATGGACAAGCTCCTTGACAGGCCAGCCAATCAAGGTTAGGGCTGACCCAAGACGTCAGCTCTAACCACACAGAAGCAAGGGTCTATGATCAGCAGGTTGTGTTTATAAGCTTTATATGATCCAATACATGGGTCCCAGGTATTGAACTCAAGGATGTCAGGCCTTGCAGCAAGTGCCTCTACCCTCTGAGTCATCTCAGTAGCCCTTAAATGTCTTCAAACATTATCCACTTGAGGCAGTCAATATTTCACCAATGGTTTTTCCTTTTGTTAATTCTTTTATTTATTTTTTTTAAAAAAGATTTATTTATTTATTATGTATACAGTGCTCTGCCTGCATGTACATCTGCATGACAAAAGAGGGCACCAGATCACATTATAGGTCATTGTGAGCCACCATGTGGTTGCTGGGAACTGAACTCAGGACCTCTGGAAGAACAGACAGTGCTCTAAACCACTGAGCCATCTCTCCAGCCCTAGTTATATAGTTTTTGAGACAGGGTTTCTCTGTGTGGCCCTGGCTGTCCTGAACTCACTTTGTAGACCAGGCTGGCCTCGAACTCGAACTCACAGAGATCCACCTGCCTCTGCTTCCCGAGTGCTGGGACTTAAAGGCGCGCACCACTATGGACAGCTCCTTCTGTTAATTCCAAGCCATTGCATGCAGGCCATATTATGGGAGTGGTGTTATTGAATGGCTGGTGGGGATTTTTTAAAAGAAAAAAGTAAATAAAAGTGTGTGTGTGTGTGTGTGTAAGAGCATGAACAGGGAGGTCAGAGACAACTTTGGAATCCCACTCTGGTCGTCAGGCTGGACAGAAAGCTCTTTTACCCGCTGAGCCATCATGCTGGCCCCGCAGCTAAACTTTATATATATAATTGTTATCTAGCACAGTTTCCCCTCCCTTCTCGCCTCCCAGTCTCTTTCTCCCACACTCTCCTCTGCCCACCTCCATCCACTCCTCCTCTGTTTCTATTCAGAAAAGGGCAGGCCTGCCATGGATATCAACCAAACATGGCCTGTCAAGTTGCAGTAAGACCAGGCACCTTCTCTTACATTAAGGCCGGATGAGGCAACCCAGTAGGAGGGAAAAGGTCCCCAAAGCCAGCAAAAGAGTCAGAGATAATCCCTGCTCCCACTGTTTGGAGTCCTGAAAGAAACCTAGCTACACAACTATAGCATATGTGCCGAGGGCTGAGGTCAGTCCCATGCAGGCTCCTTGGTTCTCAGTTCAGTTCTGTGAGCCCTTATGGGCCCTGGTTAGTTGATGCTGTGGGTTTTCTTGTGGTGTCCTTGACCCCTCTGACTCCCACAATCCTTCCTCCCTCTTCAGCAAGATTCCTTGAACTCCACTTAATGTTTGCCTGTGGGTCTCTATATCTGCTCCCGTCAGTTACTGGGTGAAGCCTCTCTGACAGCTGGGCTAGGCACCAATCCATGAGTACTGCAGAACACCCATTAGGAATCATTTCACTGCCCCCCACCCCACCCCTCACCACTCCAGCCCTGCTCAGTTCTATCCATGGTCTCTGGGCTATCCTGCCTCTGAGTGCTGGTCCTCCAAGCAGCGTCAGAGGTGGGCTCCCTCTAGTGGCCTGACTCTCAGGCTGCAGCAGTCATTGGTTCACCGCTTTCGCAATTTCCAGCACCTAGACTCTTAAAATACATTGCAATTCTTCTTTATTATTGAGAATTTCATACTGCTACTATAACAAAATATGACTATATCTGCCCTCCCCCATCTTCTCCCTCCAACTCCTTTCATATCCCTCAGCATGATGTGCCCCTTCCAACTTTATTTTCCTTAACAACAACAACAACAACAACAATAACAACAACAACCGACTGTGTTCAGCTCATGATGCCCCAATGTGCATGTACCCATCTCATGGAGCACGGGAAACCTAGCAGTGGGAGTACAAGGCAGATTCTTTTCCCTCAGCATCTATCAACTGCCAATAGCTCCCCTAGAGGGTACCATCCCATCCGTGCTGGAATCTTAGATGGCTTGATCTTGGACCACATCAGCAGCTGAACTTCTTAATAGACCAATCTGAGTCCTTGCACTAACTGACGTCTATAGTAGAATTCCAACCTGAGTTCAGAAAGAGCCCACTTGTCTCACCACCACTACCATCAGCACCAGCACTGGTAGGTGAAAAGCCATGCGGTCTTCTCTACCTACCCATACCCTGAGCCAGGGCTTACTAGTTGCTAGTCTAGCAACCTCTGATGCATCCTACAGGGTGTTCACCACGCATCACCACCCATCAAAGCAAGGACTTGTTTTTCAGCTCCACTCAGTTGAGAGGACCATATCCTTGAGAAGACTATACTTTGAGGATCACAGCACTGACATGTCACCATGCGCCTCTGAATCAATTACGCCCGCTCACAGAAGCTGTGAAAGGCTACCTGGTCTCTGGTTCATCCACGCTCTGCTTCTATCCTGTTTTAGCCCAAGGCAAGTTGTGTCATGACTCAGGTCTTTAGCGTCTCTTCCTTCTTCTTGTGTCTTCCAACTCTCCCAGGGAAACTTAATGTCCTAACTCCTTTTTGCAAGTCAAGAACAAACCAAATGATAAACTAAAACAAAGCAATTACAACTGTATCAAAGTGTATTTTCCAGTATAATCATACATAATAAAGTAGTTTGCCATTATCTTCTAAACCCTTGGGGGGGCGGTGTCCAAGCATCCCTCTTTATGAAATACTTCAGCAGCTCCTTATTGCCTGACTAAGCATTCGTTGCCTCAAGCATGAATACATAGGATTGAAAAACACTGTACTCTGAATTCAGATTTAGAGTTTTATATTATTTCCTTGCTAGGTTTCCAATGCATCTTTTCCTAAGTTCTTTGGACATGTATACTAATTCATTATATATTTTAAAAGATAATTATGGGCTGGCCTGTGGGGGGGAGCTCTTTTAGATGTCAATTCTTGGTCATAGGCTATCTTGGAGCACATCTCAGGTAGACATTCTAAGACTATCAAGTCTATCTCCTCTTACTTACATATGACATCATTACAGCCATCATAATCATTATGCATGCCCTAATGATCCAGTCTTACATCTTCTGTTCTCTTGGTATGAAAAAGCTGTGACTCTAGACCTGTGTCATGGCTCCCGCATGTATATATGCCCGTTCCCGGATGACTCAACGTCACCCATTATTAGCACCCAAACAAGCCAAAGACTGAGAAAATCTGCAAGTCGTGTAACTGTCAAAGTGGCATAAAAAGATTTTAACAAAAGGATCCTTCTGGAGACACTTTGCTCCAGAGATGGAAAGGGCCAAACATGCCCATTCAGACTGCGGTAAACACACTCTGCTGAGTCACAACCAGCCTGTTGCCTCAGCTCCAGACAAGACGCTGGAGAGCAAAAGTGACCATATCAGAGGTCCTGGTGACAGAGGCAGTGGGAGTCACATATCAGCACCAGCAACTGTCACTAGAGAACCAGAGCAGGCCCAGAACCACACCCCTAACCAGGCCCCAGGGCTTAACCATAGATTTTTTTAAAAATCTGCTCCCCTGACATCCATCCAGGCCTCGACTATCTACCAGGGAGACAAAGGGCAAGGATGGGAAAGGAGGAGGGGCAGAACTCCACAACCCCCGGTGAGGTAGAAGAACAGCTGGTATTGTTTCCACAAGACAGGGGCACATTAACCTTTCCCAGGGTGGGGACCTTGAGAACCCTTGCAACACAAAACTGCGGTTCAAAGGCTTTGGGGAAAAAAAAAAAAAAGGTACAAATCAGAGCAAAAATATTTCTTTTTTTCTTTGCTAAAACAATTCAGAGTATTCTCCATCAGACTATTCAAGATTCCTATTATTCACCCCCACACAGACACATGAATAATCACAGTAAGAAACGGGCCATGTGTGTTCCGTGACTTTTGTTTTTGAGCCTCCCCCAGGTTTCTTATAGTGCTAGGGAGGGCCACCTTCCCATCATGCAGCGGGCTCCAGGATGGGCAGCCTGACCTCCAGAAGGCTCTTCAGGATAAGTGAGGCTCATGTCACTCCTCAGGGCCTTCCGCTGTGGCCGCCCTCTAGATCATGCTGCTGGCACACCTGCCCCACTTCACATCGTACGGCTTTTCCTAAAACTGAAACTAAATAGAAAGTGAAGAAGGCTAAGCCGGGGTAAGAATTGACCCAAATTCTAGTGTTATTTGTGGGAGTTGTAACTAGGACCCAAGCTGAGGTCCAAGTTCTGGAGCTGGCTGGTTGGAATCACGCGTGCCCACATGGGTTCAGGGTAAGGCCCCCATCTGGCCATCTCTAGTCAGGGGCGTCACCACAGAGGGATTTAAGAGGTGGATCACAGATGCTGCTCTGGGCATATCCAATGCTATTGGCCATATATGTCCATCTATGTGCTCCTTCTTCAGAGGCTACCCGGCATCTCAAATAGCAGCTTCCAGGACTGACATTAGGACAAGCCACCTGTGAATTCTGGCCAGAGCTGACCTGAAGGGAACTACTGATGTGTCTGGGCTTGTGACAGAAAATTAGAAAGCCGAAGACAGCAACATTTGATCAACCCCATGCACCGGGGAAACAGAGAAAGAAAGAGGAGAGGAAGGATGAGCAGGGAGAGGAAGGGGAAAGGGAAGAAGAAAGATGGGCAGAGAGAAAAAAGGCAGACGATTTCTAATGACTTTTTGGAGCTTACATCACGCACAGCCACATTTGTGTCTGGTTCTGGGAAACAGCCCCATGCTTTTACAGTGACTCCCCTGTCCTTACTGAGCTCCGTTTCTTAGAACCTCTGGCTCCCCACTAATGTTTCTCATGGAGCACACAGCTGTGAATCTGGTATTATTTTACCCTTCAAGTCTAATTAGCTGTGGGAGCAGATGATGAATAAGGAAAAAGGCACCCAGGTCTCGAAGGAAAAACATTAACTTATGAAAAACTGTTTTCTCATTGAAAAAAAAAAAAATCAAATGCCTTTGGTCCCAAAGCACCTCTGTAGGCAATGGAATCTGGGACATTTATGTTTTTGACATACATACAAAGAACATTTTACGAAGTCCCTCCAAGACCAGTGGAGTAACGTGCAGGGAGGCGACAGAAACAGCCGAGCAGCAGGCCTGGGGCAGCCATGGACAGCTCCCCGCTGTATGGGTTCCCCAGTCTTTCTTAACCACAGAACAGAAAAGGCACTAGTGTGACCTGTGGTCTACAGTGCCTGGGTTTATACTAGAGTGTCTTCTCCTCAGCACTGGGAAGCCTGTGATGGCAGAGCCACGCCCTTCCTATATCCACATCCTCATCATCAGTACGTTATCTGACCAAAGTAAGATTTTCACGGTTCTTGGGTGAATGCATAGAAGACTAAGTACACACCAGACCATGAGCGATTCCAAGGAAGAATCCTTAGAACTCTAGCAGCCCAGTTACATAGGGGCTGCGGTGAAGGAGGCCACTGCTGTGGGTTGTTCCTGGTACCACCTAGCAGCTCACCAGGCTCCAATTCCCTTGATGGTGATACATGTTGGAAGTGGAGTCTGTGCCTGGCGTGCACACACACACACACACACACACACACACACACACACACACACACACACACACACACACGGGAGCCCATCTAAAATGATCTGAAACTAAAGGGACTGGAGTGGCATCGGGATAAACCTATGGTTAGGAAATCTTGTGGTAGACGAGAACTGGCAAGCTTTAGCAAGCAAACAATTCCAAACAAACTAAATTCTATTAAAAAAAAATCATAGTGGGCTATAGAAGAGCGCTTTCATGAGAGCATATATAAACTAAAATTTCCAACCCATCTTTCTTCTCCTCCTTCTTTTCCTTCTTCTTCTTCTTCTTCTTCTTCTTCTTCTTCTTCTTCTTCTTCTTCTTCTTCTTCTTCTCCTCTTCTCTTCTTCTCCTTCTCCTTCTTCTTCTTTTTCTTGAGACAGGGTCTCATTATGCAGCCTTGGCTAGCCTGAAACTTGCTGTGTAGACTGGCCTCAAACTAACAGTTATTCACCTGCCTCTGCCTCTGCCTCTGCAGTGCTAGGGCTAAAGGTGTGCACCACACTGGGCCAATCCCTCTTTCCTGATGCACAGGCCTCACTTTGATTTTACACTTAAAAGAACTATGCTTTTTGGTGGTTGTGGTCTCACATCACCAAAGAAATCAAGACTGTCTAAACTAATTCATGAGGATTACTCTCTACACAAACAGTGCTTGGAGAAAGAAAAGAGGCCCCCAAAAGTGAACATACATACATAGTACATATATATATATGGTCCATGTGTTGAGGGAAGGGAGAGGGGCCGGAGGGAAGAAGGGAGGGCCTCTCAGAGCCAGCAGAGTTCAGTAAGGTGTGTAGGGGCGTGGCCACAGAAGCCCACACTCCTCTGGCTGTGCAGGTCTATTTTTGATGATGGGAAAGAAAGATTGTGGAGAGACAGGCTCAGGCTGTCAGGATGCTGTTACTAACTCGCAACCTGGACAAGAGTTTTCTCTCCTCCCCAGCTTCCCAAATAGCTGACAGGATATTATGGGAGCTCAGCAGATGTTGCTGGAATCAACTTGTCATTTAGGTTTATTGCTTAAAACACAAACAAACTTACTTTTCATCTGGGTTATAGAAATGTGGACACTTCTGTGAAATTTTCTTTAAGGTGAGTTTTAAATGTATTACATGTCTTGAGTGATTTAGTCTGAATGAATAACTTGGGATTGTGGGATTCACTGTAACTGCCTCATACTGATTGCTCTTCGCTCCAGGGCTTTGAAGTGATGTGTCCCAGAAAATGTCCTGCAGGAATTGCCACCAGACAATCCAGTGTTACTAACGCAGGTTTGCCTCTCAATTCTAAAACAAAATGCGATTTGCTTTCTGACTTTAAGTAAGGTGCCTTCCTTGCCAGTCTTACTTTCTCCCTCTTCGGTTCATGTGCACACATGTGTGGCAGTGTGCACCACACGTGTCACAGTGCATATATGGCAGTCAGAGGACAACACTGAGTATCAGTCCTTGCTACCAACCCTGTTTGGAAACAGGGTCTCTTGCTCTTCCCTGTGTGTACTGCTAGGTTAGCTGGCTTGCAAGCTGCCAAAGATTTCCCTGCCTCTGCCTTCCATCTTGACATGGAAACACCTGGTGTGACATGGCCCAGGTCCTCACACATGTGCGTCAACAGCTTTATCTACTGAGCTCTCTTCCCAGCCCAAACTCAGGGTTTAACGGTGACACCAAGCCTGTCAATATGAACCCATCCACAGTTGTCTTATTCTGAAAGCACAGAAGCATGCAACCCACACATGCCTCAGCATCTTTGAGTTTCCCCACGAAGGGCTGTGAATTTAGAAAGTAGTTCAGGTAATCAAAGATTTGCATTAAAACAACGTTTCTTGAACACAGGTCAGGAAACACATTAAAACCAACATTTAGCTAATGAGTTCTTGGGGGAATCACCACACAGTTAAAAATAAGTAAACCATGCCAGCATTTCCAGAAGCCTCTTTAGGTGCTTGCTGGTGCCAACATC
Organism: Acomys russatus; assembly: GCF_903995435.1. NCBI lineage: Eukaryota > Metazoa > Chordata > Mammalia > Rodentia > Muridae > Acomys > Acomys russatus. The sequence goes on along the minus strand of NC_067138.1, from coordinate 67,700,673 downwards.
AGCAGGTCTCCCTCTACTTGACAGGAGCCCAACTGTAGCTTTCTATGACTGTCCATAGCCCCTGAGGTAACACGATTCTGTGGCTCACAGCCATTATTTGCAGCATTAAAAGACTGGGTAGTAAATGGTTTCTGAAAGCCTTATTTATACCTCTCCCATTTTTTACAGCTGCCCACAGTTAAGAAGCACTCATTAGCTTATGTGTTAACACGCCTTCTCATCCCTACAAAACGTGAGAGAACGTGGTTAAAAAATTTCTTCCACGAGGGGGCGCCACCTCCCTTTACGTTCTCAGTGGGGCAGCCAACCCATATCTGGCCAGGTTCCCAGCGCATCTACCAAGGCACTCACAAGACTTGTGGGAAATCCACTGAATGACTTCTTTACCTTACTGCATATCACAACATGGCTCATCGGCCTTAAATCCTGTCCGGAAAGGTTGCCAAAAAGCCCCGAGGAGCAGCTGCTTCCAAGAGCGAACCTGTGTGTCAACGCCTTTTCCACTAAGAACCAAAGTCCGTGAAAATGAGAGATGGAGAAGCCGAGTACATTTGGAACGGACAAAGGTCCACGCTTCCAAGTATAAATGAAACACAGCTGGCTTACAGCTGTGCTACCTTCTTCACCGTACATGGAGTCAGGCCGCAAAACAGAATGAAACTTTCTGTGATCGCCTCCGTGACGTTAAGGAATTCGGAGCCACCCCTGAGGGCCACCAGCTACTACTAGCTTCCTGTATTCCCCTTTGACACACCCCGCCCCCATACACAGTGTATACTCAGAGGCAGAGATATTTCTATGGGTTTACGTGCTACATCTTTTTATTTATGTTTTAGTCCTTGTGTGTGTGGTGGTAGTGGTCAGTAGACAACCTCAGGTGTCAGCCATCGCTTCCCACCTTGACGTGGGGTCTCTTGAGGTTCATCACAGCATATTCCAGGCTCATTGGCCCATGATTCTCATGTACCGTGTCTTAATCTCACCATAGAAAAACTGAGATTACAGACAGGTCCAGGGCCTCAAGTTTGCTTTGGTAAGTGCCATTGCCACTGAACCATCTCCCCCATCCATCATCTGCCTTTAGGCTTTTGTTTATGCTTTTGGGGTTTGTTTGTTTTGTTTGTTTTTTTGTTTTTCCGATTTCTAAGCTATGGAGACATCTGAACTCTTCAATCATAGGTTAACAGTTTTTAAATTGCATTTGCTACCTCTGTGATTTACAGCTATTTTCATTTTCCTGGCCTGACAGTTCCTTGCATTAGAGCAAGCTTGCATGCCAAGTGTGCATTAGAGCCAGACATTACGGTTACGCATAGGGCATTCCCGCTTTAAAACCCAACCTCACATCATGCCAAAAGGCCAGCGATTGTGCCCAAGTGTCAACCAAACAGCCACAGAAGTGCCAACTGGAATGTTGTCACATTTTAAATGTTCGCTGCAATTCAAATTTTAGCCATAGAGTTATAAGCTGAATTTACATAGATTAAGGGAGTCGTGTGTTGCATGTCACTTATTCTACTCATTTTATAGTCCTCTGGTTTGTTTTTACTAATTTACTGTTTTGGACAGCTCAATAGGGGTGAATACATTCGAGACAAGACTGTATAGCCTATAGTGTGTATTTTATTTGTTTTTTAGAAAAGTGTGATGTGCTCCCTCCAGGCAAACCAGTATAGTCTCAGACTTGGTTTAAAAAAAAAAAAAAGTGTAGGACAATCTTGAGAACAAGGGATTTTTGAGGCAGACAGCATCATGATCAGGAAGTGGCTTTGGGAATTGTCTTATTCTCTCGTGACACACCCAGGAGACAATGAGAAAAGTCTCAATCCCCTGCCTTCCCAGCTCTGTTCTGTAACTGATCTTTTGGCCACTTTCCTGCATCAACTGACTGCTTCATCTCTTGGTTCACAGAAACCACATGAAATTGTGCTATCGCCAACTCATCCAACTCCTGTTCCCACGACTCCCTGACAACCTCACGTCCAGTGACTTTGAGCTTCATGCTCCTCTCATCCACCTACACCCAAGGCCAAACCCTGGCCTCTTCATGAGCATGAAATGTCTGGATGCAGCAGCCCAGATTTCTTGTCTCTCACTAGCTTATTTTCGCCGCACTTGCTCTTGGAGCTCGTCTTCAGCTTCTTTTTCTCCATCACTGCTCTTTCAACACCCTCATCTCCTTTCAGCTAAGATCACGGGGATCACTGCTCGCAACAAGTGGCATCCTATACCCCTAATGAACTTTTAGCTTCCTTCTGGCTGTGGTCATCTGTCCAAATCCCAAGTCAGGGTTAAGCCCAGGCTTCATCCACAAGATCAAATACCTTTATGTAAGTACCAACCTCATGCATACAGTCTTTAACCTTAGCCAAGCTCTCAACACAGTACAAAAATATTTGTATTATGGCCAACTCTCCAGAGTCAGCGAGAAAGACATTCATCCCAACTCAAACTCACACTTAACACCCACAGAAACTCAACACAAGCATTGTTTTGTAAACAAAGGCTAATAGCTGTTCCCCCTTTGAATTCTGTTGCTTCATGACCTCCAAGGAACTGTCATTTACCCTTCTACCCATGTATAGCTTTCACCTTTCTCTACTTTCCTCTTATTCTTTCATTTAAGAATTTAGGCTTAGCTGGGTTTGGTGGTGCACACCTGTAATCCCAGCCCTCAGGGAGGCAGAGGCAGGGGGATCTCTGTGAGTTTGATGCCAGGACAGTGAAGGCTACACAGAGAAACACTGTCTCAAACAACAACAACAACAACAACAAACCAAAACAACAGCCAGGCATGTTGGCACAAGCCTTTAATCCCAGCACTTGGGAGGCAGAGGCATGTGGATCATTGGGAGTTCGAGGCCAGCCTGATCTACAAAGTGAGTCTAGAACAGTCAAGACCACACAGAGAAACCCTGTCTCAGGGAAAAAGAAAGAAAGAAAGAAAGAAAGAAAGAAAGAAAGAAAGAAAGAAAGAAAGAAAGAAAGAACAACAACAAAAATTTAGGTTTTAATTTTTCAAGATGAGGTTTCTCTGTGTACCCCTCTTGCCCTGGAACTCACTCTGTAGCCCAGGCTGGCCTCAAACTCAGAGATCCACCTGCTTCTGCCTCCTGAATGCTGAGATTAAAGGTGTGCACCACCATGCCCCAACTGACTTCAGAAACTTTTTGTGTATAGAGTCCACGTACACCCTATGTCTTCTCTGAGAGTCTTGGCTTTCTTCTTTCATCCACAGCCACACTACTTGCAGAGACAAAGGCTTCGTTCTCCAGTCTCCCTTGCTCTCGGCTCTGCCACACACCCACCTGTCTACCGGATCTGCTTTTCCATCCTTCTCATGGCTGCCAGTAACCTTCTGGCTGGTATGTTCAGTGGACACTTTCCAGACTTGTCTAGTTACTATCAACAGTGCTTGGCATCACACATTGCTCCCTGCTTCTTGAAAAGTTCTTTCATCTTCTCCAACCACCCTTCTTCCGTCTGCCCACTGATTTCCCTCCTAACCCTCTGGCTACCTCGGGCCTTAAATGTGGGTTCTGCAGTCTCTTCCTGGATGACGTCATCCAGTTAGTTCCATGGCTGTGCTCTCCGAACCAGACCACATTCATGAGTTATGTACTTCTGTATTCATTTGCCATACCAGGCGTCTCACCTACACATTTTAAAGACACAATGATATCAATATATCTATACTAAGTTTATTGCTTTCTCTCCTATGTGTTCAGTATCAACCATCTACTCACCTGTGTATGAACTATGGATTTGTCAATACTTTACATCTCCATACCTCTCACTCTCTATTCAATCAGTCCCCAAGATCCATCAGTTCAATGCCATACTCTCTATATCTGCTCCTTCTTCTCCATCTCCACAGCCACCTTCTGCCTTCACACGGGCCCTAATTTATTCTTTGATCAACATTGATATGGACGCTTTGACTCATGTTCCTGACAGTCCCTTCTCTCTCCCAATTCAAATTACATTCACTACCACAGCTGAACACCTTCTCAAAAGTACATACCCAGCCAGGCCACGTCCCGAGAGAGTCCCAGATTGGAAAACCTCGCTGGCCGCCACGACACACAAGACCATGATCCACCTCTCTGTCATCCTTGTTCACACTTCTTATCCGAGGCCTTCAATCCAGTGTAGCAGCTTGCTCAGAAAGCACATCAGCTAATGAAGTAAGGGACTACAAAGAAAACGGCACCTTCTGGACACAGCAGGGTCGCGGCATGTATGAAAGCCCAGCAGTTATGGCAGCCTGTATGAGACCTGTCCAAGACCATGCCACAGCAAGTCCCACACAGGAGGTGGGCATGCAATCCCACCCTTGGCAGTGGAGTTATGGAGTTATTGACAAGTGTTGGCTGCTGGGAAAGGCTAAGAGTGCAGCCCCCTGGTAAGATGACTGCAGTCTAGTGGGAAACCACACAAGCATTCAAGCAGCACAAGTTGGTCTTGGTGTTTTGCTTTGGTTTTGGACATCAAATTGGATGGGTCGGGAAAGGGAGTGGGTCTGAGATATATTGAGGTCAGGGTAAGGGGAATATGATTAAAATACATATAAAACTCTCAAAAAGCCAAAAAAAAAAGTTTTTGTTTTTCAAGACAAGATTGCTCTGTGTATGTAGCCTTGGCTGTCCTGGACTTACTTTGTAGAGGGCTGGCCTGGGATTCACAGAGATCTGCCTGCCTCTGCTTTCCTGGGTGCTGGGATTACAGGCATGCACCACCACTACCTGGCTGCTGATAAAAAACTTTAAAGAAAATACATTGCCTGATATCTGACAGATAAATCTTGGTGTCAGATAAGTGTTGGTGTTCAAATTTGAGCGGTCTTTACTAACACGTCAACATGGATAAGTTGGCTAGTCTCTGAGAGTACCATACGCTTCTCCCTCAGAATGCATATTGCCCTTGTAAAACCTCTTTATCCATGGTTTTTTTTTTTCCATTGGACTATCTGCACATGAGAGGCTGAGCAGACCAGGTGACTCTCCCCATGCTAGGAAGCTTATTTTCCCCTAGGGCTAATAACTATTGCACCTTTGCATCTATTTGTTAGCAAAGTCTTCAGATGGGGCACACAGTGTTAGAGTCAGTCTTCCAACAGTCACATTGACACTTAGTACATCCGGATCCATGCTTGGATGTTTCTGGATCAGTACTCCAACTGATAGGGTTAGATATGGTCACTACAAAATGGCTCACAGTTGCTCCCTGAAATCCTCCTTGGTCCTATGTACTCAAATGCTCTTTTTATTTATTTTATTATTCTTTTTTTTAAAACAAGGTTTTATGTGTCCCAGGCTATCCTTGAAAAGTCAATGATTCTCAAATGTCAAGTGTACATTTAAATCTATAGAAATTTACACTTGCGTGAACTGATGGAGTACAAAAGACAACAGTGCGGAAGAGCCAAGCTTTGGGGTGATGGTGCAAGAGGGCAGCAAGTGCTTTCTTTTACATGGAATAGGCTTTCCATGTGTGTCTTAATGTGAACCTGGGAAATTTGTGATGTGATTTTTCAGGGGCTCCTGAAGTTGCACAGGGAAGTTTAAAGGCGAGTCAGCAGAGCTCGCACAGATCCAAACCCAGTCAAAGTCAAGTGTTAGTGCAAGAGTTTAGAAAAGCAAGTAAAACAATGGTGCTGGAGTAGGTCAGGTGCTGAAGATGGAACTCAGTGGGTAGGGTGCTTGGCCAGCACGCACAAAGCCTTGGGTTTTATTCCTAATTTTGCATATACTGGCCCTGGTGGTGTATATTTGTAATCCCTGCATTTGGGAGGTGGAAGCATGAGACTCAGAAGGCTAAGGCCAACTTTGACTATATAGCAAGTTTGAGGCTAGCCTGGGACACATGAGACCTTGTTTTTAAAAAGAATAATAAAATAAATAAAAAGAGCAGTTGAGTACATACTACCAAGGAGGATGTCAGGGAGCAACTGTGAGCCATCTTGGAGAGACCATAGCTAACCTTATCAGTTGGGGTACAGAGCATGCTCTGTGGATGTGACATAAGAAAGATGAGGTAATGAGCTTCCTGACAGAACTCCACAAGACCTGGGCCATTCAGGATGGGTGCCAACTCTAGCACAGCCGGCTCGGGCATAGGCATCCAGGTCTGGTCTGAGAGCAATCTGCCTCTTCCAGTCATCCCTCATCTCTCTGTGTGTTTTAAAGAGAGGGTAGAAAATGGGGGGAAATGCTGACCTTGTGATGTTAGTCATTAAAAAGCAGTAGCTTCAGCAGTGAGCCAGGAATGATTAACCAAGCAAAGAATAATGCAACAGAGACTGCGATGCGCTGGGTGGGAGTATGACCATTTAGCCTATCTATGCGATTCAGCATCTCACTGCCTTGCGGATTACAGGAATCCCAATCCATTACACCGAGCTGAGTGATGGGCAATCTTGTGATGTTGGTGCAGCTCTCTTGGCTCCTGACAAATCAAGCCACAGCAGCCACACAGCGGTTTTTCTTTCCTTCCCTGTGGGGGAAAATCTAGGTCACTGATGGCCTGCCACTTGATTTACAGCAATGACCAATTTCAAAGTTGGCTTTATCTGATCCTCTCTGGAAAAATGTTTCCTGGCACTGTGAGCAGTCTTGTTAAGTTGTGCAGACCTGCAATCGTTTTTTTGTTTTTTTTTTAAATCACTCAACCATCAAAGATTTGATTTGGCCCACTTAATCTGCGCTGACCTCTGGTTCATTTTGCAAGGCCAAGGTCTCTAGAGTCCAACCTACCAATGAAGCCTCACAGCTGCATACCGAATTGCAGGCCCCCATCCTCCCTCCCCAGCACGCCTGTAGCTCTTATCTAAAATGCTACATTGAGAAAACAGGTATTACTATTTCCACACCAAGGATGTGAAGATTCCAACACAAGACAAACATGTGACAAGTCAGGGATCCTATTGGGTTAGAGTGGGATTGATGATTTGGCAGAGGCTCGTGCCACTTCAAGATGCTAACATGGCGCGCACACCTACTTCAGGGAAGAGTAAAGAGGCCAACAGGAGAGCTCTGTGGTTTCTATTCAGCCTACTAGGATTCAGGTTAATACTGAGCAATGTGGCTGCAGACGAAATAAACATGGATTTTGCCAAGGATGAAATAAAATGGTGTCATGAGTTTAGGCTTTCCATCTGCTCAGTGGGAAGACAACAGCTGTTTCTCATTAGTCCCACCTTCACATCCTCTGCCCCTGCCTTTCCCAGATCCCACAGCTGGATCTGCGAGTGCCCCTACCATTGGCCTACCCAACACGTGAGCCAGCCTGAACTGTGGTGGGAAGTGTGTCCCCAGTGCAAGATGAACTCAAGCCCTTCCTTCCCACTGGTGATTTCTTCAACCTCTTGAACTCTGTAAACAATCCTGCTCCCTGGATGTAAGCCTGATGACTCAGCAGGGAAGATGAGGCTTCCTGTGACATCTTTCCTAGGTGTTTCTGTCCTGTGCACTCCTCTTCCTCAGGCAGGCGTTCCCCAGTTGCAAGATGGGCCCAGCTCCTGCCGAGCCCATGTTCCTGCCTTTGACAGACCTTGGATCCAGAAGGCTGGCTGCTGAGTCCTGCCTCCCTGTTAGCAATCACTGCCCTCTGATTGGTCATCCCACTGGCCATCAGTTATGTCATCATCATCAAGTGGACTCCAGTCACACACTCGAGTCCAGCCTTAGGAGCTCGGCTGGAGACCCTCTCCTTCATATGTAGGCTCCGCCCTCATTCTGCCAACAGCTCTAGGATTCAGCCACAAGGCCCCACATTTAATTTCTCCCACACACTCCATGATAAGCCTTTAAAAAATGCTACACAGACAGCAATATTTGAAACAAAGTGATTGCTATCATACATCTATAAATATTTACAATATTTTAATACAGTAAGTTTCTATCATGCATTGGAAACATGATTTAGTTTATAAAGATATGGCTTATAGAAATGAATAAAGCCTAATACTGTTTTTATACTGCTATAAGCCATTCATTCCAGTGCCCTTTGCCTATCTGGTGCCACAATTCCCTTACTAGTCAGCTTCCGGACTCCATAATTAATAACCATAACCTAACCATAACCATGTGGTGTGCTTGCCTCCACCTCCTTCCTTACTTTGCTCTCTCCATGTCATCTTGGTTTGGTAAACAGATGCAATCCAATACTTTGCCAACTGGTGCCCACACTTTTCTGGTTGAAGGCACTGGGGACAAACACACAACTTGGAATTTTACTTTCTGGTCTTACTGTCCATTCAGGACAGTTTCCTAGCTCCAGGAAAGCAACTGGAGGCATCAGGAGGTCTGATTATGCTTCTCCAGGTCAAATGCTCTTGAGCTGCCCAATAGGGTTACTTCACACTCTCCCCTCGGTCCTCAGACTTCGAGCATGTTTCCCCACCTGCCTCCGTGCAAGCAGGTGGCTCTGTTTCCAGCTTCATTAAGAAAGCAGGAGCATGCCAAAGGGCCCTCCCATAACAACCTGCTCATCCCAGCTCTGCCACTTCCATACAAAACAAGCCCAGCTGGTAAATACCCAGTGCCCTCTTCACTTGGAGGACCATCATCACTCCCCAGCCCCAGTGGTCCCCCTCACCTGCCTCCTCAAAGTTTCCCAGCTCATTCTCAATGGTGCTCACACTCCACATTGCCTGTATTGATACTGCTGTCCTTCTCCATTGACATCATGACACAGTGAGGAATCAACACCTCCCTTGGCTCGGGTTCTCTTATTTCATTTTCCCTCAAGTCCTACCCATCTGTTGTTCCTCCAGCTCACCACCACAGGAGCTCCCAGAGAGAGGCCTCCATATTTCTAAACCCAGTGGACAATCCATGGGCCCCAAATGTCTTGGCCTCTGTTTGATAAATATGGACCACTCTTTCACTCTAGTAGACCTGGGCTCAACCTTAGGTGTCACCTAATTCATTGATTTTTCCCTTCTTAATTCTATCTGCTGGTTACTTGTCATCCCTCCCAACAATCCAGGGCTCTAACTTCCAATGTCGTCCCCAGCAACTGGACCCTACATGGTGATATTATCCAAGCCCTGGATGTAAAACACCATTCAAAACTAATGATGCTTATTAACACATATGTCAGTTGAACACCTCACACACACATCTACCTGAGGTCTAATGTACTCCCTAAATTCATGTTAAAAACTAGGCCACCCAGTGCTGTGGTGAGCCAGCCCAACCATAAAATTATTTCTGTTGCTACTTCATAACTGTAGCTTTGCTCTTGTTACGAACTGTAATATAAGAATCTTTGTTTTCTGATGGTCTTAGGTGACCCCTGGGAAAGGGTCTTTCAACTCCTCAAATGGGTTGAGAACAGCTGCCTTAGAGTGACGAGATTACAAAAGCGATAAATATATGAATGGGACCAATTCATTTATTGAAGAGGTGTTCTATGTTAGTTTTCTTCGTCTGCATTGCTGCTGGTATTTAAGCAATCCATCTGTTCACTAACAAATTGATCTACTATCTTTGTCTATGTTAAATTCTTACACACACTGAAATTCTCCTTATATATAGGAAAAGGAAGGAAGGACACTGGCGAGATAGTTCAGTAGGTAAAGTGTTTGTCACCTGAACACAAGGACCTGAATTAGGATCCCCAGAAGCCACATAAAAGGCCAGGCGAAGGACGGCATGCCTGCACAAATGAAAAAGGGGAATAAGAGAAAGCACAGCTTTGCTGGCAGTCAGTCTAGGTTCAGTGACAGACCTGTCTCCAAAAATAAAGATGCAAGCTGGGTGTGGAGACCACAGGAGCTCCCAGAGAGAGGCCTCCATATTTCTCAGGACACAGACACAGGTGAGTACTTTGAGAGTTCTAAGCCAGCCTGGTCTACACAGTGAGTTGCAGGGCAACCAGAGCTACAGAGTGAAATCCTGTTTCAAACAAAGATAAAGGTGGAAAGTGATTGAGGAAGACATCTTGTCAACCTCTGGCCTCCACATGCGTGAGCATATACATGTCAGATATCTTTCCTCCGTACATATGCACACATACATGAACACACACACACACACACACACACACACACACACACACACACACACACACACACACCAAAAAGGGAATGGAAGAGAGGAAAAAGGAAAGCTTTCAGAGACTTGCTATGTCCCATTCTATCATTCAAGAACACACAAAAAAATGCTGTACGAACCTGGCAAGATGACACCACCAAATACAATATCATCTTAAGCTTGGCCTCCTCACCCTCTCACACTGTCATCAGTAGACGTCTTTTCTTCTAAGCCTTCTAGCTCATGGCACTGTTACAGCTGCCCAGACAGACTAAGGCACTTTACATTTCCACGTCAGCATCAAATGAGCATCTCTTACTCAACATTTCCAAATTGAGCTCCAGTTTCCCTTCCCACAGGCCCTTCCCAGAGGTGTGTCCAGTTCATTATAATGAAACTCCATCCTGCTTGTTGCTTAAGCCAAAACCTTTGGGGGCATCATTGACTTTGTCCTTTCATTCACATCACACCTCTCCTGGATGAGAGAATCCCCAGAGCTTGCTTCACCCGGAACTCACTACCTCCTGGGATACTCCCTGAGCTCTCACGAGTCTCCTGTCCCCATGAATTACCACAGCGTCCTTCTAACTGATCCCCATGCTTCTACTTCTGTCCTCTTCCTTACTAACTAGTCTCAGCACACAAGCCACAGCAACCTTTTGTAAAAATAGCCTAGGCTGTGCAATCCCCATGCTTCAAACCTTCCACAAAGTCAGCACCATCCCTGCAGCATACTCCAGCCAGGCTCCCACATCGTGGGTCGCAGTCTCTCAGTCCCCCTTCTCAATTCCACTCCTGCTCTGTTGGCCTTGCCACTGCTTCTTGAATGCACTGTGTCTGCTCAGGGCCAGTGCATCTGCTGTGCCTTCTCCCAGATCTACCCACATGGCCCCTTCTTTGCTCCAACGTGCTAATGTCACCTTCCTAGAAATGTCTTCCCTGGACATACTATAAAGTGACCTCACTCCCCAGCACCCTCCATCCCCTGGACTTCAAGGGACATAGTCTGTATCTACTTGGTATTTGTTTATTTATTTATTTGAAAGGTCTTGCTATGTATAGTCCTGATTGACCTGATATAATATGTAGCCCATGGTTTTGTATTCATGGCAATTCCTACCTTAGCCTTTTGAGTTGCTGGAATTACCCATCTGGACTACCAGGTTCAGCTCACACTTACTCATTTGACAATTCTTCCCTTTCATTAATCCCTTGGGACTGCATGCCCAGTGAGCACAGAGACTGGGCTCTGCACTTACTATGACTCTGTCAGCATCCACAAAGGCATCAGCAACACAGACATTAAAAAATACATTCAGAGTGAACTACCTCGACTCAGACTGACACATTTGCTAATCACGTGTGGCCTCAGAGTGTAAAGTTCACTTCAATAGGATTTCTTCTGCAAAGAAATCTGAGACAACTTTTTAAAGGTTTCTTTTTGTTTTACGGTTGGGTCATGTCAGAGGTGAAACCAACCTTTATCCTCATGTTTTGTTGGCACAGAAGGCACCAAGGAAAGTAATAAAGTCATGATAACAGGCAGTGAAAAAAAAATGTTTCACACCCTGAACAGAATTGATGTTTGGCCAAGACCCAGGATGCTTTAGATGGTTCAAACCCCACTGGTACCAGGGGTCTAGGAGGTGAATTATTCCACACAGAAAACTTTCAGGCAAATAAGCCGGATCAACGGCAACATGGGAGAAAAGTTCCACCATACAACAGGTGTTTGTGGGTGTTGGTAAAGTCTTTACCAAACATTCCCTAGTTAAAAATCTGAGACATGTAGATATGGCAGGTCAACCGGTCCACTAAACCAGATGAGCAAGACTACTCCCACAGCCGCCGTTCCAAGCATCTCTTCAGTCCTTGCCTTAAGGGCATGGACCCACCATCCTGCCAAGTTGTTAATTCCAAATCAGAACAGACCGAAAGGTGGACAAACCCTCTTCTGCCTGCTGCTTGTGTTCACTGCTGCCTCCCAGAAGCTGATCTCTGCTGGTTTGGATTTTGATTCTATTTCATGGCTGTTGTTTGGTGGGACTAAGGGCAGCACACTCACCCTGGCAACAATCACACTGGAATTCCAGAAGCAATTCCCTTCAACATAACAATCCTAATGCGTGTCATTTACCTTTAGAAGCCTTTGCTCTAGAGATCGGAAGGCTATATTCCTCATCTTTCTGGACAAAGGTGTGTGCCAACAGGGCTGATCCTAGTCTTCTAGCCTCAGCTATAGCTTCAGCCTTTATGTTCTATTTTAATTTTCAGAGAATGTCCCATTGAACTGCCCAAGTTGGCCTTGAACCCACTCTGTAGCCCTGGCAAGCCTAGAACTCATGACCCTCCTGCCTCTGCCTCCTTAGCTGCTGGAATTGTAAGCCTATGCCAATAGTCCCAGCTCTCAAAAGTCGTTTTCAGCCAGGATGGTCATGTGATGGGGCCCCGTGCCACACAGCCTCCTGCTTTCCCTAGCAAGGTCAAGCCCGACTTATGGCAGCCATCACAAAAAGTGGTTCAGTTTCAGGACCTACTTCCCTAGTATGGCCATGGAGAGGGCCCTTACCCAAAAGCCTCTTATCTCAACTCAGATTGTCTGAATCTTACAGCCATTTGGACTCCTAACAAACGATTCTGCAGTCAATGAAAAATTACATTCATGAAGAGCTTGCAACAGTATGAGTTGTTTATGAAAATGGTAAATGAAAAGCTTAATGAAAAATTAACATAGAATGTAATTATAACTCTACAAAATTCTATGTGAGAAAAATCTCCAATATTTGTTTCATGATGACTTTGTTTCTTTTCCTTCGTTTGTTTGTTTGGTGTGTGTGTGTGTGTGTATGGTGTTTATGTGTGATGTGATGTGTGTGTGTGTGTGTGGTGTTTGTGTATGGTATCTGGTGTGTGTCCATGTGTGATGTGTGTATGTGTAGTGTGTACATGTGTTTGTGATGTGTGTGAGAGATGTGTGCGGCTGCGGTATGTGTATAGTTTGTGTGTCTGTGTTTCTGTGTGTCTGTGTGTGATGTGGGTATGCGTGGTGTGTACATTTGTTTGTGGTGTATGTGTCTATGGTATGTGATATGTGTATGGTGTGTCTGTGTGTGATGTCTGTGTGAGTTCTCTGTATGCCTGTGTGTGGTGTGATGTGTATGCGTATGTGCTGTGTGTGCACGGTATCTGGTGCATGCGTGTGCATGTGTATGTGTGTGAGTGTGTGTGTGTGTGTGTGTGTGTGTGTGTGTGTGTGAGTTCTCTGTATGCCTGTGTGTGGTGTGATGTGTATGCGTATGTGGTGTGTGTGCACGGTATCTGGTGCATGCGTGTGCATGTGTATGTGTGTGTGTGTGTGTGTGTGTGTGTGTGTGTGTGTGTGTGTGCAGGCACTTTCGTGCCAAGGTGCACATATCAATGGACAACTTTGGAAAATAACTTCTCTCCTTCTACCATGTGAGTTCCAGGACTCAAACTCGGGTCAGCACCTTACCTGATAAGACAGCTCACAGGCTCTTGTTCCTCTTTGAAAATGTTGAAACTATTCACTAAGCTTGATATCTTCTCCATAGACCAGGCTAGCCTCAAACTCACAGCGATCTGCCTGTCTTTGCCTCCCTGAGTGCTGGGATTAAAGGTGTGCACCACCATGACTGGCTCCATCTAAAAATTTTTAAAGTTATTTTTCTACTTCTAGGGAGCACATTATACATTTTATTTAAGGATTTATTTCTAACTTTTATGTGTATGGATGTTTTGCTTGCTTGTAAATCTGTGTGTCTGATGCCTGGTAACTACAGAGGCTAGATTCCTTGAAAGTGGAATTAAAGACAGCTGTGAGCCACCATGTGGATGTTGGGACTCAAATTCAGACCCTCTGAAAGAGTATAAAGTGCTGTTAGCTACTGAGACATCTTGCTCACTCCGCATTTTATTTTAAAAGAAAGGGGAAAAGAGAAAAAATATTTAAAAGTTTGTCCAGGAAATCTAAATGAAAACATCAGCCCCTATGATCTGGGTAAAATGCTCGAAAGGGAACGTTGTCAGCTCTCTCTGATCTGCCTTCAGCGCTTCGATTGTGAGCTAAGTAGAGAAAATACTGTATATAGTGGAAGTCGTCTTGGTCTGCGATCCATGATCAACAAAGCTACTTGAGAAAAACAGTTGCTAAGCAGGAAGTGCTGGCTTGGGGTTCAGTCTGTGACCATTCAGCGCCTTTACTTGGTGGGGTGACAGAAGTCTTGGGGAAGCATGAGGGAGCCACTCACTTCATGGTAGCCAAGGATGAGGAGGAAGAGGAACAGGAGGAGGGGGAGGGGGAGGAAGGAGAGGGATAGGAGGAGAGGGAGGAGGAGGGGAGGAGGAAGAGGAGGAGAAGGGAGAGGGATAGGAGGAGAGGGAGGAGGAGGAAGAAGAGGGGGAGTAGGAGGAAGAGGAGGAGGGAGAGGAAGAGGAGACTCTAACTTCCTTCTTCTATGCCCTACTTCCTCAAGGCTCTATCATCTGCTATAGCCCCAGAGGCTGGAGACCAAGTCCTTGCAACATGTGAGTTTGGGGAGGATGTTTTCAATTGGAGCAAAGGTCCAGCAGGGAAGTAGTAAGCTATCCTCAGCTACCAAAAGACAGTTGCTTAACCTCATTACTGATTCATGATCAAGACTGTTCACAAATGAAGGACCAACCAAGTTCAGTGGCACCAGCCTTGGTATGATGGGCTTTTCTTGGTCACAGAAATGCTGTGTTGGAGGAAGACGTTATTAAAATGCAGACTCCCTGCAACCCAGACCGGTATTTAGACTTGCAGGAAATTAACTGCATGCCCGATTGTGTGCAAACGGAATTTTAAAATGCAATCAAAATCCGTGGATGATCCCATCCCCAGCCTGCTGCGATGTCATGCTGGCTGTGTCATTTCCTCAATGCTGTGCTCTGTTCCTTGAAAGAAGCCGCAGGTATTCAGAATCTATTTTCTCCAGCAGTGAGAGGACACAGAGAGAACACTACCCAGGCAGGTGAGGATTTCCTTTCACTCAGGGAGGAGTTGGAAACTCGGTTACATCTAGAAGCCCATTGGGGAAGCAATTTAAGCAGTTTGACAACAGCAGTCTGCACAATGCATTTCAGCTGTCAGAAATGGACTTGAGCTATCTTTCTGTAGCGCTGCCTCGGAGAAGGTGAGGCCTCCAGAGTGGCCAGAAAAACTGTTATTTGACAGTCTTTGCTTTTCTTTGGACTCTATGAACCTGGCCCTAGGACACAGCCATGGAACAGAGTTCACATCAGTTCATTCTATTGATTTCCTTAACTCCCATGGAACAAACACATACCACACACGAGCACTAGGAATTCCAAGCTAGGGCCTTCACCATCTCCTGTGTCTACTAGAGGGGGTGCATGGAGAAGCAGGGTGACAAGTCAGAGTGCCTATCCTTGCCAGCCTGCTTTCTGGCTTTCTCCATCCCTGCCACGCAGCTCACAGGCATACCAGCAGTTCCCTCAGCAGCCACATCTAAGGATGTGGAGAGAACTGAATTGGATGTACCTAGTGCAGCTCTGAGACAGCTCTCAGGAAGTCTGATCTTGGCTTGCCTATTTCCCAGCATTTCAGGAGGGCAGGTGAAAGTGGCTTCAGAAGATGACTCAGTCAGTAAAGTGCTTCACACACAAACACAGGGACCTGAGCTCGGCGCTCAGCACCTACATAAAAAAAAAGCTGACAGTGGGGCTGGAGAGATGGCTCAGTGGTTATGAGCACTGACCACTCTTCCAGAGGTCATGAGTTCAATTCCCAGCAACCACATGGAAGCTCACAATCATCTATAATGTGATCTGATGCCTGCCTCGGTTTGCAGGTGTACATGCAGGCAGAACACTGTATAATAAATCAATAAATCAATAAATCAAAAAAAAAAAAAAAAAGCTGACAGTGGTTTGCAGCACTGGCAAGGCGTAGACCAGAGGATGCCTAACAGGCTTGCTGGCCAGCTCGTCTAACTGAATTGGTGAGTGCCAGGCTCTGTGAGAGACCCTATCATCTAAAAAAAATACGGTGGATAGAAACTGAGGGAGACTCTTGGTGTCAGTGTCTGGCTTACACACACACACACACACACACACACACACACACTCACTCACTCACTCCACATTCCATGTAACCACTCAGGAAACTAGTCTATCTCTTGCCTTGTCTCTGGATGCCAGTGACCCTGCCCTACTCTTACCATCTACTTTTGGAGCCTTGGGCCCTGTTTCAAAGTCTCAGTACTATGGCTGAGACCCTGCTCCATGTTAACAGGCCTGAAGAAGCTCCTGGTCTAAAATCATCTATTCTTAAAAAAAAAAAAAAAAAAAAAAAAAAAAGGAAAGCAAAAGATTTTACTTGCATTGACTGTGCTCTGGATGGGTGGCACCTATGTGATGTCTCCCACCCATTTCATCTGCCCAGCTCTGCGTCAGCTCAGAAACACTGGTTCTACAGCCACTCATAAGGAAAGCGATACACTTCTGTGACATGGTTCATGGACTTCCTTCTAAAGCAACTAATGTCATAGCCTTCTGCGTATGTATGCTCTCTCTCTCTCTCTCTCTCTCTCTCTCTCTCTCTCTCTCTCTCTCTGTGTGTGTGTGTGTGTGTGTGTGTGTGTGTGTGTGTGTGTGTGTCTGTGTCTGTGTCTGTGTGCACACACATGTTGGTAGAGTATGTGAGAGCAGGTAGCCATGAAGGCAAGAGCCATAAGATACTGGAGCTGGAGTTACAGATGGTGGTGAGATGCCTGACGTGGGTCTAGGAATCGAATTGAAGTCCTCTAGAAGAGTAGCAGGCAGTGTTAATCCTGAGCCACCTCTCTATCATCTCCACTCTTCTACCTAAGTTTCCTTTTAAAGCTCTGCCTTCTTCCCATTGGGTCCAGGCCCACTTGCTGCTCTCCCCTTGAGACAGCTGTCTGTCTGCTCATCTGACACATCCCCATGGCAACAGGAGCTGTGCATGCGCTTCTGCGGTCTGCCCCACCATTGTCTTGTGGCTTAACCTTCCCACCACTCTATGATGTCACCTCGCCACCTGGAACCACATGAAAGCTTTGCCTGCTTTAAATGGCATGAAGCTGTACAGCTCATTGCCCACCTAAGCTGACTGTCCCTGTCAAGGCTTTGGGTCCCCAAATGAAATTCCTCCCATCCAGGTGATGAGTTCTCTACTTCCTACAAGTACTTTAAAAAAAAAAAAAGATTATAAGTAGATCTTCACCCTGCCTACAAGACACACAGGGATAAAGATAGAGCAGACAGAGTAGAGATTGAGGGACTTTCCAACTAATGCCTGGCCCAACCCAAGACCCACCCCATGGAAAAGAGCCAACCCTTGTCACTATTAAGGATGCTCTGCAATGCTTGCAGGCAAAAACCTATCAAAGTTGTCCTCGGAGGGGCTCCACCCAACAGCAGTTCAAAACAGATGTTGAAACTCACTGCCAAACATTGGACGAAGCATAGGGAGTCTTGTGGAAAAGTGGAGGAAGGATAAAAGGACCTGAAGGTGATAGGAGCTCTACAAGACCAACAAGCCCAATTAATCAGGGCCCAGTGGGGCCTGTGGAGTCCAAAGCACCAACCAAGGACCACTCATGGACTGGACCTAGGTCCTCTACACAGATGTAGCCCAATGGGCAGGTCAGGCTTCATGTGGGTTCCCTAGTAAGGGGGGGGGCTGTCTCTGACATGGAATCTGTTTCTGCCTTTCAATCACTACCCTCTGATGGGACTGCCTTGCCAGGGGCCAGAGGAAGAGGATGAACTCAACCATGATGCAACTTGATGAGTTGGGGTGGGTGGGTAGGGGGCTCCTCTTTTTTGAGGAATCAGGGAGTGAGGAAGGATAGTGAGGGAGGGACTAAGAGGAGAGGAGGGAGGGGCTATGACTAGGATGTAAAGTGAATAATTAAATTAATTTTAAAAATAAGTAGGTTTTTCAGCTGGGCTGTGGTGGTGCACATCTTTAAACCTAGCACACAGGAGGCAGAGGTAGGCAGATATCTGTGGGTTTGAGGCCATTGTAGTCTACAGAGCTCATTCTAGAATAGCCAGGGCTACACAGAGAAACTCTGTCTTGAAAAACCAAAATAAATGATAAGTAAACAAATAAACAAATGTAGATCTTCAGAAATAAGTAACAGGAACAAAATGCCACTGCAAAATTAGACTCCAGCTTTGAGTCAGTACAAAGAAAAACAAAGCTAAAATGAGAGAGGGGTCTTTCTTTTTCAATACTGCCAACATTCAGCTGTGAGTGCTGGCTGCCTAGAACCCTGTGTTGAGGATTCTGAGGCCAACTCTGAAGTGAGCAGGAAATACTCTCACTATTAATTAATTAATGACTCAAGAGCACAACCAGAGGATGGCAGCAAGTGAGACACTTAGCCAAACCTGTTGGGGTCATTGGCACAGGCTTCAGAGGTCAAATCTGGACTCATGCCTTGGGTCTGTGTCTAACATTCTGAGTTAACACTTATCGCCTGTTAAAACAGGGATGGCAACATCTCTAACAAAGTACCAACGCATCCATCAAATGAAGTGATTCTGCAAAGACATAGCGGCGTGCTACACATTGTACATGCTACACATTGTACATTGTACATACACTCCTGAAAATACTCCTAAGACTTAAAGGTTTGTTGATGTCAATTTTATATACTCTATTAAAATCTGTAAACCTGGTCCTGCTGGAAGAGGATCTGGGTAGCCATCAGTTGATCAATACTGCATTTCTGCCTACTGATCTCCACCCCCAGTAACACAGCACTGGCAGACAATGGGGAAGCTAAGTGGCTCCAGATTAAATTCTTAGCTTCCCTAAAATAAGTGCAGGCTGAGTCACCCCTTTATTCCCAGGCTCCTCTGAAAGTTGAAGAGGATGTCACTGTCCAGAAATAGCCTTCACATTCCAACGATGAACCGGCTCTCCAAAGAATACAAGGTCTCCTGAGCAGAAGTGGGTGAGCACACTGCTGTGGGTGTCGGTTCACTGAAAATGACTTCAAAGGTTATGCATGGAAGCTTAAGTGGACCACTGCTTGGGATGCATGGGAGCCACCAAAGAAGTCTTCTGGAAGTTAAACAGTTTTGGCAGTGGTGGGTACCAAGGACTAGGAAGGCTCACACCTCTTCATCCCATCACACCACAGCCCTTGAGAAGCCACACATCTCCAGGGCTCCCCACCATGCATGGGACCAAGTATCAGTCCCTGCCTTAGACACTACCCTACTCTGCTGGCCTTATTTCCCAGCAGGCTCTAGCCACAATGACTTCAGGTCACTTCTGGACACTCTTCTGTTCCATGCCACACCTATCAATTTTGTCCACACTCCTCTCTTGACCCTACTAGGGGACCTGTGAGTCTGTGACTCTGTGGCATGGACATCAGGACAGAAAAGCAATGCCTGGCATTAGGGAGGTGCACTGGAAGCATGGGCAGCTGGTGCAGAGCAGCAAGAGTGTGGACTCGGCATGGAACCCTGTCAATACCAGACAAATCACCTCTCAGCTGAGCCTTGAGCCCCTGTGGGAATAAGCACCTGCCCTGGTCACTCACTCCCCAGCATGATGAAAGTGGCAATTTTGTCAACTAGGAACAACTGTGACCATATGGGAAATTTTCATTCATCATTTATGGTAAGTTAGGAACAGCCCACATTAATGAAGAAAAAGCAGATGGCAGAGGCTGAGTTCTTGTCCCAAGTTCCACTGAGGTATGTCTCAACGCCTTTAACCAGCTTGGGGGTGATACTTAATATTGATCAAATGGTAATGTGGAATGCTGTCTTGCTTTCTCCTTTCAGATAAAAGACAGATGGACCTGTGATGCTGAAGGTTCTGTGAGTCAAAGGGAGTCACATGTGTAACCAGTACAGAGGGCTATAGCAAATTGACTCTTCTGCGCATGCTTCTGATGTCACTTCCCTTGGGCTCAGCTTCTGACGTCATTTCCCTTGGGGGATCAGCTTCGATGTCACTTCCCTTGGGGGAGCCCAACTTCTGACATCACTTCCCTTGGGACCCGTTTCCACGGGTCGAGGCAGAATCAGAGAAGGCTGCGGACTCAGGGTGAGTGACAGTGGCATGGATCCAGGAATGTGCTGTGTCTTGTTTTGTTTTGTTTTGTTTTGGTGTATCAAGACAGAGTTTCTCTGTGTAGCTTTGGTTTTCCTAGACTTGCTTTGTAGACCAGGCTGGCCTTGAACTAACAGCGATCCATCTGCCTCAGCCTCCCAAGTGCTGGGATTAAAGGCATGTGCCACCACCACTTAGTTTTGAAGTCTTCACTTAAGCTCCTCAGAAGGCAACTCACTCAGTCTTTAGAGAGGAATCAAATCAAAGTTACGTCACTAGGGCAGCCTTTAAAAAAGACCCATGTACCGATACAGAGGAAAAATGTGGACACAGAGAAGGGAGATGATGCTGAGACACACTGAAGATGGCTCTCTGTGCACTAAGGAAAGTGATCCTGATAAAAATCCTTCCTCACATCCTCACAGCCCTCAGAAGAAACCAAGCCTCTCTAGCCGCCTCCCACTGCAATCACACATTTCAGACTTCCGGTCTCCAGAACTCAGTGATAATAAATTGCAGGCAAGGGAAAGAGACAGGAAGTTAGTTTGCACACACACACACACACACCCCTCTCTCGGCAAAGCTCTTTAAAAAAAAAAAAAAAAAGCCCATCAGTGGGCTGCAGCACCTCAGCTAGACCATATGGAAAACTTCTGGGAAACTCTTACACATACATGTAGCTGTAGGGACCTTGGATGAATGGGCCCCATCAGCAGCTCAGTTAAGACTGCAGAGACCCTCCATCCAATGACTGTGCACATCTGGCAACTCCACATAGTGTGTGCACCGAGGACAACCCCAGTCCAGCCGGTGTCCTTTGCTCAACACAGCTTCGACGTTTTTCCTCAGACAGCACGACAGGTAGCCACTGTCTGAGTTTTACATACAAGATGAAGTTTTTGCCACCCCAGGCCCTAGGCATCATCCTTTTTGAGAAATCTGTACTTTTGTAGGGAATTCTGGTATTCATAATTAAAAATAGAATAAATTCAACAAGGCTTAATTTTTAAGTTTTTGATTATGTATATGTGTTGGAGGTGGGGTGTATACATGTGAGCGCAGGTCCCTGCAGAGGCCACAGGCATCTGGATCGCCCAAAGCTGGAGTTACAGGAGGTTGTGACATGTGTGACAGGGTGCTATGAATTGAACTCAGGTCCTCTGCAAGAGCCATAAGACCTCTTAACTGCTGAGCCATCTTCCCATCCCCACCAAGGTTTAAAAGAACAAATCATTAATGCTGACAGTTAACACTTAAAGGAACGAATCTCTGATAATATAAAAATGGGAAATTCAGTTGAGCTTCTGATTCTTTTGCCTCCATCTCCTAAGAGCTGGGATTACAGACATCGGCCACCACGCCTGGTTTTCACAGTACTGGGGATTAACCTCAGGGCTTTGTGCATGCCAGCTAAGCACTCTACCAATAGAACCACATCTCCAGCCCATCAAAGGGGGCTATCTGATCATTCATGGGACGCTTGGCCATGACCAGGATTATCACAGTGAGGAGAAGTGGAGTCCAGGGATGCTACTGGATATCATGTGATGCATGGGGCAGCCACAGCAGAGAGAATGATCTGGTCTGAAATGTTAATGGTCCCACGAAAGCGAAACTCTGAATTTCATCGAAGGCTTCTCTGTCTCCATGTAGTTGCTAAGAAACAGCCCAGGCAGAGCATGATGGGGTCAGGACTTGGAAGTAGAACCCGCCCATCTACAGAGCAAACAGTTTGAGTGGCCACACTGCTCTCCTTGGCATCATCATCATGTTTTGTTTTGTTTTAATTTGATTTCACAATATGGCTGTCTCTCCAAACCTTGGGCAATTTGAAAATATTACAGAGACACCAAAGGTCCTGGGGACATTTCCAAGCTGAAAGATTCCAATTTGCAGCTGACCTTTCTGAATAAGGCATGGAAGGAAGGACAAAGGAAGCACCCAATGATTCAGGGAGGCCCAAGGTGAATCAGCTATGCTGGCCATCAGCAGCTTTCTCCTCAGCCTCACCTCATTCGCAATGTAAGGCCTTGGCCAGATGGGTTCTAGGAGGTGACAGACCCCAAGGAAAAGACTTGGTTGGCTGGAAACAACCTCTCCTTGGCTCCTTTCTAAGACATAGAAAACACACCTGGTGTGTTTTCTGACCTCTATCACTTCACTTTTAAAATTCCTCAGAAAAGTAAGCATTCTCGAAAATTCTATGGAATACTGGAAAATCTGCAGTGCTTTCCCCTCCTCCGTCTGTCCTCTGTAAAGTATATTGACATTTTTAGATAGGCCAAACTTCCACCCTAAGGGATCCCATTATCTGGTTTTCTAAAGACAACAAGATGGAATTGGCTTAGGTAGCGAGGACTTCAGGGGACACTCGCATACCAGCTCCTCAGTGTTAAGTCTCTCTTCATGGTGCCCAGAACTGGTCTCCAGACTTTTACAGTAAGTGCTTTATATGCTCAGCCATCTCCCTGGCTCTCTTTAAGTCCTTTAACTAAAAGCTTTTCACAGCCTTCGCTGTCTACAGTCACAGGAGATGGTGCTACACGGGGACCAGGGATCAAAGTTTTTCTCTCATCAGACAGTTAACATTTTAGGCCTTAGAGATGACGACATTACGATGACTCCATTCTGCTCGCTCCCCACAAACACAGCCACATGCAACACCAAAGTGAACACACAGGGCCGTGCTCCCACAAAGCTTCACTGGCAGATAAGAGAATTTGAACTGTGTTACATTTTAGGGCATCATGAAATGGTCCTAATTTTGTTGTTCTTAAGTTATTTAAAGCTGTGTAAACCAGACTTCTGAAGGATGGCTGATGAGATGAGCAGCTCGGGAACATGGCGGATGGCTTGTCGGCTCCTGTTCTAAACCAAAAGCTTCATGTTTGTGGAGCCGGAGAGATGGCTCTGCAGCTAAGAGCACTGACTGCTCTTCCAGAAGACCTGGGTTCAATTCCCAGCATCCACATGGTGCCTCACAACTGTCTATAATTCCAGGTCCAGGAATCTAATGCCCTCTTCTGGCCTTCACAGGTACCAGATGTACAAGTGGTTCACAGACATACATGCAGGAGGAAAAAAACACCTATATACATAAAATAAAAACAATCCTAAACTGGGCTGTGGTGGCATATGCGCTTAATCTCAACACTTGGGAGGCGGAGCTCTGAGTTCAAGGCCAGCCTGGTGTATACAGTGAATTCCAAGACAGCTAGGGCTACCCAGAGAAACCCTGCCTTGAAAGAACAACAACACTAGTAATTTTATATATTAAAATAACTGAAAGCTCCTGTGTTGTTGTTGTTGTTGTTGTTGTTTGAATTGCAATAATTTGTTCTTCACTTCAGATTTGCTGTGTCGAGTGGATGGATTGTCCCTCTTGTCTCCTGACCATTCAGAAATCACTATGGTGAAATAAGTGAGTGAAAAAGCAAGATAAATAAATCAACTATATCAGTTACTTGTCCCATCACTGCCCCACAAAACCCTGACTAAAGCATCTTCAGGAAGGACGGGCTTATCTGGGCCTCCAGTTCCAGGGATACAGTGGACCACTAGTGGGTGGGGCTGGTGGAAGGAGTGTGAGGTGGCAGGGATACGGTGGACCACTAGTGGGTGGGGTTGGTGGAAGGAGTGTGAGGTGACAGGGATACGGTGGACCACTAGTGGGCAGGGCTGGTGGCAGGAGTGTGAGGTGGCAGCAGCTTGTGGCTAGAGGTCCCACTGCATTCACACTTGGGAAGTAGAGAAAAATCAATGCTGGCATCCAGCTCACTTTCCTTTAGTCAGCCTGGGACCCCTGCCCACGGAATGGCGCCATCAACGATTAGGGTGCGGCTTCCCACTTCGGTTAACTAAGAAACTCTTTCACAGACATTCCTGGAGGCTTATCTCCCAGATTCTATCAGGTTGACAATCAATATGAATCACCACACCCACTATCATAACATCATCCAAGTAACCAGACTAGGAATGAGGTGATTGGAACTGCTGTATGAATCATCCAGTGCTCACTAGGGTGCGCCATCTTGCTCCACAGTGTAAGATCTATACATTACTGAAGGCTACTTTTCAATGTTGTTTTTAAGGAGTGTCGAAAGCTAATATTTCTTTTTTATTTTAAATTTATGTTATTTCATGTTTGTAAGAATTTTGCCTGCATATATATAAACATACATACATACATATATGCATACATACACACGAACACATACATACATATATGCATACATACACACGCACACATACATACATACATACATACATACATACATACGTATATGCATAAATATCACATGCATGCCTGGTACTTGCAGAAGCCAGAAGACAATGGTTCCTCTGGAGCTAAAGTGAGAGACAGCTCGGAGCTGCCATGTGGGATCTGTGCCATGTGTTAGGACCTGAGGTTCAGGTCTTCTGCGAGAGCAGCAGTGCTCTTGACTGCTGATCTATTTTTCCAACCCTGAAGGCCAACATTTCCGTGCTGTTTTAAAACTTAGTATGGCAAATTTTTCTCTTTCAGCTTTTGCAGTTTTATGGTATTGAGATGCTGAGGCAGAGAAGAGGAATGGCGGAGAGCAAGAAGATGCACTGCTTTCTTCTTCCACGTGTCCTCCCTGATCAAATAGACAGCAGGTCATTTCTTGCTCCTTTTTGAAAGGACATGGTTTGTTTCTCTTGGAATAAATATTTCTGGTTGGTGGTGGTAGTTTCGGTTTTCTGCAGTGCCAAGAAATGCACAGTGAACACTTTACATTCCAGATGGCTGCTCTAACAACAGGCAGGACCATGCTCTTTCTTATTTTATATTTTGCATTTTGTTTGTTTTATTTGTTCAGATAAGTACCTCTTACTTCTATGTACCTCAGGCTGGCTTTGAACTCTTGATCTTCTTGCATCTGCCTTTCAAGTGCTGGGATTAAAGTTTAGGCCATGACACACACATCACAAAGCATTTCTTGAAAGTACATATTACCATACCAAGGGGGCACACATATCTTCCTCTACCACATGTCCTGTGGCCTTGCAAGTGAGCTATTTCAAATCAAAATCATGGTCCAGGGTGACAGCTCAGTACCGCCAAGCCTGATGGTCTTTGTTGTTTCTTCACCAGAACCCATGTCGTAGAGAGAACTGATCCCCACAGGTTGTCCTCTGACCTACCTACAGACAGACAGACTCTCTCCCTCCCTCTCCCTCTCTCTCTCTCTCTCTCTCTCTCTCTCTCTCTCTTTGTAATTCAATAAATAAAGTCAAAGCATTCTCTCTTACCTACTTGACAGAAACACTGATGGGTTTGATTTTAAACCTGTTTGTGAAGATGGCCCTATGTGAAGGACTTGGTCTTGCCAAAAGACAAACACACACAAGCAGTCCAATTAAGTGTGAGTTTCACATACACAACAGACACCTGTCCCTTTAGGTGCATCCCATGTAACAGCTAGGTACCCTATACCTTAAAGTGCTAAAAGTAGGGATGGTACAGGATGAGCCAGGCTGAAGGAAGAGGTGCTTTCCAAGGGAGATGCGAACATTTGTCACACAAATCTGGAGAGAGGTCTTCATGACAACTCAGATCCCCATTGTGACAGAAAGCCCCAGGTCCCTGTTTCAGCTGACACTTCCAGCTAGAATCTACCCCAGCTCCACACGTGGAGCGAGAAGGTGGGATCAAGTGAACTGCTTAGATTTTGGTTTAAACAACATGCCTCTTGGAGAGGTAGAATTATCCTACTCTGATTGTCCTGGTGACCACACAAATTTATAGCCTTTTAAATTCAGACATCAAAAAAAGCGACATCAGGTTTGCTTTCTGTTCATTAATTCTCTTTTTTAGAGGGATTACAGTTTGGATTTCTTACCAAGAATTCCTGACTGCCCTAGCATGCTGGAGAAGAGACTGATGCCAGGGGCAGCCTTGACTCTGAGCCCAGGCTGTGTTGCTGTTGTTATGTTGGTGTTGTTTATTTATTTTTTTCCAACAATGTACAGAACCCAAAGGGCTCTTGAGTCTATGACAAACAGGCTTTGTGTGGGCACATCTCACCCATCTGTCAAAAATACATAAATGTATTTGTGTCTTACTTAGGTCTGAGCTGTAGTACCGTCCACACCCATCTCATACGTTAATACTTTAGGGTTAAATAAAATGTACGCTGAAAGGCATAAGTGGAAAACTGATGGCTCAGGATAGGGCTGAGGAAGACTGGGGAATGAAGCTCATCAGGTCTACTTTAAAATCTCATTATATGTGGTTTAAATGACTGTGGATATTTAGACAGCAACAGATCTTTTCCAAAAGAGTTTCAGGTTCTCTTGTAAAGGCAGATGTCTCTAGGCTTAACTTCCACGAATCAATTGCCTGGAGGTGTGAATGACTGGCTGCTTCTGTCCCTAGCAGCCTGGCCTTTCTCCTTTACTGTGCTCTTCACTGTTCAGCCACACTAATAAGCTTCTGCGCACATCTAGGCTTTACCCTACTGCCCAGAACTCCACACAGTACTTACTACTTAGATGATTGGAAAGTTTGGGAAATCACCTAACCTCTGCAGGATAGAGTGGCCATCTTTTGCTCAATTGTTGGACCTCCGAAATACCTGTCTCTAAAAGGGAAGATGACCAACTGAATGAAAGTGGCTTCCATAGGCTCACACATTTCAACACTTGGTCATTGGCTAATAGAACTGTGTAGGAAGGATTAGGAGGTGTGGCCTTGTTGGGGGGGTGTGTGTCACTGGGGATGGGCTGTAGGCTCAATTTTCTTAACAATTATATTTTATTATGAACTTATTAAACAAGAGTACCTCACTTATAGCCTGAATAAACAATAGGAAAAGGAGATTAAAAAATACAATAATGAAACCATAAGGATCTCAGTTCCAAAGAATGATTCTCCTGGCGTAATCAGCAGGATTTCTTTTGCTGGAACCTGGAGCAACCAGAACCTGGAACCTCAGCTGGAGCCCAGAGCTCTGAAGCCTTCCATCAAGTGGTTCTCTTTAGGGGCTTCTCGAAGTGGAGCAATGAACAGCCAAAACTATCCCAAGTCTCCAAAGGCCCCGCCTCTTGATTTTGGTTCACATTTATACCTCCTCTCAGAATTTATTCAAGGATGTTTTTCAGCTGGTTAATAACCAATCTCCCCTACATGGTGGTTTGACTTCTAAGAGGATAAACATTGCCTGCCCTCTCACAAGTCTTTTTCTCATCCCCCACTTGTGATCTAAACAAAAGACATGTTTATCTCTCCTTCAATAGGCTTTAAGATTTCAAATGCCTGCAGTATTTCTAGTTAGTACTCCTTCTCACTTTCTGTCTCATGGTTATGTCTGAAGGTATAAGTGCTCAGCTCCTGCTCCAACACCATGCCTGCTTGTCTGCTGCCATGTTCCCCACTACGGTGGTCAATGGTCATGGACTCACTCTCTGAACTGTAAGCCCCCAATAAGCCATTTCTCCCATAAGTTGTCTTGGTCTTGGTGTCTTGGCACAGCACTGGGAAAGTAAACAAGACACCCAGTTCGCTTAAAAAGATCCCTTTACTGGGCCAGGCTGCTTCCAGCTTCGCTTAGGAAAGCATAGAGAGCTGCAGCGAGCCAGAGGCAGGTAGGAACACCTAAGCAAGAAAGGTGGTAACTGGGCATGGAAATCACTTTCACCTTGTCCCCCTCTTCTCTGTGTTTTCAGAGCCAATGCTTTCTCTTCATTCCCTCTTGTCAGACCCAGTGTAGCTCTGATGCTAATAAGGGTGGGGTAAGGATGTGTCTAGCAGTTGGGAGGATCCCAGCTCCAACGGTGTTTTCATTCGTCTGCACCACGCTCATCTGTCTACTGTTAGTATGGTGGAGTTCTGATGGTTTTGAGCACGCATGTGCGGACTTCAATGCTCGTGAACACGCCTCACCCCATTAGAGATGGCAACTGCTATCAAGTCAGGGGGCAGAAACTCAGGGAAGTTGCGTGCCTGATTCCATGCCACTTGGTCAAGGGTCACCTTTCTTAAATCCCAGCCTCACGCTCTTGTCACTTACGGAACCCACATGTTCTCACAGCCACCCAAAGCCTGAAGCCCTGAATGGTATTTAATGGCCTCAATGTTGTCAACATCAACACTCAAACCCAGAAAGAGAAAGGAAGAAAGGAAGGAAGGAAGGAAGGAAGGAGGTCTCCTGCCTTTGTCCATGGGGTTAAGTTTTCAAGCATATGTTTTTCTCTTAGGAATAACATTTTTTGGTAACCCTCAAAGCTTTACATTTCAGCCCTGAACTTAAAAATAAAAAGAACACTTAGATGACTGGTTATAATTTAGCAGGCTGGGGAGAAGAGGGATCCCACCACCTGGAATAGTAAATAAACCAGTAAAAAGGCTACTTAATTTTCCAGCAAAAAAAAAGTGGGGAGGGAAGGGTTTTTACAAAGACCTTAAAGACATGTGGCCAAACACAGAATGTCAGGCTCAAAGGCCCTCAGAGTAATGAAATCATCTGCAGTGGGGGACGTAAGAAATGGAAAACTGCACTCTGAGGGCTTTCATCCAGCTCTGGGGCTTTAATCTTAGGGCTCAAATGGCTTTTCTTTGTGCTTCCATGTTAGGCAAGGGAAAGGTGCTGGCCTTCCTCCACTTCTCTTGCAGCTTATACGATACTAGAGGTATTGAAACTTAAGGCCAAAGATGAGCCCAAAGTATGTTTAATACATGCTCACGCACTATGCAAATGGGCTATTCTCTTTTCTCCATGTTTTCCACTCTTGTGCAAGTGTGTGTGTGTGCATGCTCACATGTATATTGCATGTTTACAAGCAAGTGAATGTGTGTGTGTGCATGTATGTGTGTGCATGCATGTATAATGACTAAAGGATAACTTTGGCTGTCATTCTCCAAGTGCTATCACCACTCCCCCACACCTCTTTGAGACAGGGTCCCTCATTGGCTTGGAGCGAGAGCCCCAAGGATCTGCCTGTCCCTTCCCCTCCCCAAGCACTGGGATTAAGTCCCACCACATCCAGCCTTTTCCCATAGGTTCTAGGGATCGAATCCAGGTCCTCGTGTGTGCGAGAAAGGGGCATTATGGACTGAACTGTCTCTCCAGCCCCTGCGGGTTTTTGTACGTCGTCTCTCTTTAGTAATCGCCTTGTGAACATTTCAATTCAACACGGGACTGCTGAGAAATAGGGAGATAATAATTAACCCCGGACACACACAGGGCACACACAGCATGGACATGGCCCTCTCCACACCAACCTCTGCTCCTCTGGCCTTTCCTGTCTGATAGAGGTCTCCACTGCATGGGGTTCCCAAGCCCAGCGTGTGCCGGAGAGACTTTCTCCTCCACCAGCACCCAGTGCTGTGTGGTCCGTCACCCACAGTCTGCCCTTGTTCTCTTAGGCTCCATTCAGTACAGTGCAGCTTCTGTGCTTTGTATTATATGACAATTAAGAGACTGGGTGAGTCTGAATTCCCCCCCAGAAATGAAGAGCTGGCTCCGACAATGGATGCTACAAATAGGGACGCCTGGATGACATCCTTGGGAGAATAAACTCCTTTTGCATATGCCAATGACAGGCCATGCTTGTGTGCCCCGATGCAGGCTGGGGAGGATCCTTAACTACACTAAGCAGTCACACATCAGCTGCCACTCGTCTTGGCATCCTATCAGAGTCACCCATGGGTGAAGCAGCTGTTGTGAACTCTGCTAAAGGTGTTCCCTCGAGACTTGGTTGGCTGATTTGCAGTGAGCTATAGATAACATCACCATGTCATGGAGTTCTCGCTAACCTCCTCCCTCCCTCCCCCTCTCCCCTTTCCCCCTATGACTGCGACTGGAATTATAGCTAGTTATCATGTGGGGTTTACACATGTGTGTGTGACAGAGTGCTCACTTGTGCCAGAGGTTGACTTCAGATATTTTCTATCAACACCTTATTTTTTTGAGGCAGAATCTCTTCACTCAACTGGTGGCTCACTATTTCAGCTAGACTGACTGGCTTGCCAGTAGGCACGAGGGATGTGTCTCTGCCCACCCCAGCCCCAGCCCCCCAGCATTGGGGTTACAGGGCCATTCCACCATGTTTGGTTCTTATGTGGGGTGTCAGGTCCTGGCGTTTGCATAACAGTCATTTTATCCCCTGAGCTATAATCTCCCTAGTCCTAGAAATCTCCTGTCCTCACAGAGCTGCCTTCAGACAACTTCCTCAAGGAAATTTTATAGAGCATAGTGTGGGTCAGCTGAATCCAGTGCAAACTGCCCAACCCACTCAGCATCATCAAGGGCACCTGGCTCTCCCAGCCAATCTCAGGTCCTTGCAAACCCTCACAGCCTGTTCAGACAACCCAGGCAAGCCTTTCCAGTTACTCATCGAATCCCAAGCAAAATCTCCTCAAAGTTGTCTCCAAGGGAGTAACAGACAAAATGTTCACTTTATTTAGGTAGAAGTGAACAAGAGCTCAAGGTAAATGATGGCTTCCTCCCACAAATCACTAAACTCTAGAGGTCAACCTCAGGACCACTAAATTACAACCCAGAAAAGGCCTCCTGTCAGTCAGCTACCCGATGATGTGTGGATGCTCCTGCACTGTCTTCGGGCTAGGCTGCCATGAGTTCTTGCTGAATGGGGCTGGATTTACATTTGTTTGTTTAAACTCTGGGGCATGCCATGATGAGCATAGGGCACTTGTGAAGACTCAGACCTTCATCTTTCTTTACTATTGATCTTCTCCAACGTTAGCAATGGCTTTCAAAGTGTGTCCCCCAGAACAGCAGCTGCAGCTGGAAACAGCTGGGAACTTGCTAGAAAAGCAAATTCTTCCGTCTCCTTCCCATGTCTACTCACTCAGACTCTGGGAATGGGGGGCAACAGCCTGTGCTTTAAGGAGGCCTCCAGGTGATCCTAGGGGGAACCAGCATCATTGTTGTATAGCACGCACGAGCACGCGCACACACACACACACACACACACACATGCAGGGTGAGATGTGACATAGGCTCAGACTTGAATAGCTGACATAACTTGCATGCCTTGGGTAAATGTTCTTTAAGATTCTTCTACACCAGCAGGGCCTCTGGAGGGTCTGCTCATTTACAAAGCAGCCACCCATCCACATGTGAACATACTGACTTACAATCATATCCATGGCTGCAAGGGGCTCGACCTGGTATCAAAACTATAGCAAAAGGGCATTAAAAAGAAGAAGAAGAAGAAGAAGAAGAAGAAGAGAAGAAGAAGAAGAAGAAGAAGAAGAAAGAAGAGAAGCAGAGAAGAAGAAGAAGAGAAAAGAAGAAGAAGAAGAAGAAGAAGAAGAAGAAGAAGAAGAAGAAGAAGAAGAAGAAGAAGAATCCAAGCATTTGGGTACCAAGTCATGAATCCTTAGTGAAAACACAACATGATTTTGCAACCTTACAGTGACCTGGGAGGATGCTCAGAGAACTACTTTGCAGCATCTGGATGTATGGAATTCAGCTACGCCAGTGCATATAGAAAGCAGCCTGTAATGTTCAAAGAGCCACTCATCTAAAGGTCATAAAATGCCGACCTGATGACCAAAAAGAATTAATTGCATGTAACCACAAATCTTTTCAGTCTATAAACTCACTCATATTCTTCATTTGAGTTTAAAAATCATATTTTTGGCTTCTCTTGAAAATGAGCCGAGTAGTAACATAGACCCCACGTTCTCAGACAACACAAACTGCCTGTGTCTTTACCACCCGGTGGCAGCTGCTTTGTAGGGCTCCAACTTTCCAATCCATGTCCCTTATTTAGGCTATACACTTGCTCCTGTAACCCACTGAGGTCACAGCTTCAATAGATCCTCACTGGGGCTGGAGAGATGGTTCAATGGAGAAAAGTGCATGCTGGGCGGGTGCGAGGACCTGAGTTCGAATCCTAGGACACACATAAGAAGACCAAGAATGGTCTCCCATAGGTCTGTGACCCTGATGCTGTGGGAAGCAGAGACAGGAGGATCACTGCAGCTCGCTGGCCTCCAGCCCGGCTCCAGGTTCAGTAAGAGACTGTCTCAAAGGAATAAGGTGGAGCGTGATAGAGCAGGGCACCCAGTGTCGTCCTTTGGCCACATGTGTAACCCCTGCACCCCGTGTGCACACACACACACACAGGAACCCCGTCACTGTCAGCCTACTCTGAAAAGTCTAAGCATAAACAGATGGCACGTTCATCTGAAATTTCCTAATTTGGCAAAAATGAAGTTGACAGGGCTGTCCCTTTTGTGTCTCTTTTCTATTTCTTTCTTTTTTTTTTTTTTTTTTTCTCTTTTCTATTTCAAGACCCATGAGTTGCGAGCTGTCTCTTTTACGGTAAGTAGAAACCTCTGTGCACCCTAACTGGATGCAAGCTCTGAGTGTGGTTCAGGAAATTTCCCAAATCACTCGGACAGCAACTAACTCCACAGGAGGTGTCTATCCTCATCCCCAAACCACACATGGGGAAACCAAGGGACAAGGACATAGTTCAGATACTAATGAAAAAGCTGGGACCCAAGGCCCAGAACCCTACCAGATTGTACAAGGCCCTGGCAGCCTTCAAAAACCCTGTCCTATGCATCATGCCCATTTGTTCTTAGACTAAGTCATATCACATAAGGTCATAATTGACCTTAATGTTCCCAACAACCCCCCCAAGAAATCAGTGATGAAATGGGAGTAGTTCAAAGGACCAGTAGCAGCGGGTTCTTAAAGTACTAACTAGCCTCTATAGAAAGGCAGATGGGCCTCCACTGAGCCTTGGCTTTCTTAGATAATGCCTATTCATAACCTACTACTCCCAAGTACTCTGCTTACCACAGCACTTTAAAGTTTGGGAGAGCAGTTGCTCTTTGTCCTAAGAGGCTCAAGCCCTGACATTGCCAGATACAAACACTATCTGGAGAGTTCTGTGACCCTTGTGCATGCTTTTGTGATGGCTCCCTTGACACACTTGGGACCTGTCATGACCCCGAGAGGTCCCAAAGTGACACCTATACACTGGGCAGCCTTGCAAATTCAAACCAGGGCGAACCCTTCTCCTCCACTAAGAGCCTTACTAGCTGGTTTCTTAGGCTTTAAGGGCACAGCGCCACCTCTGTCTCTGAAATGGAAGCAGAGAGCAGAGAGATACCCAAGATTCTTAAGTCTCCAGTTCTGTGTCAGGTATCCACCCATGACACAGGTCCACAAGGGAGGTGTGTGATCCTTCCCACAGGATCCGTGTCTGTTACTAAAAGGCATAACCTTTGGGTTCCTAACACCTCTGGGTCCCTGACTTGGGGTACTGAGGTGAGTTGTATATAAATGATAGCCAGGACTTTCAGTGCAGCTCGAGTAGACCAACCTCAGCAGCAAGGGTCAATCACAGGCTGGTAGCCCCCTGGGCCCCCATTTGAACTTAAACCTCAGGGTCTTATCATTGAAAAGCTAAAGGCATTAAAAAGATAAATCTGAGGAAAATCCAATAAATGGCTTCTCTATGCCCACTCAGGACAAAGGATGGAATCAGATGGAAGCCACCAACAAGCTAATTGAACCTGCGAGGAGGTAGAAAGGGAGATAAGGCGGTGGTGAGATAGGGGGAGGAGAAGGTGAAAGGAAAGAAAGACAATTCAGGGAGAGAGAGAGAGAGAGAAAGAGAGAGAGAGAGAGAGAGAGAGAGAGAGAGAGAGAACAGAATCAAAGGAAGGGGAAGGAGCAAGAGGGAAGAATGGAGGGATGGGGGAGACAGAGACAGAGACAGACAGAGAGACAGAGGCAGAGGCAGAGACAGAGAACTTAGGCAAGAACTCAAAAGGGCCTCATTCTATGAAGGCATGGCCAAGCCCAAGTACCTCCAAGCTCAGCACTCTCCTCCCATCCCAGGAAGATCCAGAATGAATATGCAACACACACACACACACACACACACACACACACACACACACACACACACACACACATATACACAACTACGCATCAAGAAAGACCAGAGCTTCCCCAAACCCTTGCGTATCTTGCTGTGTGCATCTGGCTGCTCAGCTGTGCAGCGGAGACAGAGAGGCTGGCCTGCACATGTCAGAAAGAAAGCTGTGTGTAGCGCATTTGTGAGCTGTGAGGTTCTGTGCCATTGCAGAGGGAGATCTTTGTCATTCCACAGAACGAGTTCCTAATGTATGACAAACTCCACAGAGAGAAGTGTAGGGCAGATTAGCATTCCATATTTCAGCACACATTGGTATTGTATGTTAGGGGCCTTTCCTAGGGGGCCCTTGGGATTTTCACTCAAGATGGCCTCTATGCCATTTAGTCATTTTCACTCAAGTGCAAGGAAAACTATCTCCCCCTTGGATATGGAATCATAGCATCACCCTCCCCCAAAGTCGGTTTCCATTTAGACTGAACAGCTTCTTCCCCAAGAGAATGTTGCTCACTGGGTTAGAGTTTGAACTGGGAGTTTCCACGCTCTGAACCCAGGACTGCAAGAGTCTCCAAAGGATATAGGGCTTCTGGTTTACTCAAGTTTTCCCAGTGCTATGCAATCAGTGTGCTGCTTCTCGGGGGTGGGGGGCTCAGACTGAGCCTGTAGACCACCCGCACAGTGCCCTCGTGAGAAAAGATGAGACACTGCACCCACCCTCGGCGGCAGTACCTGGCCCGTTCTGTGGGTTGAAAGCCCAATTTTGGCAATGTCTGCTTAATGTTTTGACAGTTTTCTGACTTGGCCATCTCTAAAACGGTATAGGAGAGCAATGGCTACTGTGTAAGTTTCTTGCTAGAGTCAAATGAGACCATGTATGTTTAAAAGGATTTCATGAGCAGCTAGAGCGATGGATCGGCAGCCAAGAGTCCTGTCTGTGGTTTCAGAGGACCCAGCCCACACGGAGCAGTACACAATCACTTGTAACTCCAGTTTCAAGAAACTCAACAACCTCTGGACACCTTGAGCACCTGCACACACATGTTACATATAAACTCACACATATACACATGAATAAAAATAGATTTTAAAAAAGAATTTGTGGGGGCTGGGAAGATGGCTCAGTGGGTAATGTCCTGGCTGTGCATGGAGCCCCATGTTCAGCTTCACAGCACCCATGTAAAAAGCCAAGCATGGGGGCACCTGTCTATACTCCAGTGCTAGATGGCAGAGGCAGTCTAGCAAATTTGGGGAACTCTAGGTTCTGTGAGAAACTGTCTCAGAAAGACAAATAAAAAACAAGAGGAAGCCACCCAACATCCACCTCTGACCTCTACACACAAAGGCAAAGGCAAGTGCATTTACACACACACTTCACACACACATACACATGCACACAGATAACATACATACACGCATATATACACACATACACACAGATAACATGCAAGTACACACAACATACAAATGTACACACATGACACACACAACACACATGCACACTGTACATGTGCACACTCGCACACATGGGCACACAGGTGCACACAGATAATACACATGTACTCTCCCATACCCACACACACATATAAATGCATGCATGTACACATACAATACAACACACAAATACATACACACCAATAGCACATGAATGGCACACTTGTGTGGACACAACACATACATGAACACATATACACATGCACACATGACACACATACACATGCACACAGATAACACACATATGTATACAGGCAAACACACACTTCAGTCTTTCATCAGATTCATGCTGCTAACTACTAACTTAACTTCTTGCTTTTGCCTTTCTCTTTCTCACACTAATTGTTCCAAATAAATAATAAGCAAACAAAAATAAATAAATGCCCAGTGGCTGCTGGTAAAGTTATGATGTTAGTTTCTATGTTATTTTATCCAGCCTTTGGTTTAGCCAAGCCTTGCTCAAATGACTCTTGGGGCCAAGGATTGGTGGGAGGATTCCTCCAGACGCCTTGAGGCTGGTTTTCACGTCTCACACCTGAGGTCATGGGCACCTCCTACTCGTAATTAGCAGTAATTGCTCACATGCTCTCTCAATTCATCCCTGACTAGGAGCATCTTTGTGTTTAATTGAGGCCATCACCCAAACTAAGGCCTCGCTGAATGTACGAAGTTCACTAAATGGCTATCCTTGTATTGTTTCTCCTCACTCACTCTGTTGCCAGAAGCATTTTGTATAGGTTGTAGCTGTGGGAGTGTCCCTAGAGATGAAAGCCAAGAAGGAGGAAAGACACTTGCAAGGATGGAGTTGCTGTCTTTTGACAGGACATGAAAGCCTTCTAATCTCATTGATTAGTCTCTGGCCTGACTTAGCAGATTCAGTTGAGGCATCATAGCCACACAGTAATCCACACTGCGTGATTTCCACAGCTGGTCATGAAACAGTTATCCTGGGTCACCGGACACCTGACCTTTCAAACACTAACCTTGGGGCTGGGAGTGGAGCCACACACCTTTAATCCCAGCACTTGGGTCTCTGTGAATTCAAAGTCAGTCTGGTCTACACAGTGTGTTCCAGGCCAGCCAGGGCTACATAATGAGACACACTCTCTTTCAAAATTAAGAGTGCAAGGGCAAGGCTTTTCTTCTGGTGACTGTCAGCATTGGTGGTACCTAGGAGAAAGACACTCCACAGAAACCTACTGAACAAGCAGATGAATGGGCCCTCGGGTCCTGACCCCTGATGCAGAGGAAGTGATGCTGGCTAGAATCTGATCTCCCTCAGCAGTGC
This sequence comes from Acomys russatus, assembly GCF_903995435.1. Taxonomy (NCBI): domain Eukaryota; kingdom Metazoa; phylum Chordata; class Mammalia; order Rodentia; family Muridae; genus Acomys; species Acomys russatus. The sequence continues at coordinate 67,663,859 of NC_067138.1, read as the reverse complement.
GGACAAGAGCTCTGCTTGAACATCATCCATGGCACCTGGGGGCCAAAGCGCCTCACTTCCCTAGTCTTCAAAGACAGAGATACACCGAGATAAAGTCCTGGGCCCATTTTATAGAGGGAAAAACTGAGGTTCAGTCAAGACTGAACAAGACCCAGAAAACCAAACAGTACAGATGTGAAGACTCATTCTTTTTCCTTTTGTCTCCAGAGGGACTTCAGGCAGGTCAGGTTCTGGGGGAAGGATTGTAAGCAATCTCAGAGCCCCCTGAGAATTCTGGGAAAGTGGCCAACAGAGGCCAAGTTTGCTTAATCTGGAGAGAGCGGGGACTAAGGCAAAGCGTGGCATAAAAATATCTACTGATTGCAGCCACAAGTTCACCCTCACCGTTCTCTTCTGTTTCTTAACATCCCCCCCCCCCCGCCCACACACACAGTGATAACACTTAGAAAATCTTCTCCAATACATTTTGCAGATGTAGACCCCCTTCCATTCCCGAGACACCTCAACAGCTCCTCGGTCCTCAGGATGAGCTTAGCCCCACAACTGAGCAGGCATGGGTGGGTGTTTAACTTAGCTGCTCAAGAGAACCCTGAGACCCTCCCCGCCCAATCATTCTTGAAAACCACCTTGGCCATGGCCGAGATTCCTTAAGCCTACTTGGAAGCAGTGGCCCTGGTGTTAGCTACTGTTGGTACCGTGCTTAGAGAGTGAAGTCCTTTCAAGCAGTCAGCTGTCCCCGAGGCATGCAGGGACACTGGTCACGCAGAGGCAGAAAATGTGACAACTGTTACAAGCAGCCAGCGGCAGCCCATGGGAGCGGCTGAGCGTTCTGTGGAGCAGACACTTGTCAACAGTTGAAGCTGTCCTTTATCCAGTTACACAAAACACCCACCAGCTCCATGGCACCATTCGTAGCAAACTCAAGACAGACGGCCACATTGCCTCTCGACACTGACTTTAGAATCCATGAGCAACTTCATTTTAACCATCAAAATGTGCATGCATTGTGTGGAAAAGAACAAACAGCCTCCCTGAGTCCGAGGACCAAGCTCAAAGATAGCCTCAGAGGCCAACCGCTGAACTTCACTGTGGCCCATGCACAGTTCTCTCCTTCTGGGCATAACTTTTCAGATCAGAACAGTTTGAGGAAGGAGGTCTCCGAGCTACTGAGCCCACATCAAATGTTCCTAATGAGAAAGGCCTGCATGCACTTTCCCAATGAAGACTCCATCCAAAGGCGCTTGAAAACATTTTCATACATATGTCGCTTCCAAAACATTACACAGTATTTCTCCAACAAATTTATGTGTTTCCAGGGAACTCCTGGAGCACAGGAGAAAAAGTACTTAGGTGAAAGAATGTCTGGAGATTCCTTTGTGCCAACATTCTAGCAGACCTCCTTTAATTTGCTATTATTTCATATAGCGCCAGTAACCATTCCCTCATCCGCAAAGGAAATATATAATCCAGCTGTGGTGGCTCCAGTGAAAACCACATCTGTGGAACACTGGCAGAACTGGCAAGGCCTCTCCAATCTAGGCAGTGTCAGACAGCTCTTGTCTGAACGCAGCATGCACATGGTACCCTGCTCTGAAAGTGCAGAACTTTGCCAAAACCGGATGCTCCTTTGTATACCGAACCAACGGTTTTCAGATAATCCACACCCATGAGAAAGAGACTCTCCTGAAATACTCCTTCCAAGCCTCTGCCCTCTCCAGGGTGGTGGCCTGTGCCAGAGCCCTTGTTAATGTCAAACAGAGGAAGGAAAACTGGCACTCCTGGATTCTGGGGGGGGGGGGGGGGAGGTTCTACCACGCAGGATAGCTGGCTAGAAAGAGAAAGATAGCCACCATGAGTCACCATTCTCTTCCTTCTCCGGAGTTGGAAGCCAACGTACTTCTGGGCACTAGGTGATAATATTCCAGGAGTCCCCGTAACACACACACACACACGCGCGCACACACACGCGCGCGCGCACACACACACACACACACACACACACACACACAAAAACACACACACACACTCCCCCTTCTGTTTAGTCTATCCCTGTAGTGCGCGGCGGCAAGCATCTTATTTCTAAGCCAATTTTCCATGTTCAAATCTTCCTAGTCCCAAGTGCGCCCCAGGGGTTTACTCTGCAGACATATAAAAGCAAAAGGCAGCGTCTCCAAGCCTGGACAGACTTTCACCCCAGCACAGGGCTTGAGGCTACCGGGGCTGGCATGTTGCTGGCCCCGAGCCCACGGGTCCCCGTCCACCCCAGACAATAGAGTAAGAAAATGAAATGAAAAGTGGACTTACTGCTATGGCTTGCAGCCTCTCCTTGTGCAATTCTGCTTCTGCCATCCTGGAGAAGGGCACACGGGAAGGGGAAGAAGGAAGAAAAACAAAACACACGCTGTAGTCACCCAAGGAGATGGAAGGGCACGCGTGGGGGTTCGATTCGACCCTGGGGACACCCAAGGGGCGCGTGGGGTTCGCTCCTAGGGGGTTGGGGGCGGGTAAAGCTGTGCGCAAGTCTGGCTCAGAGCTTAGCCTTGGGTCTCTACCGGCACGGCCGCCTGGCTGCGCCCCAGCGCCGCCGCGAACTGCAAGATCCTAGTCTCTACCGCCACCGCTACCACCGGCCGCGCCAGCCGGGGACGTGGGCCGCCCACAGCCTCCGGGAGAGCGCGCTTGGCTGCGTTAGGTCCCCGCCCTAACGTCTCCGCGCCTCGCTCCGCCCCTGGGGTGTGGGGGACCGGTGGCCACCGCCGTCGCTCGCGAGTGGGGCACCAGGAGCGCGGGTGATCAGCGAGGGGCGGGGAGGGGGAGGTTGGGGGAGGGCGGCTCACAGCTGGTGCGCCTCGGTAGCCACGCGCGCTGCGCTCAGGGTCTAGACAAGACCAGGCGGCGCCTCTGCTCTGAGCAGAGATGCCAGCAGTAGGGGCCTTTGGCAAAATGCGGCCCCAGCACGTGTTCCTACATGCCGGCTGTGGCCACCCAGTATCCCCAGAGCCTTCTAGCTGGCTACAGATGCATGGGCTCCACGTGGAGACGTTTCCAACAGATAAATGCCGTCTTGTCCAGGTGCTTCAGAAGGTAGGGCCTTCAAGGGCAGGGTTTATCACTCTTCTGGTGACACACCAACTATAGACAGCTCAGGGTTTGAAGCCCTGGCTATCTTCCTGGACAACTAAGTCACTCTGAACCTCACTTTCCTTAATCTGAAAAAAAAAGTGAAGGATTACAAAGGACCTCCAGAGACATCCCGAAAACTGAGTGTGATAGAAGCCTGGGGCGATTGCTCAGTGCGGAAAGTGCTTAAGGGAGTTTATATTTCTAGCACCCACGTAAAGTGGTCATGGACATACCTGCAATACAAGGGAAGCCCAAGAGCATAAGGTTAGCACTTCTCTGATGTCGGGGACATGAAGACAACCTGATGCACAGCCCCATTAAGAAGTGTGTTGACAAGAAATGGCCCTTTTCCACTTAGCTGTGTATTTTAAAAATACCAAAAAGGAATGATGGGTGATGAAGGCTAGGAGTACAGCCCAGGTGTAGAGTGTTCTCCTAGCCTGTACTGAACTAGCCCTGGGTTGAATTGGGGGTGGGGGCAGGGAAGGGGATGATGGCGCCAAAGAAGGTGAATGTAAACTCAAACTATATTTTAAACGGTTGACAGCAAATTGGATACTATGTATATTTAACACCAATTAATTTTCACAAAATGGGGACAGAATGGGGAGAGGAGGACCAGGAAAGGGCCTAAGTGACTCTTCGGAAGCCATCGTTTGTCAAGATCTGAACTTTAAAGTTGAAGAATTAGGGTTGAGCCACCGTAATCAGTGTAAATCACCTTGCTACTCTCTCGGCTAAAGAGTAGCCCAGATGAGAAATCAATCCCAGGGGGAAGTCAGCCAAGGGCACAGATGAAGATCTGACGAGAAGAAGGGAAAACTGAGAACTTTACTGGGAAAGCCACAACAGGAGAACAGGGAACTCCGTCAGGGCCACGTGCTTCTGCGCGGCTCAGGAGAAGTTAGGAGTGGCACTGCGGAGGAGCAGTGTATGCTAAGCCAGGGATAAGAAACGATAGGTGGAGGAAAGCCTTCTGGAGGACCAATGGCCTCTTCCAGAGCTTGGAAAATGTGGATGGAGCAGGAAGATAATCAATGGAGAGAAAGGATTTTTAGATCAAGAAAGAGTTGAGTACTTGTGAATCAAAAGGGATTGGAGAGATGCTGGAGGAAAGGGAAAGACGCTTTAGGCAGGGCGGTCTCAGGCCGGACAGAGACGGGAAGAAACTTTGAGTTGGAATCCTATTGAGAAGCTGGGGGAACATTGCCTTAGTTGGCCTGCCTGTCCCCAGAGAGAGAAGTAACTGACACTGATGGAATTGGAGGGTGGCACTCCATTATATTTGAAATGATTTATAAAGGAGCTGTGGGAAATGGAGGGACTCTAAAACATAGATCCTGGGACTGGATGGCTCAGTAGTTAAGAGCCCTGCTGGCTCTTCCAGAGAGCCCAGGTCCAATTCTCAGGACCAACATGGCAGCTCACAACTGTCTGTATTTCCAGTCCCAGGGAATCTGATGTTCTTTTCTGGCCTCTGTGAGCTCTGCACCACACACGTGGTGCCCAGACATACATGCAGACAAATATAAATATATATGCATATATATTTAAAATTAGATCCTAGGCAGACATCTGCATTAGAATTTTATGAACATGTGCACAGAATTAAATCTCTATATGGTAAGATGGGGACTACAGAGTCATTTTCTTGATGGAATTTGCAGGACCAAGACTCATGACCAATTGTGTGTACTTCCACGGTGGTTTTAAAGCACCTGAGAGCCACTACTCTATGGTGATGTATGCCCATAGCTGAGGTCAACGCTGGCATGGCAAAAAGTCAAAGAAGGGAGGAAATTTAGGAGGTCTGATACTAGGTTTGGGCCAGTTAGGAAGTATAGCAGACACAGGTTATTTTTAGCTGCCCAACTGGTCAACCCTTTCCCATATTTGAGGGGAGGGCGGCATGTTTAAACTATATGAGAAACAAGTCATAGAAGTGGGAGAAATGGCAGGCACCTGCTTCCCCAGATCTACCGGAAGCTATGCATGGCCTGCAATCTGGACTTAGCCAAACACATGCACCTGCCAAGAAGATTGAAGACAGCATATTTGAGAATTCTTTCAGGCTGGTAGCTTATCTTTGGCCTTGCCCGTGAACCAAGCCTCTTCTAAAGATTTCTCAACTCTTCTGCAAGCTGCCAAATGCAATGCAAGTGCCTCCTTTCCTTCCTTCATCAACCAGAATCCATTTCAGTCGCTTGTAACTAAGGACCCCTAGTGGAACAGGAAGACATGTGAAATGGATGGCTGAGGTTCAGCCAAGAAGCAGAAGGAGACTATTTTCTCTCCCAACACTGTTCCATTCCAATCTAAATTCTAGCATTTAGAAACCATTGAACGCACCATAAACACAGACATTTATAACCCAAATTATGTCTGCTTTTTTAGACATGGTCTCATGCAGCCCAGCCTAGCCTCAAGCTCACTGTGTAGCTGTTGTCAGCCCTGAACTACTCATTCTCCTGCGTTTATCCCTCTGCTGCTAAGATTACAGGTGCACAGCACCATGCCTGCCTTATAGGCTGTTAGGGATCCAACATCGGGATTTCTGCATTCTAGGTCAACATGCTACTAAGTAAGCTACACTGCCAATATACAGTCACTTTGTAGTTATACAATACTAGGTATTAAGTGATGGCTTGATTTTAGAAAGGTGTGACGGTCCATCGCCACAGCTATATTGACTGCTATTGTCCTTCCAAACATTTAAAGTTTGGTGTTATACATTAGAGTAGTGCATAATCTGTGCCACCAATCAGCAGGTCCGATTGGGACATTAGGTTGTGCTGCATAAGTACTATCCAGGTGGTGGAATAGTTTCTTTGATAGAGGTACCACTGTAAAGCATCACACAGACTGAATACAGAATGGTAGATATGCAAAAGAAATGTTTTGTTGATAAAAGTTTCAGGGATCTATTTTAGGGCAGGAGTCCTTTGGGGATTGCAGATGAGCACAGACTATTTTCCCTGTGGGGGAAAAACAAGAGCTTGGTAAGGCAAGAAAGACTTTGCAAAGCCCATCCTTTAATAACAAGTCAACGTCTTGTTGGGGAGCAGCTAGGAGTGTGACGTTTATTAGCAAGCAGAAGCTTTCCTTACCCAAAAGTGATTTAAAAGGCATGCCAGTATCTCCCAAAACATTTACAACTATGTGGCCTTTTATAACACATGTGATATGTAGGATCTAGAGGGACAAAAAGGACATAAAAGTAGAGGGAAGACTATTGGGGATGTAGAAGGGGAGTTGGGGGTACTAAAGCTAAACGGATAATGGAGTATGTGCACAGTGAGAGTATTATGTAAATGCATGGATATGTCATCGTCAAGCCTCATGGCATAGTTAGTATATATCATCTTTTAAAGTACGTAATAGCTACACAGAATCCAAAGGAGGAAAACTGTGCTTGGTGGTGTTCCCTTGGCTCCTGTGGTTATCAGCACTTTGGAAAAGTTTATGGGCCTTCAAGGATGTGCTGTTTTTCTCTGCGGAGTCAAATGCTCCCAGAGGAGCATGAAAACAGAGAAAGGGTAAAGTACAGAATGCTAGAGCGAGAGATAAAACAACCTGGAGCTACTTGAGTACAGCTAGAGACCAAAGCCTCTGTGTAGCAGATTGGGTGGGAAATCTGGCTAGGCCTGAACATTGGTATCCGGTAGATGGCTTCCTTTCCTACTGGTTGGCTTTGGCAATGGCACTCTCATTTGACTGATGTGAGTCGCTAAAGGGAGCAGGGTAGCTTAAAGGCAGTGAACAGGACTTAGTTTTGGGTGTTTAAGAATTATTCCACACACACCTGACCACAGTGTGCTTGGAGGATAATGTTGATCTGCTTATAAGCTAAAAGCTTTGGAAAGTGGAATTAGGAAGTGGGACGTGGGCATGACATAGAGTAGACATGAATTGTAAAGACAAATTGGAATTGTGGGCACCTTCTAAGGACACTGAGAAATAGGGATAACAGATGTCAAAGGCTTGCATGGGCCTGGTGCTGCAGATGTGGTGGATCTTAAGGGCTCAGCCTAACCATTGTTATATTCAAAGTTCCACAGATCAGCTTGATTGCATGCCTTGGATTTATCCAAACATCATTTAAATGCATTTTCTAAACGAAAAGAGGTGGTCTGTCATATTCTTTATTTTTTATTTCATTTTACATATGTGAGTTTTTGTGTGCATGCACGCCTGTGCACCGCCCAGGTGCAGTACCTTCAGAGGCTAGAAAAAGACATTAAAATACCTGCAAGTGAATGGTTGTAGGCCATCATGTGAGTGTTGAGAACCAAACTTGGGTCCTCAGAAAGAGATGAGAGTGCTTATAACCAACAAGCCATCTTTCTAGCCCCAGAAATTTCTTCACTGCATTCTCCTTCTAATGATAAATGTACATCTATAGTCATCTTTTGGAGTGAATTAATTTAATAAATCTAAATAAAAATACTTAAAAATTTTTCCTGCCTCCACCTCCTGAATGGGGATATAGGTGTGTGATGCCATCCCTCCTTTTACATGGCGCTGATGACCAAACCCAGGGTTTTATGCATGGCGGACAAGCATTTTACCAACTGAGCTACATCCCCAGCCCCGGAAGAGAATTCTTAAGTGGTGGTAGACTAAATCCTAGGAGAAGATGGGAAAATAATTATTTCTGGGTATTTGAGGAACAAGCCCATGCCTATATATTAAAAGTGTTCAGCTGTGGAGCTAATTCCAGGTTTGAGGTGAATCAGTTACAAACTAGAAAGATCTCTGGAAAGGTCAGATCTACCCTAGCCTGGTGATCTGATGCCACTAGACACAGTTGGGTCACTGGCTTCACAGAGAGCTTAGAAGCCAGTCCAGCTTGTCCTAGCACAATGACCATCATGTGCCCTGTCAGCATGGAATCCCATTTTGCAGTGTGGTCATTGACACTTTCATTATTATCCATGATTCCATTATGCCCTGTGCATTCTACAAGTCAGCACTGCTGACCAGAGCAGAGATTTCCTGCAGGCTTGGCAGTGGGGAGATGATGGGCTGTTGCCACAATTCTATCCAACCCAATGGCTGGGGAACCAAGAGTGAAGCCAGACCAGCCTAGCCTCTGTGCCCACCATCCCACAGAGGCTGTCTCCACCTGGTGCTCAGTTCATGCAGAGGAGTCGACAAGATTGGCTCAAATGTAGCATCTTACTGAAGTGCAAAACCTCCCAGATGGGGCCCCTGACAAATTCTTTCCCAAGAGCAGCCTGGAGTAGAAAGAACATGAGACGGGGGCTCAAATCCAAGCCCTCATGCTCACCAAGTATGACCACATACCAGTCACCTCAGTGCTTTAGGCAACTTTCCTATGTACACATCAGGGTTGGGTTTTGTGTTTGTAGGCTGGAAGTAGGGCAAGCTGGCTACCCACCTGCTTCTTGCTTGTACTGTGGTAAAGGGCCAGGATGAAAGACAAGACTCCAAAGTCAGTGTCTAGTTAGCTTTCTGTGCTGCGATAAAGAACCACAACCAGAAGGAACTCGGGGGGACAAAGGGGTTTATTTCATGATGGTCCATCATGAAGGGAAGTCAGGCAGGAACTCGAGCTGGCCAGGACTGGAGGCAGGAACGGAGGTAGAGATTGTGGATGAATGCTGGTTACTGCCTGGCTTCCTCGCTTACTACCTAGGACCACCTACCCAGGAGTGGAACTGCCTCCAGCAGTCTGGGAGCTCCCACATCAAACATCAGCCAAAAATCCTCCCACAGACTTGCATATAGGCAATGAGTTGGGGGCTTTCTTTTTTAAAATTGAAGTTTCCTTTTCCCAGATGACTCTTGCTTGTGTTAAACTGACCAAAAATTTAAAATAAAATAAAATAACCAGCACAGTTGTGACTAGGGGGTGTGATGATGTTATTTGGGGCATGTTTGTGCAACTGCACTAGGATAAATGCCTGTGCTTCTACACAAGACAAAAAGGTGCTCTGGGTCCTGGATAGGTCTCCAAGAGAACTGAACCAGTAAAAGGAACTGACCATGGGCATCTGGGATTTCTTTGACTCCTAGATGGCCCCCACATCCTACGAAACTGAAGACAAATAGATCCCCAACCTGGTCTCCACATTTAGTCAGCTTAAGGAGATGCAGAAAAGGCTATAGGGGTCTGAGGATGCAATGAGAGAAACAGAGAAAGGCAGCAGGGAAGGAAACAGAAAATCTTGGATCTGTTTCGGGCCCGTTGTGTGCGTGCCAAGCCTATATTTGAATGCTATTTGGCACGCATCTGCTTCCACGTGTTCTTCTTTTTGCATTCATTCAAGGGCTAAATTTATCCCACTAGAGGGGAAGGCATACTTGAGGAGGTGGGGATAAAAAGTTGTAGATACAAAGGCTGCTGTCTGTTGGGGAGCCAGAAACACCAGGAGCTCCCTGAAAAAAAAAAAAAAAAAGGCAGGGAGCCAGCACTCCAAGGGAACCTTCCCAAGGCCCCAAGCATAGGTCTCAAGCTGGCCTGACAATGGACAGCATCCAATGGCCTTCCCATGTAGAAAAGGTGTGAGTGGGAGCCAGACTTCAGATCTGGAGAAAAAGTTCTCTGACTCCCGTGAGTTCCCAAGTCTGACCCAGCCCTTCTGCAGTTTTCCAGGCCTTTCCTGGACAGCAGTGTCTGTCCCCAGGATTGCTGATGAAGAACTGATTTCACTTTCACTGTTAGAAGTATTACTGCAGTTTTAGGAGGAGCAGCTTGATAGTATGGGTGCTCGGAAGGAGAACGCTGTGTTCCACCATCGGGGTGGAATTGAGTGCTGTGCAGCCGTCACTGGGGAGAAGATGACTGGCCCATGCTGGAACTGGGGAGCCCCCTGGTGCTGCTTTGTGTCTTTTCTTCTTTGTGCTCAGTTTCCCACTTGGCTCTCTAACTCCTTACCTGCCACTCACCCCAAAGTCAGCTCTTGTTATAGCGTCTTTGGAAATGGACAAGTCGTTGCAACAGGTAGCTTTTCCTATGTGCAGTGCGTCCTCTAATGGGATTTCAGCCTTTCCCATAGAGCATACAGTGGCTTTCTGCCTGAACACTGCCTCCATCTTTTGTGAGACATCCTTAAAATGAGAAAGATAAGGGAAAGACGGTCCCCAGGACTCTGGGGGGTGGTGGTGGTGGCGATCCTTTGTTTTAGGCTCAACTAAGCCACCAAAGCATCTTGCCAGAGTTAACCCCATATTTGGCCTCCAGTTCCCTCTCCTCCTCCCCAGAGAACTTGACACCTTCTTCTCTGTTTGTACCACTCCAAATTTGGTGCTTTCTCATACCATGAGCTATGCCTGGAATGCAGCCTCCCCCGCCCTCTTCTAGCTGTCCAAGTCTCCTCTTGTTAACTTCACAGAGTTCTCGAAATCCCACCCACTCAGGGTATGCCTGTTTGTCCCTTGGGGAAGAAGTGGTTATCCCGCCTAATTCCTAACATAATATGCCACTGGCAAAATGATGGCTCCACACGTCATGTCCTTCTTCCTAAACTCTAAAACTCATAGTCACAGCCTTGACGATCTTGTCGCACAAGCCACCATGATGTTCATTTATAAGTAAGGAAGCTACTTAAGCTAGGAGAAGCCATGGATTAGAGAACTCTGGGAGAAGGGGGGATTTCATGCCACAAAATGCATGTGGACTCTCTCTCTCTCTCTCTCTCTCTCTCTCTCTCTCTCTCTCTCTCTCTCTCTCTCTCTCTCTCTCTCTCTCATCTTTCTCTGTATGTATGTGTCCCTCTACTTTCTTTTGATTAATTAAAAAAAAAAACTCCATCCAAAGAGTGCCTCTACACTTTAAGGCAGGAACAGGGATCCCACTGTGACTGTTAGTAAGGACTGAGTTTTTTCCAGGTGCAGGCAGTACTTCCTGCATAATTCCTAGAGTTTCAGGAACTCTCTGAGTCCTTCCAAGCACATTTCTAGAAGGCCCATGGATTGCTGGTTTAAGAAGCTAACAAACAAACGAACAAAAGTCTCTGCTCCAGAATGAAGCATATCAGAGGACAAGGACAATGGTGTTGTCACTAAGAACCTGGAAGCTCTCCTTGGTCATTCATACAAGCACATCAGAACACTGAGAAACTCCTGCTCAGCCCTATGGCCCCAGATCCAGCCAATGGGGACCAGGGGCTGCCTACTTATTGTCTGTGCACTAAGTGGGTCCTCCCTCCCACTGAAAGCTGCTGGCAGAGAAAGACAAGACATAGAAAAGAAAAGCCAGCAAATTCTCTCCCTCGGAAGTCTGCCTCCTCCTCTGCCAACTTCCTCCCAACCAAAGTTTCCTATCTCTTCCAGTCCACCCAACCAGGGGTCATCCAGGCTAGCCTTTTCTCTGCAGCTCCACAGAGCAGGGGACACTTCGCTTCGCTCTTACCTCCTAAGATTAGCTTGGAACTGTTTTCCGTTCTAGGTGGAAACAAAAATAAAACAAGAAGAGAGCTCGCTTAAATAAAACTGAGCACGCTCATGACACGGTAATCACATGGCTTGTCCATATCTCTCTCAACCAGTGTTAGGTTCTGCTTCATTAAGCACCATTATGAAGAGCCTCCAATGTTCACTAACTCTTTTCTAAAGGCTTGCCCAACTTCCCCCCACCCCAACCACTGTTGGGTGAAGTCATTTGACTTCCAGTTGGGGACTTCCAGCCAAAATCCAGAGCTTGATTCAAAACCATTGGGCTCTCTGCTTCCAAGGGAAACAGTCTGTCACTGAATTAAAGGCGCTGTTAGCTTGGTTCAAGCCAAAACAAATGCAGCAGATTTTTCATTAATAAAGAGACAGCAGTCTTTCAAGGTGATGACCTAATGAAGCAAGCAACAATGGTATCTGATTTCAAAACCCCATCCCTCACCAACCTCAGAGCAGCCTTGAGATTTCACACTTTCCCTCTGAGCAAAGAAAAACTCAACACTTGATAATCTCATTATTTATAAAACAATGTAGCAGCCCTAGTCTACAAAAGCCAGATATTTGATAAGAATATGACCATGGGAGTGGACTGGACAAAAGCATGTGGTTGCCCTTTTACTTTAACAAGAGTCAAACTAGGGTTTTTATGAGTTGTAATAAGGCAGAGACAAATTGACTCAAATAAAAATCTGAGTTTGCAATTATTTTTCTAAATGAAGTAAAAGCTTGAACTGAAGATTCGATAAAGTATTTTGCATTGGAGTAGAAAAATTAATTTCATATGCATGTGGTACTATGTCCCTGGGTCCACTCTAAGTGCCCAGCCAATGTTAACTAGTGAAATCTTCATAACATCCCTAGGAAGACAACACTGTTTTTATTTATCCCCATTTTCTGGAAGAAGAGATTGAGGCACAGACAGCCTGTGCTTGCCCAGCTTCTACATGCATGTGTTATCATATCAGATGCTGAACTGGCTACAAGGATATGCTTTGTGAGACTAAATGGTGGAAACGCCTAGCTTCCTCTTGGAACACTTCATCAGTTCCGAGGAATAACATTTCAGAAAGCAGTCAACTGAATCAACATCTCCCATCATTTCCTTCCATCCTCTCTTCTCCTCCCCTCCCTCCCTCCTTTCTACCATCCCTCCTCTCATCTTGGCATACATATTGGGCTTATACTTTATTTGAGGAAATTTGCTGGAAATCAGTGGCTCCCTACCCCCATCCCCGCCCCCCAGGGAAAGGAGATAGTGGCCCAAAGCAGAGACATCCATCCCACTATAGTATAGGGACAGTTATCTTAGCTTCAGAGACTTTCTGAAGAAAATGATACACAGGAAAGGGAGGGAGTGGCTACTTTAGGTGTGGGAGGAGGACTTGGCTAGAGGGAGTGTTGAAGTCATGTAGGCACTGAGGGGAAGGTGTTCAGGTTGAGGGACCATACGACTGTGCTTCGGATAATGGACAAGCGGCAAGGAGTCCATCATGGCAGGACAGAGGGAGCAGGGGAGGACTGTGGGACAAGAAGCCATTGAGTGGCTGAGCTGAACTCAGGCCTTCTGAGGGGTGGTACGGGTTAGGGTGTGAAGTGTGGTACCTGGCTGACAGATGGGAGGAAGGAAAGTGGGGATGAGGATGGAGATCTGATAGAGGCTCCTGAAGAAATCCTTGGAGCTGTGTGTCCTGGTAGGCAAAACAATGGCAACCTGCAGAGCTCCTGTCATCCATAGCAAAAGGGACTCCTAGGAAGTGTGTGGCATTAAGATGATAGGGGCCAAGGTGAGGGCCAAATGTGTACTGATAGAATTGGTGCCAGAAGCTCCAGGAAACCTTACCTTTGCTTAAAAGAGAAAAGGCAAGGAGGATACAAGGGACATGGGAGAAACAACAGGGACCTCAGGAGTTCAAACCACGGCTTGGATGCTTACAGAGCGCAGAGTGAACCCTGGGAAATTGCATCATCTTTCATGTTTATTCCTTGTTTAAAAAAATGAAGTTTCGAAAATGTACCTGTATTTTCAAGGCAAAACAAATGATCTACGTTGACATGGATTTTTAGGTTTTCTAGTACTTTAATAGCCACAATGACCAAAAGCAACCTGGGGAGGAAAGGCTTTATTTCAACTCATCGTTGTTGTCCATCATGAAGGGGAGCCATGGTGGGAACTGAAGCTGATGCCAGACAGGAGTGCTGCTTCCTGGTTTGTTCTCTCTACCCCCACCCTCCAACCCCCCACAGCCCCATCCCCCCAACACCCACCCACCCCACTTGTTGGCTTCTCTATACCACCTGCTTAGGGGCAACTCTGTCCCCAGTGTTCTCAACCACCCCCACAGATTTGCCTAGGGTCAATGTAATAAAGCATTTTCTTAATTGAGACCCCTTTTCCCAGATGACCCAAGCTTGTGTTAAGCTGACAAAAACTTAGATAGCACACATGTTATAAGCCTGTGTTAGAAGCCATGTAACAGGCATGTGCCTGGCATGTCCTAGCACCCTCATAAAAGCTTATAACGCTTGTTAGCATGCTTGCAGAAGGAGCCATGTGAGACCAGAGAGATTGCTCAGCAACTCCAAAAGTTTCTTCTTTGACCTCCACATGTGATCTGCACAAGCACCACACACACACACACACACACACACACACACATACACACACACACACCACTACCACTACCCCTAGAGAGTGAGGGGGGAGAGAGAATATAAATAAATAAGTAAATTAATTAAGGTAATTTTAAAAAAGGAGTGGCTCAGAGCACCTCTGGGTTCCACATCAGCACCATACCTGTAGATGAGGGAACTGGCCTCTCTGTTCCCAATTCCATCTTTGGTAAACTGACAGTGGTAGTTCACTATTGGTCCTATGGGGTCCATGAGAAGGTCTATGTTGGCTTTCATTTTTCTAGTGATTAGGAGAAAGGTGAGATTGTGTACTGATTCTGAGAGGGAGAGAGAGACAGACAAACAGAGACAGAAAGAGACAGAGACAGAGATAGAGAGAAACAGAGACAGACAGGGAGAGAGGAGAGAGGAGAAAAGAAAAGAAAACTTAATGTTGACTTTAGCTCTCAGCATTGAAGCTTTGTAAAGTGGGGTCTCATATAGAGTCGGCCTCTGAAACTTGCTACCCAAATGAGCAACTGTGATGATCCCATCAGCTTTGCCTTGAGTCTTTTCACGATGTTGCTCATTCCACACCACACACACACACACACACACACACACACACACACCACGTACTATACACAGACATGCACTCACACACACACACCATACATGTACTGTACACAGAGACATACATGCACAGGGAGAGAGAGAGAGAGAGAGAGAGAGGTGTGTACATACACATACGGGTGTACACACACCCATATATATACACACCAACCTACCACACACATACAGACATGTGCACACACACACACACACACCACATACCACACACATGTACTACAGAGCTAGAGAGAGGTGCATGCATATACATATGAGTGCACACACACACATATATACACACCAACCCACCACACACATACAGACATGTGCACACACACACACACACACACCCCACACCACACCACACACACACGTACTACACACAGAGACATGAACGGGGGGGGGGGGAGACATGGGCATGCATAAACACACACACACACACACACACACATATACACGCCAACCCACCACACACACCAACCCACCACACACATACAGACATGTGCACGCGCGCGCGCGCACATACACACACACACACACACACACACACACACACACACACACACACACACACACACACACATGGCACCAGACAGCAGGCACCAGAGAGGGCCTCTGCTCACAGCTTGAGCCTTGGGGAGGCTGCAGTGAAGAAATTACAGTGAGTTAGCAAGAAGACATAAAGCTGCCTCTGCCTGTTAACCTTTCTCTTCTCTCCTGCCTGGTTTGCCTGTGGGTCTCTGAGTCATTACACCTGTACCAAACCAAGGGCCAAGAACTCTGGCATCTGATGGTGTTTGGAAAACACTGAAGTCATTGGTGCCAAATACAGGAACAACACTACCATTCTCACTTGGGAGTTATTGGCTCAGCAGCCTGATGCACAAATGGCCCTTTTATGGGCAAAACTGGTGACCCAGAGCCCCACAATCTGCAGAGCTAAGTGCTAAGTGTGTAAGCTTTTCTTAAATGCTTTCTGAAAGGATGGTCATGAGTGTACACTGACTGATATATTGAGAGAGAGAGAGAGAGAGAGAGAGAGAGAGAGAGGGGGGGAGGGAGAGAGGGAGAGAGAGAGAGATTCTACCTTCAGCTTCCTGGGATCTAGCTGTTTAATGGGCAGAGGCAGATTTCTGTGGGGTGAGGTCAGCCAAGCATGCTGCAGGCCTGGGTATGATCAGGAGCCACATGGCCTTCATCACAATCAATAGCTGTGTTGACACATCAACTCCTGGCCTGGAGAGCTGTGTCTCTTAGGCCCCAGAATTTCTCTCCCATCATAATTCTAAAGCTTGGGTGCTCACAGTGGGGCCTGTACATAGCAAATTTACTTAAAGGCTTGCTTCAAAAGTAGACTATCATCAATCCATGACCCACTGACAACAAATCAGATTTTGGAAGGTCCTCACATGATTCATATGCACATCTCCTATATGGCATTATTCTTCAAACAATGCTGCCACCATCTTCATGAGATTGAGGTGCCCGATAGGTGTGTGGCTGTGGGGGAACCATCATCCATGCTGGATAAGGAATTTCTAATGTGGCTGTTTCGAGGTCACCCATGCTCTGTAAATAAGCCCAATAAACTCATTAGACTATACAGGTATCTGTTCTTAAATTTCCCAGGTGACTTTGTCATTCAGTCAGGACTGGGAAGAACTATGGCTTTAATGATAATACTGTTGGCGATCACAGGTAGCATACTGAGCAAAGTGCTTGTCAGTGCGAAATGCTTCTATCACCATAATAACCCACTAGAGTCCTATGAAGAAGAATACTCTTTTCTCCCCTTGAGAGATTAAGAATTACCAGCCGTGGTGATGCACACCTGTAATCCCAGCACTCAGGAAGCAGAGGCAGGGGGATTTCTGTGAGTTTGAGGCCAGCCTGGTCTGCAAAGCGAGTCCAGGATAGCCAGGACTACAAGAGAAACCCTGTCTTGAAAAGCTAAAAAACAAAACAAAACAAACAAAACCATCTATGGTTATAAAGTCTCATTGTAGGGCCAGAATTTGCATTTGTGTGTGTGTGTGTGTGTGTGTATGTGTGTGTGTACCCATGTGTGTGGACATGTGGACGCCATCTTCAACTGCTCTCAAACTTGTGTGTTGAGTCAGATGTCTACTGGACCCAGAACCCACCAACTCAGCTAGGCTGACTGGCACGCAAGCCCCCAGGAATCCCCCTGTTCCTACCTCTTTCAGAAGTGAAACTGCAGACTCACACTGCCACTCTTGTTTTTTAGTGGGTCATGGGGACCTGAACCCAGGTTCTCAGTCTTGTGTGGCAAACATTACACCAATAATCACTTTACCCCAGAATTTGCATTAAGATAAACCTGTCCCCTAATTTCTGATCCTACCTGAGACTGATCCGAATCTCTCAAGGTGAAACATAGACATCCACAGGCTCTACTGAGCCATGGGGTGAACCATACTCATCCTAAAGTGCAAGACGTGAGGACCATGGCTTATTGACTCCTAAGGAGGCCTCTTTAACGTAGGTCAATGGAAAACCAGAAGGGTCATAAATCTTTAAGGAGCTAGCATGAGTTTTCAGCAGCAACTTTGGACATCCCATTTAGTACTGTTCACACACAAAGCTGCTCATAATTTACACAACTCAGCTATAGACCCTGAATTGGCCACATTGCTCCTCACTTATAACTGGTCAGAGCATCTAACCACACATGGCTCAGTTTGAGCTCAGGAGTCATTTTGTGGTTCCACATGCTCCCTGACTCAGTTTTCTTTCTCCTACTTCTTATTCATCTTGCCATTTATCTGCCTAACCTAGCCACTCCATTCATCCAGCCAGCTCTCTCCCCACTCATCTACCTCATCCTACCCCATCTAGCCATCATTGGTTTTGCTTTCCCATTCTCCCTTCTAGCCTCCCACCCACCCATGCACTTTCACATTTTCAACATCTTCATTACTGGACTAACATCTGGGTTGCAGAACTTAGTAAGGCCTTAGCCTTGATGAGCAACGCTGGTAGACTTTTAAGGAACAACAGGTATGCTGTGAGACAGTGCTGAGCTCAAGATGTGGCAGGAAAAAGGAGGAAGAAGCCAGTTTCTCCAAGCAGATGCAGTGAAAATGGCAGCTCGGAGGCTGCATTGGGCATACACATAAGAACAGGCCAGCATGTGAGAGAGCGCTTGTGTTTGGGGCACTGGAAGTCATACTGCTCTGCAGGGAAATGTACAGATGGACTCCCAGGAGCTATGTGATGAGCTTCATTCTCAGCCTCCTTTAGCCGTCCAGATATTCTTCCAGAGGCAATAAAAGACACTGAAGGGTGTGAGCGAAGGAGCATTTCAGAAGGATCATGGACTACTTTACTAAGAATGAACTATTTTAATTGCATGCACAAGAGAGTCAGATTCCTTTGGGAGGGTCATGTTATGTAGACCAAAGAGGCCTAGAATTTGATCCTCCTGCTCTTTCCCTTTAAGTGCCGGAAAGCAGAGTGGGCCACGGGGCCAAGCCTGACAATAAGACTTTGGAATATAATAGGTTTGACCATTGTAATGAGTTGAATAGTGGCCCCCCAAAAGATAATCCAATTCCTGACTCCCAGGACCTACAAATGGGGCCTAATTTGGAAAACAGTGTCTGAAGATCTAATTAAGTTAAGGATCCTGAATTTAGGATGTATCCGAAACCCAATGATGGATATATTTATAAGAAAGAGAAGGGAGTGATTAGAGACACACACAGTGGTAGAGAGAGAGACTGGAGGGATGTGTTCATGAACCAAGGAACACCAAGGGTTCCTACACATAGCCAGAAGGCAATAATGAGAATATGAAATCTAGACATTTCCTAGAAGCAAGATCCTCTTTTGAAAATGCATGGATTTGTATGGAAAATGCCAGTTTTACATTGTTTTATCTTTGTCCTTAGATATTATGTCAGAGCATCCTGCAAAGTGACACATACTGTTATCATTCCCAGCGTAACTAGTTGCTCTCATTTTTCAAAAATTGCAGGCTCCATTTCCAACAATACACGTTGCCTTTTAAACAGTAATAATGTTATTTGAGGAAAAATTTGCCATCTAATCCTATTGATTCATCTCTGTGTTAAATTACCATAAGAGTTGCCACTTATCTCAGTACTTTTATACATAATCTAATTATATTGGAGTAGACCCAAGACATAAAATATTTATTACAGTTATTCCTAGGCCTTCATATTTAGTTCATCTGACTTAATGTTCATTCTAAACTCACATGGTCCACAGGAAAAAATAAACATAAAAAGTGATGATTAACTGAACCTGGTGTCTAGCATGGTCTTTAACGAGCATAAGCTATATTTTTCATTCACATGATAGTTCAATAGGGGAAAGGTGGAAATACACTCACACTTTTCCATGAACTGTGTTGAGACAATTTGTCTTGCCACAAAAATCATAGAGAATTCAAAAATGACTCGAATTTGTGTCTTCAGTATAAAAAAAAAAAAAGCAAAATACAATAGTCACAGCTCACCCAGTGAACTGGCAGAGTGGGGCTAGGAAATGTGTGCCTATGCCTTGGAATGACAAAGAGGTGGAGAGATGGTACATTCAACAATATTTAATGAGAATTTACTATACAGGGCCCAGCACTGGTTCTGGGATCGATGTGGTGAGTGAGAGGGAGCGTCTTCTTGTCTTGGAGCTTTGTAGCCATGCATGATAAATCCCTGTCACTAGAATCAAAGGAAGAAGAAGCCAGTCCACAGAGCAAAGCCCTTCAGATCATAGTTCATCCTATGACTTGGCAAAGTGCCAGAACGACATGAACCCCAGCATCCTCATCCACAGCGAAGGAAGAACAGCAAATCCTCATAAGGTTGTCACGGGGATTCTAGAAAATGCTCCATGCAAAGTAAAGAACATCAAAAATGAATACTGAGCTTTCTCCTGCTCTGCTTTCACGCCTCTGGTGCCCCACCTTCCCTGTGACAGCTGTCTAGACCACTGGCATGGCTTGTGTGAGCTAGGCTACTCAGCCTGAATTCCATAGAGCCAGGAGGGAATTGTTTCCCCAGGGTCTAATTGGAAAGGGCTGTGGCTGAGGATAAAAATAGCTCCAAAATTCATGACTTATAAGACATTCTGGGAAAGCCAGAGCCAATGGGGCAGAAATCAGATTGGTAACACATAGAGGCTGAGAGTGGAGGTAGAGGCTTGACAACTTAAGCCCAAGGGAACATTGTGTAAAGATAGAATCATTCTGGATCTTAGTTTGGGAGGTGATTATGCACTTTTAGATATTGCTCCCAACTCAGGGATCTAGACGCATAATAAGGGCACATTTTATTATATGTAAATTATACATCAATAATTCTAAAGAATTAAAAAAAGAAAATTATGGCTTTGGACTTTTAAAACTTCTTTTAGAAAAGCATCTGTGATTGAACAGGGAAATGAGCCACATTTTTTTTGAGAACAGTCTTACATGTAACTAATTACAAGAGAAGAGAGACTTCTGTAGTTTCTAAAAGGGCCAAAGTTCTCTGGGAATTCAGAAGCAAGGAAAATATCCATCCAGGAAGGATGCATTCCTTCAAGAGGCATTTCAGAGAGGCCACACTCACCTAGACCTTCTTCTCTACCAACTACAAAGAGTATATTAAACCCAACATTCATTTATATATGACTTGCAAAATCTGTTACAGGCTCGATCATTTTTTCTGTTTGTTTTATGAGGGCCCTTTGAGATGGAGTCTCATGAAGCCCAGGCTGGCCTCAAACTCTTTGTAGCAGAGGCTGTCCCTAAACTCTGTAGCTGAGGCTGGTTTTGAACCCTTGCTCCTCCAGCCTCTACTTTTCAGTGCCAGGATACAGATATGTGCCACCATGCCTGGCTCACTTTTCTATTTCTAGAAGCTAAAATATAATGGCATACTTGGCACGAATTGAATGATTCATGTTTCCCACTATCTTGCTCCGCAGACAGAGGATCAATGCTTAAAACCGCGGTTTTAGGTTTGTGCTACTCGGGAAACCAGTTGGCTTTTACATTTTGTTGTTGTTCTTGCTGTTTTCGAGGCAGGGTTTCTCCGTGTAGCCTTGGCTGTCTTGGACTCGACTTGTAGACCAGGCTGGCCTCGAACTCACAGAGATCTGCTTGCCTCTGCCTCTCTGAGTGCTGTGATTACAGGCATGCACAACTGTGTCAGGCTTACACGGTTTTATGAACCGCTCCTTCATTCTTTGAAAAGGAAAAAATGGCAATGCAATTAGAGGACATTCAAGTGTAAGATACTGGGAGCAGGGACACAGCAATCTAGGTTCTATAACCTGTTGGTAATTTCACAAATTATTAAGTAAAAGGAAAGATCAAGCCAAGCCTGGTGGTTCAGATCTACAACCCAGCTACTCTAGAGGTGAAGGAAGAAGAGTCAAAAGTTCAAGGCTGGCCTGGCTAATGGAGAGTTCAAGGCCACCATAGGCAACTTTGAGACCTTATCTCAAAATGAAAGGAGAGTTCAGCAAAATAGTGTTTGCTTAGCATGCAGAGGTCCCTAGGTTCTGTCTCCTGTCCCACAGAAAAATACAGTAGTTCTTTAGATCTTAAAAAAAAAAAAAAAAAAAAAAAAAGACATTAACTTTCACTATAATCAGTGAGTCATTTTCCTTTCTGTGAATCAGTAGATCAACAACCTAGTAGGGGGGAAAAAAGCCAGAAAAAAGAACTGGAGCTACAAATAAGCATGAGAAGATGTTTACACCCCCTGTGCTAAGATGAAAACAGCACATCTTGTATGTATCGGGCCAGCAAAGCTTACCACATTTGCTAATATGGTGGTATGGAGGGTATAAAAAGCTCAGCTACTTCTGGGACAAGCTTAATGGGCACACTTCCCTTAGTGTGTCTGTGAAAGTGTTTTTAGAGAGTTGGAACTGAGGAGGGGAGACCCACCTGGAGGTGAGCAGTGTTATCCCACTGGGTGGGGCCTCAGAATCAATGCAAAATGGAAAAAGGTGAGAAAGGGAGCTGAGCCCTGGTAAACACTTTCTCTTTTCCAGCTTGGTATGACCAGACTACACCTCTTTCCGACAACAGTGGACTGTATCCCTTTGCACTGTGAGCCAAGTTAACCACTTTCTCACTCAAGTTGTTTTTACTGGATATTTAGTCACAGCAACAAGAAAAGTAATAACACAGGCAACGGTGGTATATTTGCTTGATACACTAGGACCATTACCAGAAACTGGGACCAGAGTGGGTTATGAAAATCACAGAGAAGAAAAGAGGTAGGGATGGGAGAGACACTTGTATATAACTTTTGGGCCTTTAAATTTAGAGTCATGTGAGTATATTACATATTCAAAAACAAATCTTAAATGGATAAAGGGCCAAACAGATAAATCATGGAAAAAGAGTGTAGTCTGGGATCCATCCATTGTTTTATTGCTCAGATTTGTGGCTGTATACGGTTTCTTTTTTTATGAACCTTGGCGTGAGTCTTTATAAAATGATGAGGCTGGTTTCTAAGATCTAGGAAGTTCTAGAAGACCTTGGGCTAGCTCGTATGTTTTTGTTATTTAGATGCTTGAGTAGGTTGAGAATGAAGGATTCCTGCTTTGGGGTCACTACACACAGCATGCAGATTTATAGACTATAAATATTTATGGACTATTTAAAAAAAAGGTCCACTTTTGTAATTTGTTATATGGCATGCAGTCATTTGAGTCATGGAGCACACAGCTTGGGTTCTGTATGGGACCACACCACCTTTTAGGGCTCTTTGTTTGTTTATTTATTGCTCATTTTTTCCATTAGATTTTCACAAAGAATTTTATGCTTGTTGGAGACTGCTATGGTGGAAACTAACAGTTACTTCATGTGTGGTGGAGACACCAGACATCAAATAGTTTTATTTCAGTCCAGGTTATTAGATATTTAGCCATACATTGATTATGAAAAAAGATGTTAAGGGTGTGATATTGTTTGTTTGTTTGTTTGTTTGGCTGGTTGGTTGGTTGGTTGGTTGGTTTTTGGTTTTTCGAGACTGGGTTTTTCTGTGTAGCCTTGGCTAGCCTGGATTCACTTTGTAGTCCAGGCTGGCCTCAAACTCACAGAGATCCACCTGCCTCTGACTTACCGAGTCCTGGGATTACAGTCATGTGTGCCACCATGCCTGGCAAGTATGTGATTTGTGATTATTAGTATAGCCTTTGCCCCTAAGTGTTTAGACCATATGAAGGTACCTAAAACTGTTAAAAAGCTAACTACATCTTAAGTAATATAAAATGTTAAAAAAAAAAAAAAAACTGTATTTTTCAGCCATATGATAAAAGTTGAAATTCTAATCAGTGGAAAATTTAAGTTTTTTGGATAAAATTAATTACAGCTAGAATCCATATTCCACAAAAACCTCAGGGAAATTCCACATCTAAGCAAAATAGGAATATACAACATGAGGGTGGAAAGGAAGTTTACAGGTCTATAAGAAACAGAACACATCATAAAATAAAAAACACGTAAAACTGGCCCATTGCTTTTGTAGGATACATTTTTGTCAGAAGGAAAGGGGAAGTCTGGAGCAAGCTGAGGAAGGATACGCTCTTGTTTTCCTTTTCTCTCCTTATCAGAGCAGAAGTTGAATGCTTTAGGAGTCATGCACAATGTGGCTCAGACGCCACAGGACCCTGTAGCTATGAGGTCTCCACTAGCCAGCAAATCTAAGCAATAGGATCTCCATGGCTCTGTCAGTTGAGTATATTCCTAATTTCTCTCCTTGAAGAAGGGACAAGTTCTACTACGATGAACACACAATGAATCAAGGAGTCAAGCATAAACATCTCGGCTCGACTGTTTTGTCTTGGAAACCCCAAGTGGCATCTTGGTTTTACCTTGTGGAATATGAGACCTGCTTTTTGTATAAACACAGGGAATGGATGAATTGTAACCCTAGCCAGGAAGCAAATGCATCTTGAGCTTGCCTTTCTGTGTTAATTACTTTTCTTGTCACTGTGGCAAAACAGAAACACTCTGTAGGAGGTAGAGTCTGTTTGGGCTCCTGATTTCAGGGGGCTGGAGTCTCTCCTAGCAGGGAAGCCGGTGGGGTGTACAAGGCAGCAGGAACATGGTAGAGGATCCTTACATCTAATCAGACCAAAGCAGAGAGAGCTGTACCTGAACCAAGTGCACATGGGCCCATCCATCACACCTTACTTCTAAAAACTAGGCCGTACCTCCTAAAGACACCTAATTTCGCCAGACTAATATGGAGATGGACTTGCGAATGTGAGATGATCAAGACATGTGTACATGTCTTTACACATGTATGTAATGCTTTTCATATTCATATTACATATTTGCCTACATATCATGGGGAATTTGACCCATAGGCCTGGACTCATTTACAGTTAATTCATCAAGTCGTGTAGATATCGAATCTGTTGCTTATTAAGTGATGGAAAGGATTTAACAGCCGTTAAAAGACTTCAAGGTCCAGCTCCATAATCTTCTGCCGCAGGATGTTTGCTTTCCCCACTATTTTGGTTCAGGAACTTCTCTGCTCTCAAGTAGATCAACACAGTTGTCCCACAACATTCTCCTGCCTCTGATGGGGCACTGTCCCCAGCCCATCTGTCACAGTGCAGCCATGGTGACCCTTCTAAAATGAAGTGCTTCTGGACGTAATTTTGCTTCAAACTCTTTAAAGTACTCTTCTTGATCTCAGGGAGAAAAAAAAAATCCCATGTCCTTAATACCATGCCCAAGCTACCCTTTGACCAGAATGCAGCTTCCACAGTCAAACTCATCTCTGTACTTCTCTCTCTGTCTGTCTGACAGTGCATTCTTTTGGTTGAGGTATTCATATGGTGTTCTTTTCTTACTTATTCTAGCTACCTTTGTGTTGCTGTGATTAAAACACTCAGATCAAAACCAGATTAGAGGAGGAAAGGGTTTATTTGACTTACATGTCCAGGTCATAGTCCACCGTTGAGGGAAGCCAGGACAGGAACTCAAGTAAGAGGATAAAGTAGAAACCACGGACATTCTGCTCGCTGCCTCGCTTGCTCAGGCTCATCCTCAACTCATGCAAGCCAGGACCACCGGCCCAGGGAATGGTACCACCCATAGTGGGCTAGGCTCTCTTACATCAATTAACAATCAAGTCAATCCCTCACAGACATGCCCACAAACCGAGCCCATAAAGAGGCAATTATTGAAACCCTTTACAGGTGATTCTAGGCAGTGTCAAGTTGATGTCAACGCTAAGTAGAGCACTCCTTAGCATGGAAGAACCTGAGAAAGCAGAAGCCTAGGTTCCATCCCAGTGCCTTTGGATTAAACGCATCAAGAAGCCAAGACTGACTCCTGTGTAAATCTTAAGCATGTGAAAGTCTGAGAAGTTATGGTCTAGGTGTTATTCACCTGTGCTCATTTTGGGTCTACTTCCATCCTGAGATTTCTCATTGAGCCAACAGTCTACCTGGTCTATGCCAGATGCTTTTCTCTAATTTCTTATCATCATAATGTACCTCTCTCCATGTTCTTTGATGCAGTACACTATTGTTGGTTCTTTTGTTGTCGGTACATAGTCTGATTAGTATATATTAGGTATTAAAAACAATCTCTCTTGAGTAACCACAAAGAGCCATCAAACCAAACAAAACCACGAGTAGACAATGTTCCCTAGGAAACGTTTCAGCTGCTGTTTGACTTCTCACAAACTTTCTCCCTTTCTGGTTCTTGCTACATGTTCAGCTGTCAACAGCTCAGATCAAGGACACCCACTTCTGACCATACTCACTCAGACCAGTTGCTGGAGACCTTTGAACAGAGGAGCCTTGCAGCTCTTTACCTGGCTGTGCACTCAGGCCAGCCTGGAAATAAAAGCCTTGGATCCAGATGACAGTTTTGAAGGGTCCTGCAGAAGTCCTAGCTTCGTCTTTTTGGGTTTACTGCAGGAACTTCTCTATTTGGGGGCATTAGCTGAGTATTGCTCAGACCACTGTAAAATTTCAAGCGCACAGGGGAAGAGAAAAAGGGGCCTTGGAGAAGCCCAGGCACGTGGCTACTCAAAACCTTGGACCATCAAGTGTGTGTGTGTGTGTGTGTGTGTGTGTGTGTGTGTGTGTGTGACTTTCAGAAGCAAAACTAAAGGGCTACTAGCCAAATTTCAACATGGTCAGGGGTTCCCTCCAGAGACTGGCCAGCCCTGAGGGCAAAGAAAACCAAACAAAAGACACATTCTTTGGGCTCCTGAGTGAAACAAAGACCCTACTGAGAACACTCAAGAGGTAGTAAAAGCTGTAAAAGCCACAGAAATGGGGGCCCCTGTCTGTGGAGCCCACATCTGGTTTCAATGTAAACATCCTTAAAATGTTTCCAGAATGAATACACATTTGAATAACTGAGTATTAACGTGACCCCTCCCCCCGGGATATGGAAGGAAAATGCAGAACCAGTAATATTATTGCTCACACTCAATTTTGCCATGAGTCCCCTTCACTGTTTAGACCTTTTCTGGGTGCACTATGCATAGAAAAGCACTTGAAAACAAACGAAACAGAATTGCCTGAAAAAATCCAGGGCTTACTAGCTGGTGCATTTGGAAACAGGCACACGAACTTCACACCTTACGTAGATGATACAATCAGCTCGACAAGAGACCGGAGTGAGGATGCTGTGAAGAGGTTAGGGTCCCTGGCTGCACTGGCTTCTGTCTTAGGTGGCTTGCTGTTTGAAATTCTCACTACAAACTGTGTAGCTCTGAGATCATAGAACAGAGACTGAAGATCACTGGTCACGGTACAGTTTAGAGTGGAAAGAAAATAATAAGCTAGGCATGACGGCACCCGATCTTCATCCTGGCACCTAGATGAGGCAGGAGGATCACCATAAGTTTGGGGCCAGTTTGGGCTATATAGAAGATTGCTGCCTTTAACAAACAAAATCAAACACAAACAGAACCTTGGTCTTGAATCATTTTTTTAAAATATTTTTTTTCTGAGCACATTCCAAATTCTAGAGCATAAACGAGCAACTGTCAGCATTATGACAAAGCGACACATGCACACACCATGAGCTCGCTTCTAATACAACAGCACCAATACCAGTCATCTGATCAAGGTAGAAAATGCAAGCACATGGCTTGGGATGAGTCAGTCAGTAAAGAACTTGCATAGAGGATGTACGCTCAGTTTGCCAGCATTCAAATAAAAAGCCAGGTGTTGGGGGTGCACATCTGTAATCCCAGAACACATCGCCAGCTATGATTTTACTAAATGCTGCTTGTATGAGCAGGGGTCCGGGGTCAGCAAATTCCATCAGTGGGTAAAATTCTCTCTGACTGGACAGGAGGATCCCTGGGGCTTTGTGGACAGCCATTCCAGCCCAAAATCCGTGAGGTCCAGGTGCAGTGAGAGATCCTGTCCCTAAAAATTAGGACAGTTGACACCTAATGTCAGCCTCTGGCCTCCACACACACCTATGCATACACACAAACACATATACACAAAAGGGAAAATTTAAGAAGGAAGACAGGGAGGAGGAGAAGGAAAAGGAGAAAGAGCTAGAGAGTCAAGGCAATCTGGATTTGTCACCTTGTACCCGTCTCCTTCCCACCCACTCTTTTTTTTTTCCCTGTTCTTTAGTGCACTGTGACCTGGAAACCCTTCCCTGTGTTGAGAATGAGGAGCTGGGCTGCTGGTGTGGCCCCTGCGGAAGGGCAGATGGGAAGAACACTGAGCCGGGCACACGCCACCACTGGGTAAGTCTGATTTCCCTCCTTCCTGTGGCCATTCAGCTAAAGTGAAAAGACTAATGATTCATCAGACAAGAGTGTTGCAAGAAATCAAGCATGTAAACACCAAGATGGCCACTAGTTTCCGGGGCATGAGGAGGACTTTCAGCTGGTAAATATTTTGGCAAAACTGGTCAAGGGAGCAACTTGGCAGCTGGTGCGCGTTGAAATGAGGGAGCCGCAGTATTTCAGTGATGAGAACATCGCTCTTTGATTGGAATTTGCTGACCCCTACTTACACAGCAGCATGTAGTGGAGCCACGGCTGATGGTGCTTCCCACTTCCAGATGCTCTGGTACATCACACAGATGACCAGCAGGAAGGGCAGTTAGGTTTTTATGTTAGTCTTTTGATGTCTACACCATTGGGTAAGATTGCAGACTACTTCCTCACAAACCCCGAAGCAAATCTGTCAGCCATTTCCAGAGTAAAACACCCAGTAAGAAGTACTATAATAAGGGAACCCTTAGCATTGACTTAGAAACTGGGAATCTGTCTGGTAGCATGGCTCAATGCCATCCACTCATGAGACAAGGGCCCCTGCATTCGAAGAACACTATGAGGAATAAAGAACTATAAAATGTCTATTTTTCTCACTGTTAATGGGCCAAGGACCTGAAGCTGGGGATGGTGGAACTTACTGCTATTATTCTTTAAAAGATGGACACGGTATTAAAGCTAAATGCTTATAGCTAGACTTATAGATGAGTGCATCTCTCAGCTCTCACCAGAGAGATTTCTTCCTCCTAGTAGATGGTGATTAACAGAGACCCACAATTAGTCACTGCAAAGCCTAAGAGATTACAGACTGATTGTCCTTAAATAGAGCATCCATATCTCACCCTCCCACACACACACACACACACACACACGCACACGCACACACACACACACATACACATACACACACTACCACACCAAGGCTAAGAGGTCATTGGAGAAGAGGGGGCGAAAAGATTGTAGGAGACAGAGGCAGCAGATGACTGCAGTGAAACAGCAGTTTTCAGACACAGCAGGCCAGTTGAACAGGTGAACTCACAGCACTTGTAACAACACGAAACCTGAGCAAGACCAAGCTGGACAGAGTCCCAGCATGGAGGGGTGAGGTGGTCAGAAAGGTCCTCTCCTCACTGGGAAGCTATTGGCAATTGCGGGCTGTTGGGAGAGGGGGACTCACTTGTCTCCAAGATTCAGACCCTGGGAGGCTACCCAGGCTGGTACACCCATGCACATGCTGGCACCACTAGGTGGACTCCATGGGTTTAAAAAGGAAAAAGAAAAAGAGGAGAACACATGAAAATGAGAGGAGATACTAGTGATGGAGACAGAGGTTGAACTGAATGGGGTAGAAAAGGGGGTGGACTTGATCAAAACGTATGATATGTATATATAACATTCTCAATCAATAAAAAATAATATTTTCAGCAGAAAAAAAAGTCTTGGCTCATACTGGCAGTGACAATCACAATTATGGTGCATCCATAGCAGCCTTCAAGCCTCTTCACCACTCAACAGCAGCTTGCATTTCCAGTTGACCTCTCACTGTCCTCATGCGCCCCCATCTTATTGGACTTGTTCCCATCCCCCCAAATTTGCTTTGGTCATGTTTCTTCTGCCATTTTTTTGCCATGCTGTGGTCCCTTCCCATTTGTACCAGTTAAAATTCCCCCTCGAAGCCAGATGGAGGTGATGCATGCCTTTAATCCCAGCATGCTGGGGACAGAGGTAGGCAGATCTCTGTGAGTTCCAGGCGAGCCTGGTCTACAAAACAAACAAAATCCTCCTAGAACCAGACTGCTTAGGGTTGAGTTCTAGGTGACTGAAAAGTAGCTGTGCCATGTTGGGTATGCGTGTATTAATCTCTTCATGCCTTTGTCTCATCATCTACAAAATGCAAATTGAATCCCAGCACTCAGGAAAGCAAAGGCAGGTTCAAGACCAATCTGGTCTACAAAGCAAATCCAGGACAGCCAAGGCTACACAGAGAAAGCCTGTCTCGAAAAATATTAAAAATCAAGCAAACAAAAAACAAAAACTAGTGTTATCAAATAAGTGTGCATGAGAAGTGAGGCCATATCCCTAAAACAGAGCCAGATCTACCCGCCCTTCAGCTCCCAGGGGATAGCACTAACACTTCTTTCTATTGTGCTACCCAGGGTATCCAACCTGGGGCCCAGAGGCCAAGTATGGTAGAAAGTAGCTGTGAATTCTGCCCAACACAAAATTATAAACATACTTGAGATCTTTTTGTAACTTTGTAAAGGATATTATGTCACATGCTAAAAGGTTAGACATCCTCTTCAAGTGGATTTTCTGAGTGTGAGGACACTTCAGCAGGGTTCTCATAATTATTCACCAATAATAATTAATATTAATATCCATTAACTCTGACTTTAAAATTGAACTAAATGATTAAATATGAATGTGTATGGCAATGCATCTATTTCATAGTTTATATATTGCTCCATTTTTTTTCTACTTCATATCACTGTACTAAGTAACTTGGTGGGGGTGGAGAGGCATCGCTCCATGCTCTCTCACATGCAGCTATCTGGCCAGTGTCTCTAACTGCCACCTATTGCCCTCTCAACCTTTTGGCAGCCCAAATCCATTATCAGGGCCCAGGTCCTAGAACAAGAGGTTATGCAGATAGGACTGACTGGGACTGAAATCCCAGGGGGGGTTGACACTGCCATCTGTTCCCTGCTGGCGACACTGTAAGTGGCTGTCACTCCCTTGTACCTAAAGGAGAGCTCCATATAAGGGAAGGCCTGAGAAGCTGCCTGAAGTGTTTCCTGGGGAGGAAGCAGCACCCCTGGGGAGGGAGCAGCACCCCTGGGGAGGATTTCAGCACACTTCATCCAACTCCAGCCACAAATCACTGATTGTTACCGAGCTTCTAGGGATGCTAAAACCCCATGTGCTATCTTTTCACTAGTCCAGGGGCAGCTGGCTTTCCTGCACTCTCTTGGATGGAGCCACAACACAAATCGAGTATATTCTGGCCTCTGATTGTAGGAAACCCAAAGCTACAGCACAGCATAGCGCGGTCACTACTAGGGCGATTTAGACAGCCATATAAATCAAGTGTACAAACCAGGGGTCTGACAACTGCCCCTGCAAGGCCCCTGAGAGAAAAATCCTTAAGACATCCTCATGCTTGGCCATTTTCCCCTCAGTGAGTTTACTGCTCACAATTGGAAGGTTTTTTGTTTGTTTGTTTTTTGTTTGTTTTGCTTGGTTTTTGGTTTTTTGGTTGTTGCTAAAAACCTAGTAGCTGAGGGTAAGGAGATGGTTTGGGGGTCAAATCCCCTCGCATAAATATGAAGATCTGAACTCACGGTCCTCAACATCCTTGGGAAAAATCCAAGTGAGCAGAGAGAGCCTGCGATCCCAATTCTGGAGAGGCAGAGACAGGAGCATCCCTGGTGCTCACTGGACAAACTGCCTAGCCAAATTGGCAAGCTCCAGGCTGGCAAGAGGCCCTGTCTCAAAAAACAAGGTGGAAAAGTTGTTGAGTGGGACACCTGACATTGACCTCAGGCCTCCTCACACGTGTGCACAAACATGTACACTCTAGAACCATCTGGCAGCTGAATAAAGTGCTGGACACCTGAGACTGAGGCTGGGGAAGGTGTGAGCACCTCCATTCGCCTCTGGCCCTACTTGAGGTTGAGCAGGTATATGTGCGCGCGCACACACACACCATAGCACACACATATACTCATAATTCACACACACATACACAGAGTCACTAGAGGTGACCGCAGGGCAGAATTGAGGCAGCATCACTTCAGCCAAGAGACTACCTTCAAGAAGAAAGAAGTGAGAAGCTTGGACTATGTGCTCCACCGATGGGTGTGGCAGTGCGCACTTGATGTGGGCTTTCTAGCCTCTTGAATCTCAGACTCACAATCCTCACTGAGGACCAGAGCAGGTAGTGTCCCAGTCCCAGCAGCTGTGAGGTCCTGATGCAGACCTTCTATCCTCTCGAACTCCAAAGACCATGGCAGATAGCATCCCGGAAGCTGCGAAGCCCCCAGTGTCACTATGAGAATACTGGGCATGCTCAGCGCATCCCTCGAGTCCACTACCACATTGTAGCAAGTGGCATTAAGGGACAATGAAGATTTATGGGGCATGGGAGACTCCAACCATAATTTCCACGCTTTATCTCCAATGAGATGCTAACATGGTCAATTGTGAGCTTAGCCCTTGGAGCCATCGAAGGACTGATGAATTCATAAGTGACAAGGTCCAGTGGAGACCTCACAACTTGCTGACAACCTCTGCTTCCAAGAAGAAAGAAGCCAAGGCAGAAATATGACGAGGCTGGGCATCTGCCTAGTGATGCCGTAACTGGCAAGACTGTGTTCTTCATCCTGGTGACTGTCTGGGCTGTGAGAAACATGCTCCGAGTTGTGGGACAGAAAACTGTCTCTTCAACCTTTATCATGACTCCTATTCCAATTATTCTTAGCAAGTTGAAATGGCTATGATTTTTTAGGTAGGAATTCCAGTCTGCTTTTTAAAGCCAGCAATAGTTCTCCCATTGCTCACAAACACTTTCTCTTTCTCCTTACATTCTGAGGGATAATTTAAATTTATTTTCCAGTAATGATTCAATTCCCTGTTATTTATTGTCTAATCAGAATTTTAGTTCTGCTCCTGGGTTTCTAGCTTTCAGACTTATGAATCCATTTTGCATTTCTATTGTGTCTTCTCCGTGTTTCCTCCCCCGTCCCCATGTCCTTGTAGTTTTCCATCTCTGCTTTTATAAAGGTCATCTAGAACATAAACAAAAGAACACACTCACAGATCAAGGACAGCAAAGAATACACTTTGTCATCTGCTGGAATTATTCAGCAATCATTGCTGAGTTTTTATGACAAGCAATATGCTAAGTCTCAACGTTGCAGACAGAGATACAAACGAGATTTGTCCCTTACTGTCAAAGCACATGTGTACATGTCTGTGCAGACATAAACTGAGAATGTCATGTTCAGGGGCTGGGAGACGGCTGTTGGTGAAGATTTGCTCCCCAAGCACGCACGTAAAAAGCCGAGCAAAGCTTGTAATCTCAGCCTGGGGAGGTGGGGACCTGTAGATCCCTGAGACATACTGGCTGGCCAGCCTAGCCTAGCTCCAGGCTTAAGTCCAAGTCAAGTACAAGACCCAGTCTCAAAACAAATGAACAAACAACAACCAAACGGTGTACAGTGTCTGAGGGATGTCACACAAAATTGACCTCTGGCCTCCAATGCATGTGCGCAAACACATGCATGCACAGGAAGACACACATAGGAGAATTGCATGTTACGGGTGGGCATTGTAGCTCAATAGTACAGCATTTGCCTTTTAAGCCTGAGTCCCTAAGTTCAAGTCTCAAACCTGGGGGAAAATCTCGACCATTAATAATCATGTGATGCCAGGTAGAAAATGCCAACTTTCATTAAAAAGGCTTAAATCTCAAAAGATGTTGAGAGCACTGTGCATTTCAGGGTTTTGTTTTGTTTTTCCTCCTCCACCCTACAATAGATGTCTGCAGCACATTTTCTACTAATTCTAAGAACAGTAGCCATTGGCACAGTTATGTTTTTCAATGTAGTTAATCTGCAGTCCAGCAGCCACATTCAGGGTGGGGTTGGTACTTCCCATATCAATCTTTCACTCATGTGATGACCTCACGGCTACAGGAGGACAGGTGAAGGAGCGGCCACTGCCCAGGAGCCACATGTAGTGCAGCTTGGATTCTTTGAGCCCCTTAACTCAACCCGTGCAGGGGAGTATAAACACTTCTCTGCCACAGATCTTATTTCATAGACCCATCTATCTGCTGAATGGATGGAACTGTGCTTCCTAGGCTGCGGTTATGGGAGAGGAGAAAAGATCCCTTCTTCCTTTGGTCTTGTTTGGGGGGAGTTTCTGAGGCTGATGGATGGAGAAAATGCGGGTGGCGGGGAAGCAGCCTTTGGGCTGTCTTTTAAGGAAGTGCCTGTATAGACACAGGAGATGCGAGACACTCCCCCTTCTCTTCTCTCTGCCCCCCACCCCACAGCTCTGTTGTTCCCTCCAGGAGATCATGGGCTGCCTGAAGCTGTGGTTTTCATTCAGTGTGGGGTGCATACTGCCTCTTGTTCCGCGTCTTCCTGGGGAGTTGGCTGTGCTCCAGACACTCTTTCTCTGCTGTCCACAGATGCTTTTTTAATCTTCCCTATCTCAAATATGACAAGGATAAATTAAAAATAGAAGTAAAGTTAACCATGCAAGGGGCTCAGCATATGGTTATGTGGTCTGGGTCAAAGGAATATATAACCCTGCATTCATATTAGAAATGCCCTGTAAATCTGAGACTTACAAGCCCAAATGGAAGCAGCCAAGGTCAGTGTGGAGAGCCCCCAATAGAACAAAGACAAATGACCACGTCACATGCTGAGGGAGAAGGGCAGGCTTAGTCAGTGGCTAGAATTCAGATATTTATTCTCTCATTGAGAATGGAAAGTGTGCTGCGCCTTGTGCTAGGTACTGAAGGTGAGGATAAAAATATAAGCAAGGCATGGTTCTTGCTCTCAAAATAAATGTGTGCATGTGGCGTGTATTGTTTTTAAAGGGCACACAAATGGGATGGCAAGATGGTTCAGTGTGTAAGCTGCATAAGTTGGAGGACCCGAGTTTAGATTTTCTAGCACCATGTAAAAATCCAGGGGCAATAATAAGTCCCTCTACCACCATCAACTGGGGAGCAGAAACAGGTGGATCCCCAGGACTTGCTGGCCAAGCTGACTTGCTGGTGAGCTCCAGGTCAACTAATGAGATACCTTGCCTCAGAAAAAAAAAAAAAAAAAAAAAAAGATGGAGAGTGACCAAGGAGGACACTATACATGGATAGATAGATAGATAGATAGATAGATAGATAGATAGATAGATAGATATAGATAGATAGTGTCTGATTATTTTCCTGTTGTTTTGATAAAATAACCTGACAAAAGCAACTCAAAAAAAGCAGGGTTTATCTGGCTCACAGATCAAGAATACATTCCATCATGGTGAGGGCACATGGGCAACAGGAGCATGGAGTGCTGGTCGCATCACATCCATAGTCGGGACGCAGGGAGCAGCAGGTGCTTGTGCTTCACTCACTTCCTCCTCATTATGCAGTCCAGCACACAAACTCCTGGTGTGTGTCTCCCCACCGTACTTAGTGTAATCAACACAACTCCCCATGGGCAAGCACAGAGGTTAGCTAGTCCCTCACTGACCTGCCTGGAGATCTGTGATTCCAAATCCTAGACAACTATTAATAACCATCACAGACAAATGGGGAGGGGGGTGGGAAACAATCTCAACCTGTTAAAGGACGCATATTTGGAAGACATCTTTGAAAAAAGGCCCTGCACACAATCAAGAGAGAGCCCGGCTTTAAAAGCCAGGACAGAACACACGAACAAACATTGCATGAAAGAAGGACGGGCAAGGGCAGACAAGATGGCTCAGCAGGCGAAGGCG
Organism: Acomys russatus; assembly: GCF_903995435.1. NCBI lineage: Eukaryota > Metazoa > Chordata > Mammalia > Rodentia > Muridae > Acomys > Acomys russatus. Next base: position 67,628,829 of record NC_067138.1, on the reverse strand, counting down.
CTTGCTGTCAAACCTGAGGATCTGAGTTCAATCCCTACTCCTGTAACTCCCCAAAGTCCTCTGACTTCTGGGCAAATGCTGTGGCATGTGTGCATGCACATGTACACACACAAAAAAATGAGGTTTTAAAAGAAGACGCAGACGCTAAAAAGCTGACAACACTGTGCTCAACCTTAGAGCTCAGCAGTAAAGGACAAGAGTTAAAATCACAGCGAGGAGAGGGAGTGTAGCTCAGTGACAGAGCATGAGTAAGCAGGTGTTGGGGTGTGGAGGGCCCACAGGAGTGAGGTGTATTTCAAGTTTCTAGAATGACTAGAGCAAAAACAAACCCACTGAGCAGAACCAAATGTCCATTAGCTTGTGGCACAACCCCTGTGAAAGAGTCATTTGACAGGCCGCCCCCAAAGGGGTCGCAACCCACAGGCTGAGAACCGCTGATCTAGAAAGTTCTTCACCATATAACTACACCGCTTGTTTTTCCTCCCTCTATTCGATCATCACAAATGCCACCCTAGCAAAGAATCCTTCCTCATCCATTCTATACGGACTCCATGTGGGTCTCACCTACTTCCTGTCCCCACTCACCCGTGAGGGCCATGGCACACATCAGCACCTAGTACAGAAAAACGTTCATCACACCAGTGTTGACCGTCTGTCTCCTCTGGGGTGAATAACGTAGCAGCAGTGACTTTCTCTTGCTTGCCATTGTTTCCTGAGCAACTAGAACTATTCCGGGGGCCCAGAGGAAGAATCTATGAAGTGGTCACCGAATGAATAAAGGAACAAATGAGTAAAAGGCGACAGAAGAGCAGATGGAAACCATCACTTTATGCTTTCTAAAACCGAGACCTCTCTTTTCACATGACAAGCCAAAACACTGCATTTTAAGATCCAAATAAAATGAATAGCAGATGTGTTGCAGGAAAAATAAACAACCTACTTCAAAGAAGCCTGTGATGCTTTCCAGGACCAGGGTAGCCAGCTCAGACAAAGCTTTTAAGATGAGAAATGGAGCAGGATGGTGTCTGAGACTGTCTTTTGTGTGCAGGGTGGAAGCTCCTGGGGCCAAGACGCCCTGGGGTGACAGAGTCCGGGTCGTCCTTCCCTGGGGCACTGCTGAGCTGGCCAGACAGCTGTCATTAGCATCCGCAGTCAGAACGGGATGCTGGTGGTTATTGAAATTGTCCAATACAAGCCAAGGGGCTGAGGTGCTTCCTAAGCTTCAGTCTGGTCTCACGGTGTGGGCTGCCTGTGGATCCCAAGACTAGGTCAATCTGTTAGTGACCCGAATGTTCAGCTACAATCTTGAAGCTCCCGCTCCCTCACCTGAAATACTGAGGACTCAACCAGATCCCGCCTAAGATCCCATTTCAACTTTTAACTGTTTGATTCTGTGGCATACGCACCTCTAAACCAATAAAGCACTTACCAGTTATAACATCTACATTAAAACAACAACAACAACAAAAGAAAACAGACTTGTGTTGAGCTGGAGAAATGGCCAAGTGGTAAGAACACTGACTGCTCTTACAGAGAACCCAAGTTTGATTCCCAACACCTGCGTGGTAGCTCACAAACACCTGTAACTCCAGTTCCAGGGGATCTGACACCTTCAGACCTCTATGAACACTGCATGCACAATACACACACACACACACACACACACAGACACACACATGCATATATATGGATATATGTACACCTATATCCATATATATGCAGGCAAAATACCTATACACATAAAAAATTAAGGGCAAATGCATATTACATGCACATATACATGTATATGATGCTATTTCTTTTAATAACTGGTGGCATTCTCCAAAGCAGGAGGCTTCATTTCTCCTTTCCCTCCTTTTCTGATCACTGGTGTAGGGAATGGATGTGAACACTTGTATCTCCTTAAACACATTCCAGTGCCCCCAAAGTCAATGATTCCACCGACTACTTGAATGAGCGAAAGTTCGTCTTTGTCAGCTAGGCCTGGTGCTTTACGTGAATCGCTACGTGTTAGATTTTTCTTCCGTTTGTGCCCCTGTCACTTAGCCGCACAGGCACTTACCTATCTATCAGGAATAAAACTGAGTTAACAATTTCAGGGTTTCCTTATTCACAATGTATTATGAGATTCAAATGGCTACAAACTGAAAATAGGAAAACTGAACGTGCAAAAGTCAGTGGCTTTATCTTGCTATTGGGCCCTGAGTGCTGGGCCGTATCAAACAGAGATGCTAGAGCTCAGAACAGCTATGTATCTGTGCACAGGAAGTAGAGGACACCTCATATGTCACCATCCACAGGACATAGGTCTCAGTAAACTGGCAGACATGTAATGAAGAAAAACGGCTAGCTGGTTACAGAGACAGAACTCAGGAGTCTGAAGCTGAGCCACCGTGTGGCCCTGGCGGGTTGCTCAGTGCTTCTAGGCTTGTGCAAAAAGACTGTGAAAGCTCAGTTCTCTGGAAACAATGTCCAATAATTGCTGTGTTCCTCCTAGTAACTATTCCCTGCTGACCCTGTTTTCTTTTGGAGACTACACTCCTTTAATACTAAATCAGCAAGATTGCCAGGGATTATGTTTTCCTAAGTAAAACATTTAAAAACGCTGCCTTCCAAACGTTTATCACCACCATATAGAATGGGACTTGTGTTTGCATCTAAACTGACCTATGACCCCAAGACCTTGCTGTGACCACCACTTAGCCCTATTTTTGTCAATTTCCTAATATTCTACATAAACAACCATTCTCTGAATAAATATAAATTTATTCTCTTTATTTCTGTCCATTTCTCAAGAAGAAGGAGCCAATTCCGAAGCCCTGCCAGATGCTCTGAATTCTCCATCTTTCCAGTCCTCAGCAGTAGGCTGTGGGCAGCCGTGAGAAAAGCAAAAACAAAGACCCGATGCTTCCCAGAGCTGCATCTCTATCTTTAAAGGAAAACAGGGATCCTGTCTCCCGGGCAAATGTAAGGTCATATGGGAAAGTGCACAGCATGGCTGGCGAGATGGCTTGGTGCGCAAAGTGCTTGCCATACAACCCCGATGGCCTGAGTTTCATCTCTGGAGCCCATGGTTAAAAAAAGAGAGCTGGCTCCCAAAAGTTGACCTTTGATTCCATGTGCAAGTTGCCATGGCGCATGTACCTACACTCAAACACACATATCATGTACAAACACGGGATGATAATAATAATAATAATTTAAGAATAAGCACCCAGAAAATATAATCTTCATTATTAAGTTTTATAAACAATTCTGGTACCGGGGACACTTATCCCTCAGAGATCAACTGTATGATGGTCTGGGTGATCATCATACTGTCTAGATGATTCAGTCAAGAATTTTCATGCTAAGCCATAAACGCCATACTTGAAAATTGGTCTCAGACTTTGATGTTGGGATGGGGCCTCATCACCTAAATGTGACAGCATGGGGAATATACAGTTAGAAGAAAACTTCCAGTCCAATGGAGGGTGCCCATTTGAACAGAGATGATCCGAAACCACCTGGTTGAGCGGGTCCTTCTGTTTGTTCTTCAGGAAGAGCTAGCTTTGGCATCTGGTAGATGAACTCTCAATAGGTTTCCAAAACAATACAGTGTCAAACTTCACTATAATTATGTCCTGTGATAGACAGATAGGATTCTCTTTTTTATTGATGTTTTTATTTTTTATTTTTCACTTTACATCCTGATCACAGATCTCTCCCTCCTCTCCTCCTGGTCCTCCCTTCTCCCCCGCCCCTTCTTCTTAGAAAAGGGGAGGCCTTCCACTCCATTTAACCTACCCTGGCACATCCAGTTGCATCAGGACTAAATGCATCCTCTTCCACTGAGGCCAGACAAGGCAGCCCAGCTAGGGGCAAGTGATCTAAAAGCAGGCAACTGAGTTCACGTCAGAGACGGGCCTTGCTCCACTTGCTAGGGGACCCCCATGAACACTAAGCTGCCCAGGGGCCAGTGCTCAGTCTTTGCCGGCCCTTTTGCTGGTGCTTCAGCTTCTATAAGCTCCCATGGGCCTAGTTGGTTGGCTCTGTTGGTCTTCTTGTGGAGTTCTTGTCCTCTCTAGGTCCTTCTGTCCCTCCCCCACTCTTCCACAAGACTCTTTGAGATCCACCTAATGTTTGGCTGAGGGTCTCAGCATCTGTTTCAATCATTGCTGGGTGAAGCCTCTTAGAGGACAGTTATGCTAGGCTCCTGTCTTCAAGCTTAGCAGAGTATCACTAATAGTAGCAGGGGTTGGTTCTCTCTTATGGGATGCATCTCAGGTTGGACCAGTCATTAGTCGCCCATTCTCTCAATCTCTGTTCCATCTTTATCCCTGCATTTCTTGTCGGTAGGATAAGTTGTAGTTAGAATGTTTTGTGGGTGGGTTGGTATTCCCCCTCCCTTCACTGGAAACCATGCCTAGCTATGAGGTGGCCACTTCAGTCTCCATGTCCCCTGCTGCTGGATTCTCAGAGTCACCTCCACATCCTCCCAGGGGCCTATCCTGATACAAGTCTCCAGTTTGTCCCAGAGATGCCCGCTTTCGGTTTCTCCTTTCTCTCCTAGTCTTCTCACTTCCACTCTCCCCACATTTGATCCACACCCTTGTCTGTTCCACTTCCCAAACTCTCTCCCACCCAGTTCTCACACTCCATCCACTTCCAACGGACAGATGGGATTTTTGCTGGACTGTCAATCGCTTCAGTAAATGGACCCAGCTAGGATTTGCACAGCCCCAAATCTAGTTGTGAGCCCACTTTTCTTCCACCTTCCAGTCTGTGGGCCTGGCTGCCTTCTGTCTGATATAGCGCTCCATACATACTTCATTTCAATGCCCAGTGGCAGTAGCTCTGCTTCACTGTGCCTCCTTGCAAACACACTCTGGCAGTATCAGCAACACTTCTCTGCATGACGCAACTGTGTTGAGCATTCAGGGTATCTGGGAGACTGGTCCTACACGTTGTTCACCCTGACCACTAGTTCTTGTATCTTTTGTGCCTCTCTGTGAGATGCCTGAATCAGATGGTTCCCAGGGGCCCTTGAGGTTGTTTCTTTTTTTTTTTTTTTTTTTTTTTTTTTTTTTCTGATCCAGAACAATCACCATTCCTCTTCTTCCTGAAATGCCTTAGATATGCAATGAGAAAAGATGCATCTTGGCCTTTCGCAGATGATGCTATTAAAGGATGTGGGAACGCTGTCCTCCTGATCAGTTTTCAAATGCTCTCAAGTTCATAAAGATGTTAAAGATCAGAATGACTAAATTTAATGTTCAGAAGATGTGCACACGCTGAGCAGTGGCTCAGGTCACTAAGACTGTTTAACCCTGTCTTGTACACTGCTCATGTGCAGCACATTCCTGCAATGTGGTCAAAGGGAGAAAGGCTTTCTACATGCCTCTGAAAAGAAAGGGACTAACCTTTCAATGTACCTGTGTTCTCACCTCCTATCAAAACAAGGGTAATTCTTTTTCTTTGGTTGGCTTTTGTTTTTTGTTTTTAGTGGCAGAGTCTCATGTAGCTCTGGTTTGCTTTGATCTTGCTACGTAGCTGAGGTTGACCTTGATCCCTTGATCATCTAATTATCCAGCTTCTGCCTCTTAAGTGCTGAGATCACAGACATACACTACTTATGCCCATTCAGGGTGCCTCACTTTGCATGGATTATCATCTGTCCAGGGTGACTAAATGGAGATTTCATTATTGTTTGTTTGTTTAAGGAATTCTAACCACTCTCTCAACATCCACACTGTTTATTATATATGTCTTCCAATAAGCTAGCACCTCATTTTTCTTAAATGTAAATAACCTATTGTTTCCATGTTCACTATCCTAATAGAAAGAAAGAGAAAGATTTGTTCTATGCTATGTATTTATTTGCATGCCCATTCATAAAGGTATATATGGCCATTCATTTTTGTTTTGCACAAGACTGGCCCCAGATCCTATTTCCCGCATAGATGAACATAGGGCAAGGCAAAACACAGGGGATTTGAACCCTGCTTAAGCCTGTGACAAAGTCTGAACCTGAGTGGCTGGTGGTTTTTCTGAGTCTAAGAACCAGTGTGAATTTGGCCCAGAGCCCATGAGCAGGCAATGACCTCAGCACAGACTAAAGATAACCACCGTGGGAGAAATATCTACTTGGCTTTCCTTACATTTGGCCCCAGTCCCTAGCATTTGAAAGCCAGAGGGATATCCCCATCTTCCCCAGCCACTGCATAGAAACAGAAAGCAAACTCAAATTTTCACACTAAAACCAAGGGAACAGTGGCTCCTTTTTCTGTTCTCTTCTTTCTTCAACAGCATAGTGGGAAAGTGCACCATGGAGGCGCACTTGAACAGTTCCAATGCACACCACCCCCAGAAAAATTATTGCAGGTAAGTCCACTTTGATACCATCTTCTCTTTCCCTCTCCTATGACCAAAACACATTTATAAAGAGCACATTGTGAAGTAAATATAAAGTGTGTATGTGTGTACATATATGTAACATATATGTATAATATGTGTGGGATATACAATTTTGAAATCATTTTTGTTTAATTTAGAAATACACTGTGAGCATTCTTCCCTGTCCCACTCAAAAAAGAGCAAAGTAGGTTAAGGAGAAGCAACTTTTTTTCCTTTTTGTCTTTCAATGCTTCAGAATTTACTGATTAGCAGTAAATTCTCAAGGAATATCAGTTTTAAGAAGCCACTTTTTTTTTTTTTTTTGAGAAGCAACTTCTTAATTGTGCATCAAAAAGACCCATTAAGACATCACAACTTGGTCCTATGGTTGATGTGCTGTGCAGCTGAAGACATTTCATTCATCTCTACTGTACCCAGAACTGCAGCCATACAAATGTACACACACACACACACACACACACACACACACACGTGCATGCACACATATGTACACACACCCACACGTGCATGAGAACCATGTTCTACTTAAGTTCAAATTGTTCTAAGTAGGGTCAGCTTGACAGACCCATGATCTAATGTGCACAGCAATACACAGGCCTGGAAGAGGACTTTAGCCAGAAATGAAGAGAAGAAGCCAGGTGCTTTGAACAGACAGACTAGGTCAACTGCAGAGAATTCACTTGTCATGTCTCTGGTCTTACCCAAGGAAACAGTTGGAAAGCCAAGTGTTCTTGGAAAACAGCATGCCCCCCCCCCCAGACAGTCTCATGCGTGGGAAGATCTTTTCTCCCTAGGTCACTTGAACAATATAACTGTGCCAAGATGGAAAGGGAGATGCTGCTGTCCACTTCTCCTGGGATAAGGATGGCTGAGTTCATCGCTACAGTGCTTGGATGACTTGGCAGATGGCCCCACTCTCTACAGCAACAAATACCTTTGTCCACACTGCCAAACAGCCCAGCAGCTAAGCAATAGTAACAAATCAGAAATAGAAAGAAAATGTCTTTTTCTCTCTCTTCTGAATCTATTGACGGTACCAGTGATTAAAGCATATGAAATGAAAACATTGTAGAAACTACTTGACCAGATCCTCTTGCCTCTTTACACATTCTGAAGAACTCCTGACTCCAACTATTAAAATTCCTAGTTTTAATAGAACTATCTTTGAAAAGAGGAACATAGTATATCTAGCCTATAATGTGATAGACAAAGTCATATGTGATATGTGGTCACTTTAAACACCTTAAATTTATTAGTTAGTACAACTAAGGAAATACAATATAATGTCATTGAATTAATTTAAATGGGCTCTTGCCAAATGCCTACTTATTAGCACACTTCTATTTAAGTTTCAGTGTTCAGTTATAATCTATTCTTTTCTTACTGGCTCCAGGCTGTCCTTTACAATGCATTACTTACTTCTAAGTGGTTATCAGGATTGATTCTTCAAGATAAAGCTGAAAGGGAAAAAATGACCACACAATTAAAAAAAAAAAAACCATTTAACGAAAGTACAGGCAGAGAGGGGTAGTTATCTAAAAGCAGTCAGAATCAAGTCACGGGTGTATCTTAAGTGAAATGAGTACAAAATGACCTTTTTGTTTTGTCTTGTTTTTTTGTTGTTGTTTTTTGGTTTTTTTTTTTATTAATTTATTCTTGTTACATCTCAATGTTTATCCCATCCCTTGTATCCTCCCATTCCTCCCCCCCCCCATTTTCCCATTATTCCCCTCCCCTATGACTGTTCCTGAGGGGGATTACCTCCCCCTATATATTCTCATAGGGTATCAAGTCTCTTCTTGGCTACCTGCTGTCCTTCCTCTGAGTGCCACCAGGTCTCCCCCTCCAGGGGACATGGTCAAATGTGAGGCACCAGAGTACGTGAGAAAGTCATATCACACTCTCCACTCAACTGTGGAGAATATTCTGACCATTGGCTAGATCTGGGAAGGGGTTTAAAGTTTACCTCCTGTATTGTCCTTGGCTGGTGCCTTAATTTGAGCGGGACCCCTGGTCCCAAATCTGCCTATCATATTGTTCTACTTGTAGATTTCTAGGACCCTCTGTATCCTTTTATTTTGCTATTCTCCCATGCGTCTCTCATGTTCATAGCAGCCTTATTCATAATAGCCAGAACATGGAAACAGCCTAAGTGTCCCTCAGTAGAAGAGTGGATAAAGAAACTGTGGTACATATACACTATGGAATACTACTCAGCTATTAAAAACAAGGAATTCCTGAAATTTGTGGATAAATGGATTGAGCTAGAAATGATCATAATGAGTGAGTTAACCCAGAAGCAGAAAGAATCAAATGGTATATACTCACTTATATCTGCATACTAGCCCAAGGGGCATGTCCCACGAAAGCCTTCACTTACCAGGAAACTGGGACAGAGGGGAAAGCATCCTATTGGGACTCAAAATGACCTTTAGACTCCGCCAAGGAAAAGGGAAGCTAGTTATAACTGTGGTCTTCCCCCTCCCCCACCCCACACCCCTGTGGGTTTATGTTAAGTCAAGGTTAAGTTGTCTAGAATTTCTTTTAGGTGTTCCTACAAAATTATTCAAATGCAGCTGTGCATCCCCTTCGCAATAGCAAGCCCATTACTGAGAACACAGCTGGACTGCCTGCAGCCATATTCCAGGCTCCTATGAGTCTTTCCTTTGTGAAGTGAAAGAAACTGTGATTGTGACCAAGTAGCTGACAGCAGCAACTTTCCATTTCCTGCCAATGAAGCACCAAACCCAAACATCTTTCCACCATTCCATTGCACAGCTGCCATCCCTGGTAGTGGGGATGGGGGGTGAGGGTAGAGGGGCAGAAACCTGATGCTTCCAGATTGACCCTAAAATGGACAGAATCAAGTCATGGGCGTCTCTTAAGTGAAATGAATACAAATTGACCTGGTGTTAGCATTAAGAGAATTTGTTGGAATAGTGAGTTTCCCTCTCAGGGAGACAGAAGGCACAGGGTTATAAACCACCAGCCATCAAAGGAGCTCACTGTGGTGCCGTGCCACTCCATAGATTAGGAAATGGCCCAACACGCTGACTGCAAACAGTGAGGAGGACGAAAGGGGAAGAAACAATGGCCACTCTGTGAGTTTCTGCTTTGTGGAAGGCTGAGGTTTTGTTCCCCCACTTTTCATTTATCTTGCTCAGCCATTAAGAAAATTCCAGCAAATTTTCCCCACTCACTATTCAAAATCTATCACCCGAGAGAGTTACTAGTCATGGTAGGGCTTTCTGAAGACTCTGGAGGAGAGATGGAGGTGGGTGCCCTCACTACACACCACACTTTGAATGGTCTAATATGTCTCCTATCTCTTCAGTGGTCCTCTTTAGTCAAACCAGTGAGAAGGTAAGAGAGGACATTGATCCACTTTGGAGAAGCATAGAAATCACTCTACTTTCTAACTCTGGCTTTCTAGCCCTCCATCCCAAGTTTCTAGATCCCTTCCCCTTTCGAATATACACCAACTGGAGTGTCCTTTTCAACACTCTCTTCAGCTTAAATCTCTCTAGGGCAGTTGTTCTCAGCCTGTGGGTCTCGACCCCTTTGGGTGACTCACATATATCAGATATCCTGCATATCAGATATGTTACAATTCATGACAGTAGCAAAATTGCAGTTATGAGATAGCATTTCTGAGGCCATTACTGAGGACAGTCAAGGAGAGATGGAACCATTAGGGGAAAAAAAAAACACTATTTCTTCTGCCATCACTTCAAGCCCATTCTTCAACATCCAGGTATGTGCCTAAGGTAACCGGTGTACACAGTAGGTGTGTAAGTCACCATGTACAATGCCCAGGACAAAGTCCAGCCTAAGGATGCTTGGTTAACACTGAATGGTGACTAATTGGGAAGCAGAGAAAGTACTTCAGAATTGCTGTCTAAATCTGTACATTCATTTAGAAACATTGTATTACACTCTTCCTCTCCATTGGTAGATATCTGAGATGGTGTCACTGGCTAGAAAGAAGTGTAGCCACCTCCACACTGGTCAGAAAGAGTAGGGTTCATAATTTGGTGGACCCATTTGGCTTAAGATGTTTGGAAGGGATTGTGGTCTCATTCCTTTTGGCAAAGCATGCCACTGGACACAGGAAAGGATATCATTCTTAAATGAATCTATAAAAGAAGGTAGGGGTGTGTTTTTAACGATAATTAATATTTTCATTAATTCTTTGATAATTTCATACAGTGTATTTATTTTATTTTTTGAGCTCATATTCCTTTTTATTTTATGTGTATGGGTGTTTTGCCAATGGATATGCCTGTGCACCACGTGCATGCAGTACCTGTAGAGGCCAGACGAGGGTGCTATATGCCCTGGGACTGAAGTAACAGATGGTTGTTAGCTACCACGTGAGTGCTGGGATCGAACCTGGAACCTCTGGAAAAGCATCTACTGCTTTTAACCACTGAGCTATCTCCCCAGCCCCAGGAATACCTAAACATGATCTTAGCTCTGCTAAGCCAACTCCAAATGCTCAGAAGCACACTAATGGCCAAAGGACAGTAGGCAACCTGTTGTAGAAGAGTTTCATGGCCCATCCTTGAGGTGTTCGTTCTTCAAGTTAACACATTTCCAGGCAACACTGCAGTAGTGTAAAAAAAAAAAAAAAACCAGCAAGGAGGAACCCAAAACGTTAGCCCAGGTCCAACTTCTGGACCATAATCTCAACAGAACTTCAGGAGCTGGGATTTGTTTTGGGTTTTTTTGTTTTGTTTTGTTTTTTGGGTTTTTTTTACATGTACATTTATACAATTACACATATACAAAATAACTACATACAGCAAGAAGAACCACAAAACAATCAGGAATTATAAAAATGTTACATTGATAGTGTTTTATCTGTTTGAGTTCGGCAACCTTGAAGAAAACCTCTTTGCCATCTTGATGAGTCTAAGATTCTGAATGTAAATCAATATCTATCATATCTCATCTCTATCAACTTAAAACATCTATCTAGACCTAAAAACACCTTAGCTCCTAAACAACTAAGCTTAATTGTAAAACTAAACTATCTGGTCTTCAACCCCATTAGAGACTTGCGACAGAATGCAATTTAATTACCCGAGTACTCAGGGAGCAGGGATTTGGTTGCATTTTATTGTGAAGAACTGCTGTTGACTGTCCGGTGCTGGGCTGTCTTCCTGGACTTCTGCTGGAAGGATTGGATACTCAGAATCTGCATTCCCATTCCTTTGTGCTCTTTATTACCTTTGACTCCAATTCCTTTTTTCCTTCTCTCCTTCTTCCTTTCACCAAGACTACTCCTCCTCACCAGCGATACCTGATTCCAAGGCTCCTATGAAAGGTGGCATTTCGGTCTCTGCAAGAAACCTGATTAGCACTTACGTGCATTTATTCAGTAAGTATTTATTGAATGCCTGTTTCTTACAATCACTCTAATAGTCTTAGAAACTCAAAGATACACAAGACGGGAACCTTGCATATTCTCTTATGAATATGGGGGAGGGAGTGTCAAGCTTCATATAATTTAAGACCAATTCCTGCATACCCATCCACAAAACCCCCAATGCGAAATTCCTCTTCTTTAGAAAACAATAGCCTCCAAGGCAGAAATGCTTTTGATGGTAGTCTGTGGTTCTCCAAAGATGCCAAACCCTAGCCTTGGAGCTAGCTGGCATTCTGGGCGCACCGGTCTCCCTGTGTCTGGGCACAGTAGTAAAAAAAAAAAAAAAATGCATGTGGCTGTAACTAATTCCCAGTTGAAGTTGGGAGCCTCCTGATGCCTCTGTTCTGCTGGCCTGTCAGCACCTGCATTCCTTATTACTGGTACAGTCAAAGGACGGAGAGATTTTAAGTGTCGGAGATGTGCATGTGTTAGGTTCCCATTGCTGTGAGTAAATACAAGAAGTGACTTAACGGAGGAAGGCTTTGTTTAGGCTGTGGTTTAACACAGGTGCTGACGATCATGGTGGGGGAATAAGGGAGCTGGTCACATTATCTGCAGAGAGAAAGGAGTGCTGGTGCTCTGCTTGCTCTCTCATTCTCATGTGGGCTGGGGTCCAGCCCGTGGTATAGATCTACCCATGTTTAGGGTGGGACTTCTCACCTCAGTTAACCAATTATAGAGCCTCTCTGGAGCACACACCCAAAGCTTTGTCTCCAGGGAGATTCTCCATCCTGTCAAACTGACGGTTGATGCCATCCATCACGGTACCTGTCCATATTAAGAACAAGATCCCAATTTGGAATATGCCTCCAGGAGACTAGGCTGGCCTCAGCAGCTTGAGCTGTAAGTCACACTGCTCACTGATAGAGGAAGGGCCGTAACAGGCGTTAAGGAGAAGTTATCAACAGACTGCCAGTCACCTTTGATTAAGGGGTCACAAAAGATCATGAAATACACCGCAGTCAAAATATCTTGAAAGTTCCCTCAGAGACAGTAAAAATCCCACAGGTTTTTTAAATGAAACTGTAGCCAACGGGGACCAAAATAAACCCCTTCGGGGCTATCTCAGCTTAACATGTTAAAATATCCCAAGACCTTTCTCAGCACATATATTATTCAAAGGTCAAAAACTCCCCTGTGCAGATACCTAAAAAAATCTACAGGATGTTTCAGCAAAAAAATGCCACATTAAATTATTCTTCCTGTACAGTGCAAGGCTTATGTACCAGAATGAAAAATGGGTGGATCTAATGTATGATCCTCCAGGTCCAAGCAGCTCTGGGAAGCCCTGCTAGGGGAGATGAGGTTTTCAGTGGCCTTAGCCAGGAGAACACTTGCTCTACAGATTCCTGCATTAATATTTATCCCTGGGAGAAAGCTATGCGTCTTTGCACTGATAATGTGAATTCTAACAAATCTATGGAGCTCTTGAAAATTCATGCGAGTGAAAAACTGACCCTTAACACCTAAATCAGAGGAGCCCAGGGAGATCCCACAAAGTCTTAAACTTTGAGGTGCTGGGCTAAGCATTACTCACACCAGGGATCATCAGTTGCTGTTCCCAGAGTGCAGCTCAGTCAAGCTCACTTATTTAACGTCCATATTCTGCACCTGTGCATCTTCTCCATCTACGTGTGGAGGCAAGATTTGTCTGGCAACTCAGGCTCCCAAAGCTTCTCAACTCCACACTGCTGATGAGCTTTGAGGTGTGAGTAAGGCAAGGCAAGCTGCTACCTCCTAGAGCTCTGCCCGCCTCCCCGTCGCTGGAATGAGGAAGATGGTGACCAAAAGCCATCTAGCTGCATGAAGAATATTTAGCAGAGGAGAAGCTTCCTAGGTGGTATTGTGGTGGCAGCACCCACTGAAAATAAGGAACCTGCAGGGTAGTGGGTAGAAAATCCTAAGAGAGGCTAGAGAGACAGCAGTGGACGAGATGCTTGCGGACCTAAGTCAGATGCCAGCATCCATGTGAAAAGCCAGGCATGGCTGCACTTGCCTGTAAGCCCAACAGTGTCATGGGTGGAGGCAGAATGGATCACGGGGAGTTGCTGGCTGCAAGCCTAGTTCCAGGATCCATGAAAGATCCTGTCTCAAAGGAGTAAGGTGGAGAGCAACAGAGTAGGACACTGATGTCTACCTCTGGGCTCCACGTATGCGCAGGCATGGGCGTCAGCACACACACACATGCACGCACACAATGCACACACAGCCATAATGGTAAAAGTTTTTTAAAAACCTTAATGCTATAAAATCTGCATGGACTTCAGGACTCTCCTAGGATACCCTTGCTCCTTAAGAAGCTGAGGACTACATTCTGTCTGGTAATAGAAGGTGGGGAGACGCGAGTGAGGGGGTGGGCACTGAGGTGTAGATTGGAACTCCTTAGTAGGCAAGAAGCTCTCTGAAGGGCCCTGCATTCTTTCTCTGAGATGCACCAGGTGGCTGGTCTCACACAGGAACTTTGAAATGTGAGTTTTTTTTGTTTTTGTTTTTTTTTGTTTTGTTTTGTTTTGTTTTGTTTTTTGTAGGGGAACACACAGCTAGTTATTTGGAACAATTTGATCTTTTTTTTTTTTTTTTTGGTAGACTGTGTTCCCGTGGCAGGCAGTGAGTTGCCAGGCATGGAGCTGGGCCACCCAAAAAGAGATTACAGATTTAAAACTTAGTTATTTGCAAGTTGCTCACAAACATTTAAACATTAATTGTTATAACAATAAAAAAAAAATTGGCCGTAGAGTTGGTTGGGGTGGGGGAGCGGCAATGTTGTCTCACTTTGTTTTTCTTTCCTTTTACAGTACAAGCTTTGCCACCAGTAGAATGGGTCAGCACCCACCAAATTGAATAAGGACTCCCCTCTGGGAGTAATGTAATGTAATGCCTGACTCCCAACTACTCCTGCCCATGGCTTCAGCTCTCCCGAAAAGAGGGTAACTAACTATCCGGGTCCATGTGAGAACACGGAACTTTGGAATGTTGGTAATAGAAGTGCACTTAAAAACGAGTCCATTGAATCGGTTCCATTGACTGGCAAGGAAGTCCAGAAAGTGGAGCGGTTTGCTCAAAGTCACGTGGCCAGAATCGCAGACTCACCTCCTCTCCGGGCTCTTTATAGACCAGTTGCCAACATGAACTCTCCCCCACCCCCAGATCACATCGTTATGCTCACGGAAACCCAGTTAGGATGGCAGGACTTTGAAAGGATGTGTGGCCTGTGTCCAAAGAACTTGAACGAATTCGCCGTCCCAGTCTCAGCACAGAAAAAGAGGCCTTACAAGGCAGAGGGCAAGAAGCAAGAATGGTTTAAACAGTGAGGTGAAACATGCTTTGATCAGCTTGCAAGTCCAACAGGTTTGTTTGTTTGTTTTATAATAGGGTCACATGGGGCTGCTCATCTACCCTACAGTTAGTTATCTTTTCCTCTCTGGTTGGTCTGTGAGATAACCAGAGTTAAGATCCTTCCGGACCATGCTGTCGAGTAGAACTGTATGTGATGACAGAAATGCTTTAAACTTCACTGTTCAGTACACTATCCCCCAGCCACATGTAGCTACTGAACAGTTGCGCGGTGGCTGAAGATTTCCTTTACTCTTAATTAATTTAAGGCTATAGCCATCTGTGCCCAATAGCATTTCTGCTGGATCCCACAGATCTAAATAAACAAAGCTGCCAAAACATATCAACTTGACCTAAAAGCTCATTCTAGTTTAAGAAGTGTGCAATAATGGATGTTGAAATCAGAGTTCTCCACAAAATATGGCAGTAACAAAAATAACTATCAATAGGGTTCTTCAGCTTGTGGGAAGTAACTAATGTAACAAGAGAAATGTTTTAGAATGTTACCCCCCACCCCCCATAATTTTTGGGGAGTCCAGCAAGCTGGGCTTAGAGCAGCGGTCCTCAGCCTTCCTAATGCTGCAACCCTTTAATATGGTTCCTGAGGTTGTGGTGACCCCAAACCATAAAATTGTCTCTGTTGCTTCTTCATCACTGTAATTTCGCTACAGTTATGAATCATAATGTAAATATTTGAGCTTTCCAATGGTCTTAGGTGACCCCTGTGAAAGGTCATGACCCACAGGTTGAGAACCACTGGCTTAGAAACTGCACGGCCAGAAACAAGTTGGCATCACCCTGCAGAGATGGCCTATGAGCCAGCAGCCACAGCTTGCTCTGCTGACCTCACAGATGCTGGGCTCTGCCTGCTTCCCCCAAGAAGCCCTGTCATGGCTACAGCTAGGAACTCCTGAGCCTGCTGTCACCTCTGCCAGATTGGCCAGTGGTGCCTGAAGCTTTAAGCCACCAGTTTAGGACTGCAACCCAGCCTAAGTATCTTTCTGTGCCATAGATGAAGGGGAGGCTGGGATGACAGGAAGCTGGCTTCTGTTGTGGAAGGCAAATCCCAAGCTGAGAAGTTCCCTCAAATGCACCGAACATCTATGGCACCTTCTTTCTAGGAACCTGGACCATGTGCAAAGGTGCGAGGTCTCTTGAGCGATGGTTAGAGCTACAGAATAGAAAACATAGGAGCTAGGGAGTAAGCAGATTATGTTTCTCTATGTATATATGCATGTGTGTATATTTGTGCTTGTGTACTTTTGTGTATATGTGCTTGATTATATGTGTTTTTGTGGGAGGGGTGCTTATTTGTGTGTATATACATTTATGTATGCTTATTTTTGTGTTTATGTATGTTTATATTTGTCTATGTTTGTGTGTGTGGTTGTGTATGTGTGTTTGTATGGATATTTATGTTTGTGTATTGGATATACATGTATCTGTGTATGTTTGTCTATGTACATGTATATGTATTGTGTTGGTATATGTGGGTATATGTGTGTTTTATGTATGTGTATGTGTTTGTTTTTATGTGCGCCTGTGTGTATATGGATATGTGTGTGAGCATGCACATGCATTTATATTTGTGTTCTTCTATGCATGTGTGTGTGTTTTCTGGACATGTGCATCTGTATTTTTGTTCTTTGTGTGTGTGTGTGTGTGTGTGTGTATGTGTGTGTGTGTGTTTGTGTTCTGAGCACTTGTATCTATATGCATGTGCATATGTGTGTGTTTATATTTTCTGCGTATGTGTTTTCATGATTATGTGTGTTTATGTGTGTGTTCTGTGTATGTATATGTGGTTTTGTGCCTTTACATGGATGTGTGTGTATATATATGTCTTTTTCTCTTCGTGTGAGGGGGTGCAAGAAGAGGTAATTTTGTTGAAATCATTATGAAACATGATTCCAGGCGTTCTTTAATGCACCTTGCATAGTTTTTTCTTCTTCCTCCTCCTCTTTCTTCTTCTTCTTCTTCTTCTTCTTCTTCTTCTTCTTCTTCTTCTTCTTCTTCTTCTTCTTCTTTCTTCTTTTCTTTTCTATCTCTCTCTGTGTGTTGTTGTTGTGGTGGTGGTGGTTGATTTTTAGACAAGTGTTCCTATGTAGCTTGTACATGTTGGCAGCCTCCCAAGTACTGAGTTTAAGCTCTCCCTTTAAGATGCATAGTTCTATGCCATATTTTTAATATCTGTATATCCACAATAGTACTTCCCCATACTATTGTAGAGTGTCATCCTTTGTGCATCATAGCTCTTCACGTCTTAATTAGTCTTAATGGGACTTAATGTCACAATGTCTTACTGGTTACCTGAAAGAGGCCCCTCAGGATTGAGTCTTTGACATTCCCTCATAGGAGGGCATGGGGAAGGTCGTTAGAGCTCACTTGGGATTCCAGGCAGTCCTTCCTATAACCTCCTTCCTAGCTATAAGTAATTCTACACTAGCTGCGTGTAATCCCAGGGCCCTAGGAGGTAATAGAACATGGAAAGATGAATAGGGGCTGGGGATAATTCTGTCTATGCAGCCCTAGAGAATTACCCATAGTGGGGTAATTTTTAGTGGTGTGGCAGCTTTGGGGGGGGGGTCACAAATCCTTCTGTTAGTAACCCCTTCAACTATAAGTAACCTCAATAAATTCATTAGTTTAGCAAACTTGGCTTGAGTGGAAATGTACTTTGATCTGTTGGCAGTGCTCTGTCTGGATGTTTGTGACTCCCCAGGTAAAGCTGACACATTTGCACATTGAACCTTACATTAGTGAGCCAATCTCCACAGCTGGTCAATGAGATTGTTTGTGTACACACACACACACACACACACACACACACACACACACACACACACACACACACACACCACGGCCTGGAGTGCAGATCCCCAGAACTCACATAGAAGGCAGATGGGTAAAAATACCACAGTTTCTTAATCCATTCTTCTACTGAGGGACACTTAGGCTGTTTCCACATTCTGGCTATTATGTATAAAGCAGCTATGAACATGGTTGAGCATATGTCCCTGTTGTGTGGTAGGGCATTTTCTGGGTATATTCCAAGGAGTGAGATAGCTGGGTCTTGAGGAAGCCCTATTCCCATTTTTCTGAGAAAGCGCCAGATAGCTTTCCAAAGTGGTTGTACTAGTTTGCATTCCCACCAGCAATGAAGGAGTGTTCCTCTCTCCACATCCTCGCCAACATGCGGTGTCATTTGAGTTTTTGATCTTAGCCATTCTGATGGGTGTAAGATGGAATCTCAGTGTCGTTTTGATTTGCATTTCTCTGATGACTAACGAGGACGAGCATTTCTTTAAGTGTTTCTCAGGCGGAATACTACTCAGCTATTAAAAACGAGAAATTCCCGAAATTTGTGGACAAATGGATTGATCTAGAAATTATCATAATGAGTGAGTTCACCCAGAAGCAAAAAGAGACAAATGGTATATACTCACTTATATCAAAACACTAGCCCAAGGGATATGTACCATGAAAATCTTTACTTACCAAGAAAGTGGGTCAGAGGAGAGGACATCCGATTGAGACTTTAGGCAAGAGTAGCATGGAAGAAAGGGGAAATAGTAGGACCCACAGGGTCCTGGAAACCTATAAGAAGAACTTTATGACAGGCAGATCTGGATCCTGGGGTCCTCCTCAAACTAAGCACCAGCCAAGGAGAATATAGGCAGTAAGCTTCGAACCCCTACCAAGACCTAGCCGATGAACAGGATATTCTCCACCGTTGAGTGGAGAGTGAGATCTGACTCTCACACGAACTCTGGTGCCCCTTTTCTGACCATGTCCCCTGGATGGGGAGACCTGGTGGCATTCAGAGGAAGGATAGCAAGTTACCAAGAAGAGACTTGATATTCTAAGAGCATATATAGAGGGAGGAGGTCTCCCTCAGTCACAGACATAGGGGAGGGGAGAAGGAGAGAAAAGGGAGGGAGGGAAGAATGGGAGGAAACAGGGGAAGGGCTAACAATCAAGATGTAATATGAATAAATTAATAAAATTAAAGAATGGAAAAAAAAAGAAGGCAGATGGGTGTGGCAGTCTGCCTGTAAATTCCAGCACACAGATGCCCAGACAGGAACCCCATAAGCTGGCTAGCTAGACTAGCTCAGATGCAGCGAGAGACCCTGCTTCAGTGTGTAATGTGGAAAACAATCAAGAAAACACCTACCATCAATTTCACGTTCCCACATGCTCACATGTGTGGTAGCATATGTGTGTGGCTACACACATGCAAACATGCATACACATGCACACACATCGCCCACATGTGCATATGCAAAACAATAAATCCTAAAATTGCACTCATGGCTTAGCATAGCTAACATTTTAATTTACATTTGCAAACTGTCCTCAAAGGTTGTAGCAGCAGTAATTTATTTTTCTACACAGAGCTGGGACAGGATGAAGAAAATTGAGACACAAGATCTGAAAAGTTAAAGGGTCAGAAAAAAAAAAAAAAAATCAGTAATCATCCAGGCCTGGTCATACAGGTTTCGTAATCAGGGCTCTCAAGAAGGAGAGTCATGAAGTTAAGACCTGCTTGGTCTGTAGAGAGAGTTTAAGAGCAGTCTAAGCAACGCAGTCTAAGCATTTCCTTATAATAGGAAATGAAAACAAAAAGGCTGTAGAGACTGAGGCCACAGCTTGAAGCAGAGCCCTGTTCCTACCTAGGTTACTTCTGCATTGCCGTGATAGTACACTTGCCAGGTCACAGTCCACCACTGGGGGAAGTCAGGGCAGGAACCCAGAGGAACTGAGAAGGAGGACTTGGAAGAGCATTGCCTTGCTCATCCGGCCTCCATTCAGCTTTCTTTCTTTCATATATTTTATTAATTTATTTGTATTACATCTCAATTGTTATCCCATCCCTTGTATCCTCCCATTCCTCCCTCCCTCCCATTTTTCCCTTACTCCCCTCCCCTATGACTGTGACTGAGGGGGACCTCCTCCCCCTGTATATGCTCATAGGGTATCAAGTCTCTTCTTGGTAGCCTGCTATCCTTCCTCTGAGTGCCGCCAGGCCTCCCCATCCAGGGGACGTGGTCAAGGACAATACGTGCAGTAAACTTCAAACCCCTACCCAGATCTAGCCAATGGACAGGACATTCTCCACAACTGAGTGGAGAATAGGGTCTGACTTTCACATGAACTCTGGTGCCCCATATTTGATCAGCTTGCTTTCTTATCCCGTCCATACTGCTCGCCTAGGGATGGCGCCACACACAGTGGGCTGGGCCTGCCTTCATTAATCATTAATCAAGAAAACACGTCATGCCCGCAGGACAATCTGATGGAAGCAACTGACGTTCCTTTCTCCCAGGTGACTCTAATTTGTGTCGATTTGACCAAAACAAACCATTACAAGCCCTCACCTCATAGATGCAAATCCCTGGCTTTGGTCCAAGTACCAAAAGGAAATAAAATACAACAGAAGGAAGGAAGGGAGGAAGGATCCAGTAAACCTACAGGCAAAACACCTAAGCACATAAAATAAATCTCAAAAATAATTTTTTGTTTGTTTGTTTGTTTTACTATTAACTTTTGAAGGGTGGGAGGGAGACAGAGTCTCATGTAACCCAGGATGGCTTTAACCTATGTACCCAAGGATGATCCTGAACTCTTGGTCCTTCTATCGTCCTCACCTCCCAAGAGATGAAATCCCAGGCACGTGCCACCCTCTGTATCCCTGGGTTCGTGTCTTCATCTGCATGTATTTTGAAATTACTTGAAGGAACCTTGTGAGAACTACATGGATAACACTTACCGCAGTGCCAGGCACTGTCTTGCTACACACACAAGGTAGGAGTCTGCCGTGCCATGCTTTGCCAATTTTCATTCCTTCCACAGCACTGTACTGTTTTAATTACCATCGATTTATATGTTGTCTTTTGATCTGGCAAAGCAAAATCACCCATCTTATTTTCATTGGTTTTTCATATTTTTCTTGGCTCTCCTCACCAATTTATACTCACAAATGAACTTTAAGCTCTATTTGTGAAGTACCACAAAATTTCACTGAGATATTAATTGAAGCGTTATTAATTTTGTATATTGTTTTAGCGAAGTGTGGCATCTTTACAATATGAATTTCCCATCCAAAAACACAATTACTCTTTGTTCTATTTAAATCCTCTTTTTATAATGTGCATCTTGTATACTTTTATTTTACTTGGCATTTCTAGTACTTCTTAATATTTTATTGCTAAGATTACATATACTTATAAGCAGATGATATTAACATGGTCTGTTTCAGTCCTCATATTGAAGTTAATTATGTATTTGTTCAAAATATCTGGGACCATCATACTTTCATTAACATATCTCTGATATTTTAGATGTGTGTGTGTGTGTGTGTGTGTGTGCACGCACATGTGCACTGGTTTATGTGCAAGAGTGTATATGTGCACATGGAGGCCAGATGTCAAGGTTGGTTGTCTTCTTTGGCTTTTTTTCCCCACCTTATTTTTGGAGACAGGGTTTTTTCACTGCACCAGGAACTCATCTATTGGCCTGATTGCCTGGTCATCAAGCCCCAGGGATCCTCACTGCTCTACCTCCCCAGCACTAGCATTGCAGATGTGTGCCTCTGTGCCCAGCTTCTATTGTGGGTTCTAGGGACCAAGTTCAAGCACTCACTCTTGAATGGCAAGCACTCTGCAGACCTGGCTGTCTCCCAGTCTTGCAACCCTTTCCCCTGTAAACAATCTGTGTTCAGCATCTCCTCTGCAGAGACACATCAATAAACAAGCCTGGCTAGTAAACAGGCTCCTTCCAGGAGGGGTCTGTGCTTGTTTGGACTGTGTCTATAGATCAACCTTGCCCTGACAGACACTGCCAAAATCCAGCTCTGCCTATGTGATCATATCTCTTATCAGCCATCACTAGAGATGCCCTTTCCACCTTGTTCCTGTTCCACTGGTCCTTCAAGAGAGCTTCTTCTATATTCTCACAGCCCATGCCAAGGACAGTATCCTCTTGGCATTCTCTCTGGTCACCTATACAGTTTGGAGGTCTCTCTTCTACCATGCCCCGCTAGTCTCAGGGATGACTTACACAGCAATAATTCATTTATTGGTCCACGCATTCCTTTTGTTTACTTTGGGTATGGAAGCAAGGTGGTACTGAATAATACATGTTGAAGGATTGCATACATTGAGCTGATGGACAGGCATGGCAAGATCGTATGTGATGAGATACACAGCTATCTGGGCTGTGGCACGGGCAGGCACACTATGTTTTACAGGTGCTTATGGAAAGAGACTCCCCAAGCTGAGTGAGAAGCCCTGCTTGCCTGGAGAAGCTAGGTCTTCAAGGAGACACAAGAAGCTATGGTTTCTGTCAGTGCTTCTTGGCTTACTTTCTCTTTATCTCCACAAAAGGACCTAGAATCAAAGGTACAATTATCACTTTTTTTTTTTCAAAGACAGGGTTTCTCTGTGTCGCTTTGCCTGTCCTGGACTCACTTTGTAGGCCAGGCTGGTCTCAAACTCACAGAGATCTGCCTGCCTCTGTCTCCCAAATGCCACGATTACAGGCATGCACCAATGTGCCCGGCTCAATTATTATTCTTTTGAGTTTTTGTTGTTTTGTTTCTTTTTTTTGTATGTGAGTAAGTTTTTGTCTGCATGTTTTTACACTACATGCATGAAACTCCTGCCGAAGCCAGAAAAGGGTATTGGATTCCCTGAAACTGGAGTTACAGATGGTTGTTAGGCACCATGTGGGTATTGGGAATTGAACCTGCATCCTCTGGAAGAATAGTGCTTTTAACCACTGGGTCATCTTTTCAGCTCCCTCTACTCAGTCTTCAGAAAGGGGAATTCTAAGGATATATCTGGTCTGAGGTCACTGACTTGGCCATATTTGCAGGAATAAAAGCCTATGAACAGGATAGTCTTCGTCTGTTCAGCTTTCTGAAACAAATATACCACAGACCTGTGGTTTAAATGACATCTATTTATTCTGTGGAAACTCAAGATCAAGATGTCCGCAGCTGGTATCTGGTGTGCTGCGAGTTCTCTTTCTGGTGTGTGGAGGTTCATTTTCTCCTTGTGTCCCCACAAGGAAAGAATAGCTAAAGAAGGGAAGGCAGGGTGAGTAAGGGTACACCCTTTCCATTCTTTTTTTTTTTTCTCTTTTAAATTTAATTGATTTATTCAGATTACACCTCAATTGTTATCCCCTCACTTGTATCCTCCCGTTCCTCCCTCGTACCCTCTTTCACCCTATTCCCCTCCCCTAGGTCTGTGACAGAAGGGGACCTCCTCCCACACCATATGGTCACAGCCTATCAAGTCTCATCTAAGTAGGCTGCCATTTTCTTTCTCTGAGTGCCACCAGGTCTCCCCACCAAGGGGAAGTGGTCAAATATGGGGCACCAGAGTTCATGTCTGAGTCAGTCCCCACTCTCCACACAACTGTGGAGAATGTCCTGTACATTGGCTGGATCTGAGAAGGGGTTCAATGCTTACTGCATGCATTGTCCTTGGTTGGTGCAGTAGTTTGAGCAGACCTCCCTGGGTCCAGATCCATCTGTCATGATGTTCTTCCTATAGGTTTCTAGGACCCTCTGGATCCTTCTATTTGCTGAATCTCCCATACTTCTTTCACTTAGAGTCCTGATAGGGAGTCCCTGCATCTATCCCAAACTCCTGGTAAGTGAAGACTTTCATGGACATCCCTTTTGGACTAGTGTCCAATTATAAGTGAGTATAAGCCATGTGAGTCTTTCTGGATCTGGGTCAACTTACTCAGTATGATCATTTCTAGTTCCATGCATTTGCCCACAAATTTCAGGATTTCCTTGTTTTTAATAGCTGAGTAGTATTCTATAGTGTAAATGTACCACAGTTTCTTTATCCATTCTTCGACTGAGGAACATTTAGGTCGTTTCCAGGTTCTGGCTATTATGAATAAGGCTGCTATGAACATGGCTGAGCAAATTTTCTTGTTGTGTGCTGGAGCATCTTTTGGGTATATTCCAAGGAGTGGAGTAGCTGGGTCTTGAGGAAACCCTATTCCCAGTTTTCTGAGAAAGCACCAGATTGATTTCCAAAGTAGTTGTACAAGTTTGCACTCCCACCAGCAATGAAGGAGTGTTCACCTATCTCAATATCCTCGCCAGCGTGTGCTGTCACTTGAGTTTTTGATCTTAGCCATTTTGATGGGTGTAAGATGGAATCTCAGAGTCATTTTGAGTTGCATTTCTCTGACAACTAAAGACGTTGAGCATTTCTTTAAGTGTTTCTCGGCCATTTGATATTCCTCTGTTGAGAATTCTCTGTTTAATTCTGAGCCCCATTTCTTAATTGGGCTATTTGGTTTGGTGATGTTTAATTTCTTGAGTTCTTTATATATTTTGGATATTAGACCTTTGTCAGATGTAGGGTTGGTGAAGATCTTTTCCCAGTCTGTAGGCTGTCACTTTGTTCTCTTGACAGTGTCTCCTGCCTTACAGAAGCTTCTCAGCCTCATGAGGTCCCATTTATTAATGGTTGACATTAAGGCCTGGGCTGTTGGAGTTCTGTTCAGGAAGTTGTCTCCTGTGTCAATGTGTTCCAGGCTCTTCCCCTCTTTTTCTTCTAACAGATTTAGTGTCTCTGGTTTTATGTTGAGGTCTTTAATCCACTTGGGCTTGAGTTTTGTGCATGGTGATAAATATGGATCTATTTGCATTTTTCTACATATAGACCTCCAATTAGACCAGCACCATTTGTTGAAGATGCTATCCTTTTTTTCACTGAATAGATTTGGCTTCTTTGTCAAAAATCAAGTGTCCATATGTATGTGGGTTTATTTCTGGTTCTTTAATTTGATTCCATTGATCAACCATCCTATTGCTGTGCCAGTACCATGCTGTTTTAATTACTGTTGCTCTATAGTACAGCTTGAGATCAGGTATGGAGATTCCTCTGGAGGATCTTTTATTGTAAGATTGTTTTAGCTATTCTGGGTTTTCTATTTTTCCATATGAAGTTGAGAATTGATCTTTCAATGTCTTTAAAAATTGTATAGGTGTTTTGATAAGAATTGCATTGATACAAGTAGAACAATATGATAGGCAGATTTGGGCCCAGGGGTCCCGCTCAAACTAAGGCACCAGCCAAGGACAATACAGGAGGTAAACTTTAAACCTCTTCCCAGATCTAGCCAATGATCAGAATATTCTCCACAGTTGAGTGGAGAGTGGGATATGACTTTCTCACGTACTATGGTGCCTCACATTTGACCATGCCCCCTGGAGGGGGAGACCTGGTGGCACTCAGAGGAAGGGCAGCAGGTTGCCAAGAAGAGACTTGATACCCTATGAGAATATACAGGGGGAGGTAATCCCCCTCAGTCACAGTCATAGGGGAGGGGAATAATGGGAAAATGGGGGGGGGGAGGAATGGAAGGATACAAGGGATGGGATAAACATTGAGATGTAACAAGAATAAATTAATTTAAAAAAAAAGAATTGCATTGAATCTGTAAATTGCTTTTGGTAAGATGGCCATTTTTACTATGTTAATTCTCCCAATCCATGAGCAAGGAAGATCATTCCATCTTTTCATGTCATCTTCAATCTCCTTCTTCAGAGATTTGAAGTTTTTTTCAAACAAGTCTTTCACTTGCTTGGTTAGACTTACTCCTAGGTATTTTATATTGCTTGTGGCTATCATGAAGGGTGTAGTTTTCCTAATTTCTTCCTCTGCATAATTGTCATTTGTATATGGGAAGGCTACTGACTTTTTTGAGTTAATTTTGTATCCAGCCATTTTGCTGAAGGTGTTTATCTGCTGTAGGAGTTCTCTGGTGGAATTTTGGGGGTTGATTATGTATACTATCATATCATCTGAAAATAGGGATAATTTGACTTCCTCCTTTCCCATTTGGATCCCCTTGATCTCTTTTTGTTGTCTTATTGCTCTAGCTAGAACTTCAAGAACTATATTAAAGAGATATGGAGAAAGTGGGCAGCCTTGCCTGGTCCCTGATTTTAGAGGAATTTCCTTGAGTATCTCTCCATTTAATTTGATTTTGGCTATTGCCTTGCTATATACAGCCTTTATTATGTTTAGGTATGTGCCTTGTGTCCCTGATCTCTCCAAAACTTTAAGCATGAATGGGTGTTGGATTTTGTCAAATGTTTTTTCTCCATCTAAGGAGATGATCATTTTTTTTTCTTTCAGTTTGTTTATATGGTGGATTACATTAATGGATTTCCATATATTAAACCTTCCCTGCATGCCTGGAATGAAGCCTACCTGGTCATGGTGAATATCCTTGATATGTTCTTGTATTCGTTTTGTGAGTATTTTATTGAGTATTTTTGTATCAATGTTCATAAGAGAAATTGGTCTGAAATTCTCTTTCTTTGTTGGGTCTTTGTGAGGCTTAGGTATCAAAGTGACTATGGCCTCATAGAATGAATTTGGTAACGTCCCATCCATTTCTATTGGAGTAGCTTGAAGATAATTGGTATTAGCTCTTCTTTGAAGGTCTGGTAGAATTCTGCACTGAAACCATCTGGCCATGAGCTTTTTTTATTAGGAGACTTTTAATGACTGCTTCTATTTCTATAGGAGAAATAAGACTATTTAATTGGTTTATCTGGTCTTGATTCAATTTTGGCAAGTGGAATCGATCAAGAAAGTTGTCCATTTCCCTTAGATTTTCACATTTTTTGGGAATATATGCCTTTGAAATAGGATATTATGATTCTTTGTATTTCTTCAGTGTCTGTCGCTATGTCTCCATTTTTTCTGATTTTGTTAATTTGGACAGTGTCTCTCTGCCTTTTAGTTAGTTTAACTAATGGTTTGCCTATCTTGTTGATTTTCTTAAAGAACCAACAAATTGATTCTTTGAATTGTTCTCTTTGTTTCTAATGTATTGAGTTCAGCCCTGAGTTTGATTATTTCCAGACATCTACTCCTCTTGGGTGTTTCTGCTTCTTTTTTTCCCTAGGGCTTCCACATGTCTCACTAAGTTGCTTATATGGGATGTTTCCAATTTCCTTATAAAGGCACTTAGTGCTATGAATTTTCTTCTTACCACAAATTTGGGTATGTTATTTCTTCATTTTCATTGAATTTCAGGAAGTCCTTAATTTCTTTCTTAATTTCTTCCCTGACTCAGGCGTCATTAAGTAGAGAGTTGTTTAGTTTCTGTGTATGTGTAGCCGTTTTGTTATTTCTGTTGTTGTTGAAGTCCAGCTTTAGACCTTGGTGATCTGATAGGATACAAGATATTATTTCAATCTTCTTGTATCTGTTGAGGCTTGCTTTGTGACCTACTATATGATCAGTTTTGGAGAAGATTGCATGAGGTACTGAGAAGAAGGTATAATCCTTTGTGTTTGGGTGAAGAGTTCTGTGGATATCTGTTAGATCCATTTGATTCATGACGTTGGTTAGTGTCATTATTTCTTGGTTTAGTTTCTGTTTCAATGACCTATCCTTCAGTGAAAGTAGGGTGTTTAAGTCTCCCATTATTAATGTGTGGGGATCGATGTGTGGTTTAAGCTTTATTAATAGTTCTTTTACAAATGTGGGTGCCCTTGTATTGGGAGTGTAGATGTTCAGAATTGTGATGTCATCTTGGTTGACTTTACCTTTGATGAGTATGAAGTGTCCTTCCTCATCTCTTTTGATTAATTTTGGTTGAAAGTCTATTTTATTAGATATTAAAATGGCTACACCATCTTGCTTCTTATGTTCATTTGCTTAGAATACCTTTTTCCAGCCCTTTACCCTGAAGTAATGTCTATCCTTCTGACTGAGATGTGTTTCTTGAATGCAGAAGAATGTTGGGTCTTGTTTATGCATACATTCAGTTTGTGCCTTTTTATTGGAGAATTGAGACTATTGATGTTGAGAGATATTAATGACCAATGACTGTTAAGTCCCTTGATTTTGATGTTGGTTTCAGTAGCATGTTTGTGTGGTTATGTTTTTGCAATGGTGTAGTTCTCTAGTTCCTGTGTAATTTTGGTTGTAGCTTGTCACTTTGGATTGGAATTTTCCTTCTAGTAACTTCTGTAAGGCCAGATTTGTGGATATGTACTGTTTGAATTTCTTTTTGTTATGGACTATTTTTTTTTTCTCCATTAATAGTTATTGATAGTTTTGCTGGGTATAGTAGTCTGGCCTGGCATCCGTGGTCTCTTAGGGTTTGCAGGACCTCTATCTAGGCCCTTCTGGCTTTTATGGTTTTTGCTGAGAAATTGGGTGTAATTCTGATAAGTTTGCCAATATATGTTACTTGGCCCTTTTCTCTTGCCACTTTTAATATTTTTTCTTTGTTCTTTGTATTTTGTGTTTTTATTATTATGTGGCAGAAAGATTTTCTTTTCTGGTCTATTCTATTTGGTGTTCTGTAGGCCTCTTGTATGTTTATATGCATCTCCTTCTTTAAGTTGGGGAAATTTTCTTCTACAATTTTGTTGAAAATATTTTCTGGGCCTTGGAGTCAGCTGTCTTCTCTTTCCTCAATGCCTATTAAGCACAGGTTTCATCTTTTCGTGGTGTCCTTGATTTCTTAGATGTTTTGTGTCAAGAATTTTTCAGATTTAGCACTTTCTTTTGTGGTTGCTATAAGTTCTACGATTGTAAGTTCTACGATTGTATCTTCTAGTTCTGAGATTCATTCCTTGATCTCTTTATTTCTGTTAGAGAAGCTTACCTCTATATTGCTTGCTTTCTTCTCTAAGTTTTCTCATTCCTGTTTTATTCTGTCTGTGCCTTTATCATTGTTTCCATTTTCATCTTCAGATCTTGAACTGTTTTGTTGAGTTCCTTCATTTGATTGTTTGCATTTTCCTGAATTTCTTCCAATGCCTCTTTTATGTCTTCAACCTGTTTGGCTGCATCTTCCTACATTTGTTTATGATTTTATTTGTTTCCTCCATTATCATCTTCATTACTAAGGATTTGAGGTCATTTTCTTGTGTTTCAATTGTGTTTGAGTTCTCTGGGTGGCTTTCTTTGGAATACCTGGTATCTAGAGATGCCATACTGTTTTGGTTTTTGTTGTTTGTGTTTTTATGCTGGCCTTTAGTCATCTTGCTGTCTCTGATGTTGGGAGCTAGCTTCTAATGTCCTTCACTGGTTACTGATAGCAGATTGTTGGTGAGTGATTATAGGTCAAGGGCCTTTGCCTATGGAGATCAGGGAACTCTTCCCTGGAACAGGCAGGTTTCAGCTCCAGGAGACTTTGCCCCACACCCTGGGCTCCCCACTGGGTCAGCAGCAGTAGGTGCTGGTGCTCTGTAGCCCCAGGATCAGTTTGAAGTGGTGTATGTAGAGCTGGTTGTCCTGTCTTTCGCTGGGTTTTGAATACCCTGCCCTCAGGCCTTAGGGTTTCGGGTCCTAGGCTCAGATCACCTAGAGTGCCTGAACCCCTGCTGGCTTCTAGCAGTTGGTAGGTTTCTGCCTGATCCTTCCAGGTAGTGGGGCCTAGGTTCTGCCCACCAGAGAGAGAACAGCTACTGCCTTCTGATTGTTGTTGGTTGGCTAGAATTCTGTCCTATCCCCTCAGGCCTGACTAAGAGCATGGGAGGCCCTGCTGGGGTGGGGTGGCTGTTCAGTTTTCTGCCTTAGGCCCTCAGGCTTTCCCTGCCTCTCTAGAGAGCATGGGAGGCCCTGCTAGGCTGTATAGTCTGGCTTGGCCAGGTCAGTTCTGCTCAATTGTGCAGGACCAGTCTGCTGGGGCAGATCTCTAGTGGGCAGGTGTCTGGTTCAGGGACTAGTTCTCATATCATCAGTTTTGCTTCTCTGACTCATTTGTCTTTGTGGCAGCAGGTCCTGCCAGGAATAGGTTGGGAAGGATGTCGTCCTAATGAGTATCACATAGCCTAGGAGATTTAAAGAATGTGGAAAGGCTTAGTAAAGAGAATAGTGTGTGGCTAGAGGCAATGGCTTCTTACCAAGATCCCCAGGGTAGAATGCATGAGAGCCTGGATATTTGACTCTGAAGGAATTGAATGGAATGCTACATGAAATAGGAAGCTACTTGGCAGGAAGGCCAATCTGGTAGGAAGAGAGGGTTTGTACAAAGGAAGATGTAGTGTTTAGAGAGAGTGGCTGAACATGTCATTGGAGAGCAGACTAGGAAGGGTCAGGTGAAAGATTTTAATATTTAATTTTAAGATGTTTATGCATTTCCTTTTTTCTACTTTTCTTTTTTCTTTTTTGGGGTTTCAAAACAGGATTTCTCTGTGTAGCCTTGGCTTTCCTGGACTTGCTTTGTAGACCAAGCTGGTCTTGAACTCACAGAGATCTGCCTGTCTCTGCTTCCCTGAATGCTGGGACTACAGATGTGTGCCATTGACCCCAGTTTACATGTTTACTTATAGTAACTTGCATGGATCAAAAAGCAAGAGACATATGCTGCCTAGTCTTCTATCAACTTGACACACAAAATAGAGTTATCTGAAAGGAGAGAACCTCAATTGAGAAAATGCCTCTGTAAGATCTGGCTTTAGGGCATTTTTAATTAGTGGTTGATGGGTTAGGGTCCATCCCATCCCTAGGATGGTGGTTCTGCGTTCTATAAGAAAGCAGGTTGGGCCAGTAGTGGTGGCAGACACATTGAATCTCAGCCCTTGGGAGGAAGAGGCAGGTAGATCTCTGTGACTTTGAGGCCATCATGATCTACAGAGTGAGTTTCAGGATAGTCAGGGAATGCTATGCAGAGAAACTCAGGAGACAGGAGCTCCACAAGGAGACCATCAAAACCAATAAATGTGGCCCCAAGGGGGCCTGCAGAGACTGATGCACCAAGGACTATGACTAGAGAGGATCTAGATCCCTCCTCAGATGTAGCCCATAGGCAGCTCAGTCTCCATGTGTGTCCCCTAGTAAGGAAGTAGGGGCTATCTCTAACATTGTCTCTGATGCCTGCTCTTTGATCACTTCCCCCTGGCAGGGCAGCCCTGCCAGGCTACAAAGGAAAAGGATGCATGTAGTCCTAATGTGACTCGATAGGCTGGGGTCAGATGGTATGGAAGGAGGGATCCCCCTTCTGAGTACTGACAGAGAGGGATGGGGAAGAGGGAAGGAGGGTGGAAATGGGAGGAGATGAGGGAGGGGGTTACAATCAGGATGTAAAGTAAATAAATTATTAAAAAATCAATTTAAATTAAAAAAGAAAAACCTAAAAACAAACAAATAAAACACTACCAACAACAATAGAAAGCTGTCTGAGCGAGCCAGTAAGAGCACCCTCCCATGGCCTCTGCATCGGCTCCTGCCTCCAGGTTCCTGCCCTGTTTGAGTTCCTGTCCTGACTTCCCTCCATGATGAACAGTGCTGTGGAAGTGTGAGCTGAAGGCAAAGGGAAGACTAGTAACTTTAGATTCCAATCTGCTAGAGGCACATTGAAAAGTTCTTTGCTAAAGAGGCTATACATACAGGCATGTTGGAAAAAAAATACTGTACATATAACTAATTAGATATGGCAGATGGAAAGAAGAAAGAGTATTATGTTACTCTGAGTTCACTAATTAAAATTGGTAGGCCTAATTACTTTTTTCTACTTTCCTCTTTCCACTACTATGCATGCCTTTAACGTGGTCTCAGATAGACTATTAAGAAAAGGTGGGCATGACTTTAAAGAACCAGAGAGATTGTGCTGGTTAGTTTTTTCAACTTTATACAAACTAAAATTGCCTGTGAGGTTTTTTGTTTGTCTGTCTTTGGTTTTGTTTGTTTGTTTGTTTTCTTTCTTTCTTTTTTTGGGGGGGGGGTTTGGTTTTTGGTTTTTTGAGACAGGGTTTCTCTGTGTAGCCTTGGCTGTCCTGGACTTGCTCTGTAGACCAGGCTGGCCTTGAACTCACAGTGATTCACCTGCCTCCCTCCAGAGTGCTAGGATTAAAGGCGTATGCCACTGTGCCCAGCTGTGAGGCATTTTTTAAAATGCTAATTGATGCAGGAGGGCCCAGGCTACTGTGGGCAGTGCCATCCCTATACAGATGTTTTCTCTGCTCTATAGAAAAAGAAGCTAAACAGGCTAGAGACAGCAAGCCAGTTGGCAGCATTTCTCTGTGGTCTCTGCTTCAGTTCCTGCCCCCAGATCCCTGCCTCATCTTCTCCCAATGATGGACTGTGACTTGTAAGCCAAACAAACAACTATTTCCTCTCCAACTTCATTTTTGGTCAGTATTTTATCACAGCAATAGAAAACAAGCTAGTACAGAGATTAAGAGACGTCATTGGGTAGATTCCGATACAAAGTTTTAAAGGTGTAGTTAACTAAATTGTTAATAAAAGACCACAGCATGCCCCACAGATGAAGAAAATCTCTGGCCTTCTAGTTGTCTAAAAAAAAAGTATAAATATTAATAGGGGGCAAACGAAATAGTAGAAAGATTTACCTTTACTTTAGAGTGAAAACGCAGAAGCTAGAAGACCCCAGTGATGGGTAAAAAATGAAAGATAAATAATAAAATAAAACCAATTCCTTCAGGCTTTGTCCCCAGAATCTGCAGTGTCAATCAATGGCCTGCCATTGAGCAGTGACCATGGCAAAGAGGGGAAGAACCCACTGAGGCCTCTGCAGACTGAGGCTCACTACAGATGCCGGGTTCCTGAGTGATGTCAGGCCAAGGCCAGCTTGGCTCAGCTTGGTGACTAGCTGGGGGGGTTCTTTAAAGGGAGCAGGCTTTAGCTAGAATCCTACAGTCAACCATCCAATTAATTTTTTAAGTGAGTAAGAGAGAGCTACAAAGACGGAGCCCAAGCCATGTGTTTCTGGTGAGCATGCTGTGGGATGCAAGTGGTCACTTGGCCTGAAAAATACAGAACCATCTACACACTGTATGGTCTCTTAGGGCACAGGGTGTGCGTGCGCGCATGCGTGCGTGCGTGCGTGCGTGCGTGCATGTGTAGGAAAACCTCTCTCATTGCTGTATCATTGATGGTTAGAATAACATCAAGAACATAGTAGGCATTCAGTGAATGTTGAGTGGATGAAAAGCGTGAGCATCTTGACCACGAATGAATGAATCTCGTATGTGCACACCTGGGCCCATATTTATAGATAACTATTTCATAACACTAATCTCAGTGGTTTGTCTTAATTTTAAAGACTTATTTATTGACTGTTTTATGTGCATGCACCTGAGCATACATATGTATATAAAACATGCGTATGCAGGTGCCCATGGCAGCCAGAGGTGAGCATCAGATTCCCGGGATCTGGAGTTCCAGGTGGTTGAAAACTGCCCAGTGTGGGTGTTGAGAATCTGGATCCTTTCCAAGAGCAGCAAGTGCTCTTGAGCCATCTCTCCTAGCTCTGCCTTAATGGCTCTGGCATGTGAAATTCTTTTAATCATTGTTAAGTAGTGCCAAGTGAACTCTACAGATTTTTCTAGCTGTATGTCTCTGGCAAAGCCCTTTAATATCAGCATTTTCTTGAGCTGTATCTTGTCACTGCCTTCTCCTTCTCCTCCTCTTCCTCCTCTCCCTGCCCCCTTCTCCTTATTATCCTGATCTTCTTCTCTCTGTCTTTTGTTGCTACTTCATAGCTAATTTCATGGTTGGCGGTCACCACAAGATGAGGAGCTGTATTAAAGGGCCACAGCATTGGGGTTGAGACCCACTGCTATCCAGGCAAGTCATCCTCCTCTGTTTGCTGGACTCTTCATCAAGAGAGCTTAGAGGCAACAATGCTGTCTTCTACATCAAGTCTCCATTGAATCTAATCTCATCAATACAGTGAAACAATATGGTAGTCAGCGTGCATATGGTGACTCTCATCCACCAACAGAATCAATGCATCTTCAAATGTCAGGCAGTTAAATTCCTTAGCCTTCAGGGAGTTTGATTGCTGAGGCAGAAGCCAGGCAAAGCTGCCATCACCTCTTTGTTGTAACTATCTTTTACGGTGAAGGCATCAGGGCTGGAGGTTAAATCACCTGTCTCCTGTGGCAACCATCCCGGGCTCACAAGCTCCTGGCATCGCTTCTCCCTGACATCACTGGAGCCATCTTTGAGAGCAAACTTTTACTGAGCACAAACACTCAGTGGTTGTTAGTGTAAGCACTGAGATGGGCAGGCTTTCCTTCTCGTGCTCACACACAAAGCTGCATTGTGTTCACTTTCCCCATTTCCACATGGAACCAGTGGCCAAGTGCGCAATTCTCACAAAAAAAAAAAAAAGGAGTTATTTGTATATGAGGCAATTAAATTCCAAAGTTTGGCTTCTGATATGAACATGTTTTGATTTTACCTGTGAGTATATTTTCCCTCTCCCTAGGATAATTCTTTTTTTTTTTTTTTTTTTTTTTTTTTTTTTTTTTTTTTGCTTCAGTTTTGACTTGAGGGGCATGGAAATCGCTTTTTAAATAGTTTATTTTACAGGTAAGAATGTAAATGGAGACACAGTAAACACTGAAATCCAATAGGTGACAGGGAAGCAGCACTGACCAGGGACCACACATGGACACCAAGGCCAAGCGTAAGGTCAGACTCCGAGAGCTGGGAAAACACCCACGTCTGCCCAGGATGTTTAGCTTGTGAAGACTCAGGTAGAAGATTATTGAAAAGTTAGACCAAGGGCCTGTGGAGAGTAGTTAAAGGACTTGCTAAACAAGTGTGAGGACTGGGCTCCCCAGGAGCCTGGTGTGTAGATGCTAGGTGTGTGCGACAGGCAGCCTGGAACCCCAGCAAAGGAAGGTATACACCGGGGACCCCCAGAACAAGCTGGCGGGCAAGACTAGCTACACTGGCAAGCTCTGGATTGACCGATGGATCCCACCACAGTAAGTGGAAGAGTGATGGAAGGTGATTTCCAGCATCAACCTTGGGTCTCCACATGCATGAATGTGCAAAAAGATGTGTACACACACATGCACACCACACACATACACATGTAAAATATAGAAGAAGACTTAGATCGAGAAGTGTTTCCACAATCATAGGGGAGCCTTCAGTCATCTTAATATAAATTTACTTTGAAGAAAGTAACTGGGGTAAAAGTACCTTGGGAGTTAATCACATTACACACGTCTTTATGGGGAAAAATAACTTAAAAACTGAAAAGTTGAGTATCTGAGGAGCTAACAAACACTAATCGTCAGGCAAAACACTTAAATCAGTGAAACAAAGGCAAAGTCAAGGCAAAAAAAAAAAAAAAAGGAAAATAAAAAGATAAAAATCATATCCTGGAATTAAAAGTGTGTACCACCACAACAGGCTTACACAGCACCAGGGCTTTGTGCACACTCATGTGGTCTCCTTCTCTCTGTCCGAATATCTTCTCTTATCCTCCTGCACTTTCGTGTCCTCCAACACTCCTTCTTTGTTCTCGGTGCTGCCTCCAGCACACCTGGATCTCTTTCTAAGTCTTGACACAAGACAAACCACATTAAACACAGCTGACGGAGACTTCAGACCTCATGGAAACACGTACATTTGTGTGACTGGCACAGACTTCTCAATCTGGAAGCTCACTCCAGGCCTGGCCTTTTTAGAACAGGCTCCTGCTGGGCTTGCTGGGAGAGATCACGAACCACCTACAGAAGCCCATGGCCACCTTTTTCTCATTGTCTCGGGTTTTCATTCTTTTTTTTTTTCTTTATTATTAATTTATTCTTATTACATCTCAATGGTTATCCCATCCCTTGTATCCTCATTCACAGCCATAGGGGAGGGGAGTAAGGGAAAAATGTGTCAGGTTTTCAAGGGAAGAAGACCTCCTGTGTCATCCAGCGCTATTTGCATAGAGTGACTCATCAGCCTTTTAGACCTGTGCTTGGCTGTTTCCGTCAGACCCGCTCCTCCAGTGGTTTCTGTGGCATCTGGTACATGCTCTGCCATACACTCCTTCCTGGTACCAATGAAGGAAATGTGGGAGCTGCTACCCTGGAATTTGGGGCCACTCATGTATTGGTACTTTCTTAACCTCATGGGTGACTCTCCCCTGTGGACCCACAGCTAACCAGGACAGAGGACAGGTTGCTTCCGCTCTACCACTGAGCTACATTCTTACCAAATAGCTCTCTGGCCAGGTCTCCTGTGTTAAGAAGCCTAAGAATCCAACAGCCTCGGTTGTCATCATTATTGACTCTTTTCTCTGCCTCTCCGCCACTTGCTTTCACCATTTCCAAGCAAGGCACATTGGGGTAAGAGTCATGACCCTACCGTAAGCTCTTACTGACCTCTTCAGAAGCCAAGCTGTTCTGAGCTGCTGCATTGGATTTCACTGAATTTCTTTTCTTTTTTAGAGATGGTCTCATGCGCCCCAGGTTTACCCTTGAACTTACTGTAGTTGAGCATGACCCTAAGCTTCTGGTCCTACCTCAACTTCCACAATACTGGAATTACACATGTACATAACCACACTCAGGTTATGAGGGCTTCAAACCCCCATCTTCCCTGCATGCTCAGCAAGGACTCTACCAACTGGACTACATCCCCAGCCCCTCTCATTGGATTTAATACCACTCAAACTGAGACTGGATGTGCCCTGTAATTTTAAACACTGGATAGTAGGTGTCCAAACATCTTACAGGGAGCCAGACCTTCAGAGAAGCCAGCTCTATTACCCTTGCTTCCCATGACCTCATGTTCTTTCCCTTGACCTATCACATTGCTAGGATGCCTGTATGCCTGATGGCCAGCCTACTCCGTGGAGCAGCTGACTTTCTTGATGTGCATCTGAAGCTGCCTCTGTTGTCTTCCACCTCTTGCAGACCAGGGGCTCTGCCTACCTTCCTGTGGTCACTACTGTTTTCAAAGGGAGCGGAGCTTTCGATTGACCTTATGCATTACTTTAACCTTCTTCTCAACTACTAAATGTATGGTAGTCCCCACTTTCTATGATGAAAACTATCATACAAAACTCGTTTTCCCCTTGCAAGGTGCAGGTCTTTCCTGGTTCTTTACAGCTGATATTTGTCAGAGACAGTAAATAAAACTATAGAAAGTTGACTAGTACTTGAATTTCAGGAAACAGTAGCGCTTTTAAATATCTGAATCCAGGCATCCTATATTTTATCTGCCAGACTGGCTCTAGCCAAATGTGACTTGGGTCCACGTGAATGATGACCAGTCTTGGTACTAGACATAGAAGTCATCTTTCCAGTGGACATGGTGCCGCAAACTTGGCATCCCAGCACTTGGGAGATGAAGGTAGGTGGATAAGGAGTTTGAGGCCAGTACCAAGCTTAAAGCTATCCTGGGCTATGTGAAACCCTGACTCAACAAGCTAACAAATAAAGATACTATTCATCTGTCCATGGGTATTGAGTGGTTAACAGATGCACTCAGAGCAATGCTTTGTCCAATAAAAGTACAGACTTAGGAAGATAAATTAGGACTTTTCTTGGAAATGACATGATAAAAGGGGGGCGGGGCGGGTAAGTTCTGCCAAGCCAAGTTATCCCAAGAGGGAAAACTTAACTTTCCTACATTTTTACTTAATCATCATTCCTAGAATCACATCATGCAACTGTTCTGGCTTATTTAAGTTTTTATATCCACATGACTATAATGGCTATTCTTGGTGTCAACTGACTACATCTGGAATTAACTAAAACCCAAGTGGCTGGGCATACCTGTGAGGGATTTTTTTTATAATGTATTTATTTTTATTTATTTATGTACATTTGTGTTTTGCCTGCATGCATGTCTGTATGAGGGTATCAGATACCCTGGAACTGGATTTACAAACAGTTGTGAGCTGCCATGTGGGTACTGAGAGTTGAACCCAAGTCCTCTGGAAGATCAGCCTGTGCTCTTAATTGCTGATCCATCTCTCCAGCTCCAGGAGTTTCCTTAATTAAAGCATTTGAAGTGGAAAGATCTTCCTTTAATCTAGATTTTCTTTTTGAGATGGGAAGATCCATCTTTAATCTGGGCCACCTTCTGGTGACAACCTGTATAAAGAATGTAGAAAAAGGAAGTACTTTCTCTTTGCCTACTTGTTCTTACTGACATCTCCATTCCTTCAGAGACAGTAGAGCATACTTCTTCAGGATTCTGGTGTATACTGAAGACCAGCTGAGACATCCAGACTCTTCTGGGGTATCATCCACCCAACTACTGGATTCTTCGATGTTCTCTTAGTAAACAGCCATTGTTGAACTGACTGGACCACAGCCTCTAAGCTATTCTAATAAATCCCATGTGTGTGTGTGTGTGTGTGTGTGTGTGTGTGAGAGAGAGAGAGAGAGAGAGAGACTTTCACTAGAGAACTCTGACTAATAAATACACTGACATAACAATCTCTCACATAGAAAAAGATACTTCTTCCATGATGTCAAAGCTGAGGAAATGTTCTAACCATTCCCATCCACTAGGCAGGACAATCCTGGCCTAACAGCATCAGAAACATGTGGGCACCCAAAAGGAGTAAGAAACAGTTGAGAAGACATTTACTTACAAACATGCCAGTATTCTAGTGTCCATTGCTTTAATGAGTGTTGGCATTGTATAAAAGTGTGCTAATATGTATACTATGCATAGTCCTTGGTTGGTGCTTCAGTCCCTGTAAGCCCCTCTGGGCCCTGGTTAGTTAGTTCTATTGGTCTTCTTCTGGAGCTCCTGTCCCTTCTGGGTCCTTTGATTCTTCCCCCATTCTTTCACAAGACTCCTTATGCTTTGCCCAAATGTTCTGCTGTGTGTCTCAGCATCTGTCTCCATCCACTGCTGGGTGGGGCATCTCAGAGGACAGCTATGCTAGGCTCCTGTCTGCAAGTATAGCAGAACATTGTTAATAGTGTCAGGGATTAGCTCTCTCCCATGGGGTGGGTCTTGGATTGGATCAGGCATTGGTTAGACATTTCCTCAAGCTCTGATCTATCTTTATTCATACACATCTTGTAGGCAGGGTAAATTTTAGGTCAAAGTTTTTGTCCAGTCTCCATGACCTCTGCTCCTAGGAGACTCAGCTAGAGTCACCCCCATATGCTTCCAGAAACCAACCCCCATATTAGGTCTCCAGCTTGTCACAAAGATGCCCTTGCCCATGGTTTCTCTTCTCTCTGCAGGCCCTCTGTCCTCCCACTCCTTCTCTCCCCAGGTCTGGTCTCCACCCTCATTTCTCTCTGCACTCCCTCTCCTACCTTTTTCCCTCTCTTCAACCACTTCTGCTGTCTATTATATTTCCTCTTCTGAGTTAGATTTAAGCATCCTCCCTTGGGTCCTACTTGTGACTTATCTTCTGTGGGTCTGCGAGTTGTAGGTATGTTTATCCCATTTTATATGGCTAAAATCCACTTATAAGTGGGTACATATCATGTGTGTCTTTCTGGGTCTGGGTTAACTCACTCAGGATGATATTTTCTAGTTCCATCATTAGCCTTCAAATTTCATGATTTCCTTGTTTTTAATAGCTGAGTAGTGTTCTATTGCATAAATGTACCACAGTTTCTTTATCCATATTCTGGCTATTATGAATAAAGCTGCTATGAACATAGCTGAGCAAGTGTCCTTGTTGTATGGTGGAGCATCTTTTGGATATATGCCCAGGAGTGGTATAGCTGGGTCTAGAGGTAGAGCTATTCCCAATTTTCTGAGAAGGCCTTGATTGATTTCCAAAGTGATTGTGTGAGTTTGCACTCCCACCAGCAATGGAGGAGTGTTCCACTTTCGCCACATCCTCTCCGGCATGTGCTGTCACTTTAGTTTTTGATCTTAGCCATTCTGATAGGAGTAAGCTGGAATCTCAGAGTTGTTTTTTGATTTGCATTTCCCTGATGACTAAGGATGTTGAGCATTTCTTTAAGTGTTTCTTGGCCATTCATTAAGTATTCCTCTGTTGAGCTATGTGCCCATTTTTTTCATTGTGTTATTTGGTTTAGTGGTGTTTAATTTCTTGAGTTCTTTATATATTTTGGATATTAGCCCTTTGTCAGATGTAGGATTGGTGAAGATCTTTTCTCAACCTGTAGACCTCATATTTGTTCTATTGACAGTGTCCTTAATGAACATTCTTGAGCCACTTTTGAATTGAGTGACTGTGACAAATAAAAACTCTAAAGTGGAGAGTGAGAAAAGCTGGCCACAAGACATAAACATTTTCAACCCTGCATCAGAACCCACAGCTACTCAGAAGGGGAATGGGAGACCCTTTCATCTCTTCCATCCTTCTCTGTCTTATCAGACTGAAGGAGTGTTTAAGCCTCTCATCCCCTCCTGGATGTGTTTCTCTACTGCCTGGTAAGTCTGAACTGGTCTAACCACTCATTCCCTTTTAGAGTTGCCAAACCCAAGCACGGCCTGGGCTCTTGTTCTTTTCCTGCCACCAATGCTAACTGTACCTGTATCAGATACAAGACAACAGACTTGGTGAAAACATTAAGAGACCAAAGCCATGATGAACCATCCAGCCATTAAGAGCATTCGCTACTCTTCCAAAGGACCAGGGTTCAATTCCCAGAACCCACATGGCAGCTCACAACTGTCTGTCACTCCAGGTCCAGGGCATTTAACACCCTCACACAAACATACACAGACATGCATGTAGGCAGAACACCAAAATACATAAAATAAAAATAAATTATTTAAAAAAGGGCAGTTCAGCAATTAAAGGCTAGGCTCACAACCAAATTTATATATATATACATATATACATATATATGTGTGTGTATTATGCATTCTGTGAATTTTGAAATTCTAATATGTGAAAACACATAACATTATAGGATCATACAGTAGCTTTGCTGCCCTAAACATCCTCTGCATTGTACCTATTTATCCTTCCCATCCTCCTCCCAGGCTTCCGGCCACCTTTGATCAGCTTCTCTCATCTCCCTACAGTTTGCCTTTCTAGCATTTCCTATTATCGGTAGCCTTTTCAGTTGTACTTGCTAATCAGATCCTGACACTGGATTTGGTATTCTTGGAAGTTCACTTGATTTTAAATAGGGCACTAGTGAGAGCTCTTTTTCCTTCTGTTTGATTTGCCTTTATTCTTAAATAAGCTTAAATAAGCTTGTTCTTAAAGTGGACTTTAAATCACTCTTATATGAAAATATTGTCTCCACCATAATAGGACAGCTATGCAGTATATCCTTTAGATAGATTTAAATGTAATTGTAAAATGACCAGTCAAGTATTGTCTTAAAATAATCTTTCTCACCACCTGTTGATGTCCACACTTTAGGACACGCCAACTTAGATATTTCCTACCCCCCCCCCTTTGCCTCCATCCCTTTGATCACCAGTAGAGTGGCCCAGGAAAAAGAACACCAAAGGAAAGAGATGGTAAGTATTTGAAGAGCTTCCAAGTAGGAGGAGGAGGGGCACACTCAGCAAATGCCTACCATGTGCCAAGCACCATGGTGGATGGCTAAAATATATCACTTGGCACAAACAAAATAGACCAGGTGGTAGAGGTCCTGGCCTCCACCTTAAGGGTTGAGGAAGGTTCTAGACTGCCTGGCTGCTTAAGTGGAATCAAACCCAGTATCCTTTTTCACTTGTCTAAACTGTGCAGACCATCAGAAGATGTATTCTTCATTGCTTTAGAAAGAAGACCAAGAGCAAATGTCACACAAAGTGTATTTCAGCTCAACAGAACTGTCCTGGGAAGCAGGCTGCCTCTGGAAGCAGGAAGCTTTTTTCCCCCTCCGAGGGTGCAGAGACCGAGGCTGGAGACCACCTAGACTGCAATCCACAGAGGCTATCTCCCCAACTGGGAGGTGGGTAAGGTGCCCACAAGACCTTCTGAGCCCAGCATTCCATGACTCCGGACCTCTGAGGCTCCTTTAGCTAATACCTACGTTTCTAAAGAAGAAGCCGCTGACTTGTCTGAATGTCAGCGGGGTATTAAATACTGCTTTAGGACACCCCAGACTTTCTGCAGCCTTTGAAAGGGGGGGGGGGGCTTTCACATGAAAGACAGGCAGGAGGCATCAAAACAATGATTTCCAGATGGACCTGACTAGTTGAATTATTTGAAAAAACATGTCACTGGACTGCTGACAAGCTTCTAGAGACCAGGAAAATTCATTCCTTAAGTCTATCCACACCACCTTGGATAGGGATGAAACAGCCTTCAGCTAAGGAATAAGTTGAACTGTGATTTGAGGACCAGCAAAAGACTCTGCAGTGATTCTTCTCCTTTGTCAATAGCTATTACTGCTGACTGCAGGATAGCACGTGGCTAACGCTTTACCAAGCCCTTCAGCATCTTTACTTAACTGCCTCTTTTTTTTATTATTATTAATTTATTCTTGTTACATCTCAATGTTTATCCCATCCCTTGTATCCTCCCATTCCTCCCCCCTCCCCCATTTTCCCATTATTCCCCTCCCCTATGACTGTTCCTGAGGGGATTACCTCCCCCTGTATATGCTCATAGGGTATCAAGTCTCTTCTTGGTAACCTGCTGTCCTTCCTCTGAGTGCCACCAGGTCTCCCCCTCCAGGGGACATGGTCAAATGTGAGGCACCAGAGTACGTGAGAAAGTCATATCCCACTCTCCACTCAACTGTGGAGAATGTTCTGACCGTTGGCTAGATCTAGGTAGGGTTTTAAAGTTTACCGCCTGTATTGTCCTTGGCTGGTGCCTTAGTTTGAGCAGGACCCCTGGGCCCAAATCTGCCTATCATAATGTTCTACTTGTAGGTTTCTAGGACCTTCTGGATCCTTCTACTTTGCTATTCTCCCATGCTTCTCATGGGACCTCATGAGGCTGAGAAGCTTCTATAAGGCAGGAGACACTGTCAAGAGAACACAGCGACAGCCTACAGACTGGGAAAAGATCTTCACCAACCCTACATCTGACAAAGGTCTAATATCCAAAATATATAAAGAACTCAAGAAATTAAACACCACCAAACCAAATAACCCAATTGAGAAATGGGGCTTGGAACTAAACAGAGAATTCTCAACAGAGGAATATCAAATGGCTGAGAAACACTTAAAGAAATGCTCAACCTCCTTAGTCATCAGGGAAATGCAAATCAAAACAACTCTGAGATTCCATCTTACACCCATCAGAATGGCTAAGATCAAAAATTCAAGTGACACCACGTGCTGGTGAGGATGTGGGGAGAGAGGAACACTCCTTCATTGCTGATGGGAATGCAAACTAGTACAGCCACTTTGGAAATCTATCTGGTGCTATCTCAGAAAACTGGGAATAGGGCTTCCTCAAGACCCAGCTATTCCACTCCTTGGAATATACCCAGAAGATGCTCCAGCACACAAGAAAATTTGCTCAACCATGTTCATAGCAGCCTTATTTATAATAGCCAGAACATGGAAACAGCCTAAGTGTCCATCAGTAGAAGAATGGATAAAGAAACTGTGGTACATTTACACTATGGAATACTACTCAGCTATTAAAAACAAGGAATTTCTGAAATTTGTGGATAAATGGATTGAGCTAGAAATGATCATAATGAGTGAGTTAACCCAGAAGCAGAAAGAATCAAATGGTATATACTCACTTATATCTGCATACTAGCCCAAGGGGCATGTCCCACGAAAGCCTTCACTTACCAGAAAACCGGGACAGAGGGGAGGACATCCTATTGGGACTCTAAATGAGAGAAGCATGGGAGATTAACTACCTCTTAAATGATGGTCTTTGGCCAGAGACGTCCTGGTAATACAAAATTGGTGCACAAAGAAAGAAAACTCTC
This sequence comes from Acomys russatus, assembly GCF_903995435.1. NCBI lineage: Eukaryota > Metazoa > Chordata > Mammalia > Rodentia > Muridae > Acomys > Acomys russatus. Next base: position 67,585,081 of record NC_067138.1, on the reverse strand, counting down.
ATGTTGTTTCTGCTTCATTGGGTGATCAAGTTCACGCTTTCAAAGCACATGCACCCATTCAGAAAGTACAACTCAGCCCTTTAAAGCCTGCATTTTTGTTTTAATGGTTTAATGTGTACAGATATTTTTGCCTGTGTGTATGTCTGTGCACTGTGTGCATGGCTAGTGCCTGCAGAGGCCAGAAGATCACAACCACCCCCCTGGAGCTGGAGTTACAGGTAGTTGTGAGCCACCATGTGGGCGCTGGGAATCAAACTGGATCCTTTGGAAGAGCAACAAGTTCTGACTGCTGAGCCACCTGTCTACTCCCGAAAGCTGACTTTTTAATCTGAGTTGCTTCCATACATGCATGCACATCCAAGCAGGCACCCGGGACAGGCACATGCCATGGGGGCAATTCTGTAAATCACCACTCATCTGGAGCAAGTCTTTATTAACAATTCCTAAACTACATAATTCATTAATAGTCACATAAATAAGCATACAGAGAGACCCGGGAAGCCACGTTTCATTCTTTGATGCTCTGAAAGGCCTGGCCAGTTGAGGTCTTCCCACTGTCTCACTAAGGGCCCTGACGCGGCAGAAATGGGCTCAGGGTCCTCTGTAAAAGCCACTGCATCCTCAGCTGTCTCCTCAGCATCTCTTGGCTCTAAGGTGAAGCACGGGCTTTCAGAAGGCAACTTTCATAAGAGTACAGGATGTGACCTTTCTTCTCAGGGCATCCCCGACACTCGTAACCTCTCACTTAGAGATGCAAACTATGGGGCTCCAGAATCACACTGGAATAAGCTTGGAAAACAGACTTAATGTTATCTGTCAAACACTGGTCACACAGCACCAAACTATGATCAAATGAACAGTTTACAAGCGTAGGTTGATATCATTATAGGACACTATGAAACTTCAGGTTCAAAACACAGAGATGCTCTCAAGCCCCAGGTGGCCAGTCAAACTCCATTTGCATAAATGTGAATTCAGTTTTGTTTGTTTGTTTTTAGCCCAAGGCGGCCACCACCAACGCCCACACACCTTGTTTTGTCTTTTTAAATGAAAATAAAAGCATTCACTTTGTCTGCCAAAGACAACACCACCGGAATATGAGCATCCTGAAGTAAAGGGCCGTTTTTTTCCCACTTGAGTCCCTGCTGAGGCTGGCATGATGGATACAGTAATTGTGTTTCTCATGATATTGGCTTAAACCAGATTCATGCATACTGGGTGCTATGTACAAAGCCAAGATGCAGAGAAGATTTCAAATCGTGACCTCATTAGGGAGGTGCCTGAGTGAGATGTGTTCTCTAGAGCCTCACATGTTAGGACAGCTGGGTCCAGCTAGTGGCGCTGTTTGAGATGCTTATTGAACCTTTAGGGTGTGGAGCCTTGCTGGAGGAAGTGCATCAACTTTGACGTTCCATAGCCTCACCCTACTTTTTATTTTTTCTCTCTGTTACCTGTGAAGTGTGGATGAAATTTAACAAGCTTTATCCTAGACTGCCAGGCCAGCACCAGCCTCCTGCTTGCGTGATGTCTACACCATGGTGGACTCATTGTCCATGGACCTTTAAGTCCAAAAGATCCTTTCTTCTCCAAAGTTGCTTTCGTCAGGTATTCTATCACAGCAACAGAAGCCTAGCCAATGCAGGAAGCTGTAGTTACAAGCTGTAGTTCTGCTTAGCCATTGCCTGTCTTTCCAAGGAAGTGTGGATGTCACACTGAGCAAGGCCCAATGAGACAGTGCAGATACTACTGGCTGCTGTCCCAAGAGGCACCAAACACTCCCGAGCTGAAATGAGTTTTCAGCGCATGTTCAAGCAGCCTTCTTTCTCTTTACAATGCTCATACTGGCTACCCAGAGGAGTGAGGAGGAGGAAGAGAAAGGAAACATATATGTCTAAGAAAGACAAATGGGATGGGAAACACTGTACATTGTCATGCAATGATGTCAGCTAGCCAGTAAAGTTAACAGAAGAATAATTCTCATCAGATTGATTAATAAATGTTATTTCTTCCCTCCCATCTTTCAATTTAGAAAATACTTAGTTCTACTGAATCTCAGCCTTTGTGTGTCTCCAGAATCCATTTATTTCTATTATTATATTCTGACTCTTTCTGATTCTTTGTGTGGACTCATGCTCTGGTTCTTTGGTCTCCATTAGAGCCTTTGTTAGTGATGCTGAAACTAGGCTGTGAGGCAAGAAGAAGCTCAAAGCTAGCTGACACACTGCCCAGGAAGTCTCGTCTACTTACTGGCTATGAGTTAGTCTCCCGGATCTCTTGTACCTAGTCACTGAGAGCTGAGTTAAGGTAACAAGACATCTGCCCCAACAGTTCTGAGGACTTCACATTCAAAATTTTAAGGCCAACAAGGCCTTGGTTCTGAGGGAGAACCTTCTGGAAGCCTTGCTCCTGGCTTCTGAGCACTAAATGGAAAGCTATGGCATCCCTTAGCCTTTAGTCTCCAGTTCCACCCTTGTCTTCTCCACACCCCTCTTCTTTTAATTTAATTTAATTTTTTTAGCTTTTTACTGGTTCTTTGTGAATTTCACATCATGCACCCAATCCCACACATTTTTCACTCCCTGGGACCCACCCTCTACCCTTGTAACCTCTCCCTCAACACAGAAAAAAAAAATCTCATTGTGGAAGCTGTAGTGTGTCACAGTGAGCCCTGTGGTATACCCTTTTGTCCAGACTTCTTTGCTTGCAAGTGTTCATTGCAATGAGTCATTGGTCTGCTATGAGGCCTCTGGCTTCTGCTACTTTATCAATACTAGGTCCACAGTGGGACTCCTCTTGGACATCCTGTTGTTGGCCCTGTGTCCTGGAGATCCTGTAAATTTGGATCTGTAGGACCTGCCCTTTCATGCACTCCAGCAGTTCATCCATCGGATAGAGGTTGGGGTGGGCCAATTCAAAGCCCTGGATGTGGGCCTGAGAGGTATCTGAGCTGGTTAGCCTACTGGCTCCCCCATCTCTCACACTCTTGGGGACAACTCACCAGAAACCCTCACTACCTGGGACAGCTTTATTCTACTGCCCAGGCAAGGATTAGGGCCCATTCTCCCAAGTGTTGTAGTCAGTGAGGGACGTGGCCAGTTCTTCCATTTTCATGACCCTAGGGCCAGCTCTCCTGCCTACTATAGATGGTGAGGGACAAGGGAGGGGAGAGTGGAATTTTTTCCTCATCTATGCCACTATACCCAGCAGACAAGAGGCAGGACTGGCTTTCCCCATGCTCAGGCCCTCAGAGTTAGCTTACCAGCAACCGCTACATCCAGGGCCAGATCTACTGTGCTGCCCAGGCAAGGTGCAGGGCCTGCTTTCTTGAGTACTGCAGCAGGTGAGGGATATGGCCAGCTCTCCAGCCTGCTATAGGTGGCAAGAGGTTGGGGTAGAAGCCATCTCTTCCTCATCCATGTCACCACCTGGCAGACAAGTGGAGGGGACAGCTCTCTCACACTCATGCCCTCACGATGGCTTGCCCCTGGTCAGCTCTACTGTGCTACCCAGGCAAGGTGTGGGGTTCACTCTTCCAAGTGCTGCAGCTGGTGAGGGGCAGGGACAGCTCTCCTTCTCTCATGACCTTAGGCCAGGTCTCCTGCCTGTCACAGGTGGTGAGTTGTGAAAGGGGAAGAGAAGAGTGCTAGGGCCAGGCCTCCTATACTTGTATCCTCAGGGGATGGCTCACTCCCAACTCTGGCAATATGCAGAATTCTCTCTGGACTACTGCAGTTGGCTAGGTGCGGGATCAGCTCTCCTGCTTGCATCTTCTGCCCCTCCCCCATGACCAGCTCTCCCATGATGCCCAGGTGAGGGTGAGGCCAGTTCTGCACAGCTCTCAAACAATAACATGTCCCTAGACCAAAGACATCTTCCGGGCCTTTGGTAGTAGCAGACCCCTGCTGCTGCAGGGCCATGGACCCAGCTGTGGCCTCCAGTGGCAGCCCAGGCCAGGACCCCACCATGGTGCCAGGTGGCATCACCTGCCACTCACATCAGGCTTTTCTTCACTACCCTTCAGTCACCAGTTCTCCCTCTCTTCACTGTGCCCACATCCTTCTGTTTCTCTTTCTCTTCCATTTCTTCACTTATTTGTTTCTTTTAGTGGTGCCTGGAGTCTCTGAGTGTCTGGGATTGTCTCAGTAGTGATCGTGGGAATGCTATGCCCTGCTTGTGCATTATAGAGTGGGGTAAGAGTCATCTTGGGCAGGTCGGCCCTACGCCAAAGGCCTGCCTGGGGCCCGTCTGGTGGTCATCTCAGGCTAACTCCCTGTCGGGATCCCATGGCATAGGTCTGGTGGTCGTCTAGGGCTCACTCCTCTCCCTGCTCCCCCAGTGACCCTATGCAAGGGTCCTCTGTCTCAGGCTAGCTTCCATCTAGGATCTTCAGTCTAGTCTTGGGCTTACTTCCCATTCTGGGAGCTGTCAGGGGCTGTGTGGCACCAGGCTGATGGTTTTCTCAGCCTAGCTCCCTGTTCGAGGCCCAGACTAGTGGTCATTTCAGTTTCACTTTTTTCAGGGACTGTTAGGCTACTAGGCATTCAGATGGCCATAGGTCAGAGCAGAGCACAGACATAGCCTCTCCCCTGTCTGCCACCTACTGACGCACAAGTGACATAGCACCCACACCTGCAATGCTTCTAGGGGGCAACTCTCTTCTTTTTATAAGGATGTCTGTCTCTGAATTAGGGCAGTCTAGAACGACCTCATTTTAAGATCTTTTACTGCATCTACAAAGAACCCTTTTTCCAAGTTAGATCACATTTACAGGTGCCAACTGTGAGGACTAGCATGTGTCTTTTAGGGGGCCACCCCTCAGACACAAAGACAACTATGAGTTAAGAGAGGCCCTGTCCCCTTGCTACATCCCATGACTCCTGCCACCCATCCCTGTGGGCTTTTTTGGTTCAATCCTTCTGTTCGCACCTTTGCTGAGGGATATGGCTGACCATCCTTGAAAGACACCGGCTCCACTTGACAAGAGATAGAGATGGATGATACTGACGGAAAGGCATGCCTCAGCCCCAGGCAGTAGCTCTAGTGGCCAAGTCACTCACTGGCCACAAAGGTCAAGGCAGCCAGAATGGAATGGTGGCACTCTCGTGAAGGTCACATGGGAGGCAGTAGGAGACAATAAGAGGTGAAGCATGAGTAATCACAGGATTTAACAAGACACTGTCGCTAAGAATCTCACTCAATGCTGAAAGTCGGGACCTAACAAAACAGACATGCTGCAGCACCCTGGCATGGAGTAATCCCTCCCCATCATCAGGGTCTCTTTGGCTCACAGTCATCCTACTGAAGGAAGAACTTCAAGGCAGAAACCAGTCAAGGCCTCTCAGCTCAGCCCCTCCACAGACCCAAGTATCCTGCTCTGGGTGATCTTGTTGCCTCTGCCCTGCCCTGCATGAGTTCCCTTGCCTTCTAGGCCTCCTCCTGCCTGTCAGCCTTGCTTCATCTGTTTCACACCGTTCTTGATTCTGGCCCCCCCCCCAAGCGTGAGCCTCAAATAACCCATGCTGGAAAGAGGTGAGGCCAAGGAGACCTCTGGAAAATTTTCAGGGCCACTGAAGTCAGAATCAAGCACAACCTCTCAGAGACTTTATTTTTGGACCTCATACCACCAGTTAACATGCGTAAGAATAGATGTTCGGAGGCTTTCTAAGAATGCCCATGTACGCAAAGGCCAGCATGGCCTGGTTTCAGAAAGTAACCCTGAATTCCATTCCAGGAATTGAACAGTCTCACAAAGCCTTCAGTTGCTAAACAAAAGTCTCAGTGACTAATAATAAAGGCTTAATGGTGCACATGTCTTTCCGGTGTTTATACTTCGCCGACATTTTCCACTCTGAGCTGGGTCCCTGCCAAGACTATCACATTCCAATACTTCTTGCTATATGATGCCTGATGTGTATTTTATTGTTCCCCCAATCATCGTGGCCATAGAATTTGGAGTTTATGACAGAAACATGAGGAATGAATTCAATATTTTGTCTTCAGCCTGTCTCCAGATTAAGGATATTTATTGAAGGCCTACTGTCTGTAGTAAATTCAGTCAGACTAACAGAAAACAGGCCATACCCTTATGGCATGGCATAGACTTGTTTTGAATTAGGAAGAGACAAAGGCAGAGAGGAGAGCGGCATTAGACACCAGCCACCTGTGTCCTTCTGGAGTCTGGTCACCTAGACAACAGGAAGTGGCTGGAGGCTGGTGATGCTTTTATGAAAAAGCCTCGCAGCATAGCTCACAACAGTTTAAGGGATGAGGAGAGAGTTGGAAGGAGAGGGTCGGGCCTTCCTATCTGCAACTAAAGAACAGTTAGATGGGACAGCAAGGAAGATGGGGAAGAAGTCGCAGAGATCCAACCAGAAGGACACAGGGCTTACCTTGGGTTTAAGTCATCATTCTCATGAGGCTATTTCCTCAGCATCTAAGTCCCTACATTATTCTGAGGGGTAAGTGAGATCGTGGATAGCACAAAGCAGTCACCAAGTAGATGGCATAAAGTGTCTGAAGAGCGGGACACCATTTTGGATGCAGTCACCCTCATGTACCAAGGGCATTAAGCAGGAATCTTAGTTGCAAACATAGAAACTTATGGAAGGAAGGGGATGCAGTGGGAAGATATTAACTGGCTCACACCATCACCAGGAAAGTTGTGGAACCACATTGATAGATAGGAGCTGGTAGGGGCCTAAACAGCATTTGATCGCAACCCAGTACATGTGCAGAATGAGGTCTGCTCTTGGGCACAGAGGACCAGCCCTTGTGTCATGTCCATTTGTCTCATTTCAGACATGGATGCTATTCCTGAAAAACACTGCCCATGGCCACCACTCATCTTCCACTAGAATTCACTCTGTGCTTCTTTGTCCCTAGCGCCGCACTCTAGGCCTGGGGAAGGCTGTCCAAACTGAGGCTGAGATCAGCATTTCAAAGACAGCTGCAAGAAAATTTCCAGTGTTTTCAGTTTTCCAAATGAAACTCCTTCTAGCCAGTTTATGCAATAAGAAGATGCTCAAGTTTGGGTAGTTTATAAGTAACAAAATGTCTCCTAGTTCTGGAGGGTAAAGTGCAAGGTCAATGCTCTAGGACTTTGTGGGTGGTAAGGCCTTCTTTTCTGTTTTGATTCTGGCTTTTGGGACAGGTTATCATGTAGCCCAGGCTGGCTTTGAACTTTATGTAGCAAAGGTTGACCATGACCGCCAGATGTTCCTGCCTCCACCTCCAATACACACAGATACACATCAGCACGCCTGGTGAGGTTTTATACTATAACCTTCCATGGCAGACAGGCAAAAATAAGCCGAACACAGCCTCAACCTCTCACAGGAACACTAACCTTCATTGAGTCCCTGCCTGCCTCCTCAGCAAGATCGCAATGACAGGTCACAGAGATTCAGCGGTCATTGTCAGCCCACAGCAGAGGTCAATGCTGCATCCCACCAAGATGAAAGGAATTTTCCCACACTTGGAAATGCAGTCAAAGGTCAGCCAAAAGCATGACAAGACAATAGTATCACTAATTGGTAAGAAAGCCCATGTGGTGAGAAAGGGGGGAAATGGCTGCTGGAGCACACACACCTGTAAGAAAGCACTGGAGAATCTGAGACAGGGGGATCATGAGTTTGAGGCCAGGCTAGGCTACATACCAAGATCCTGACTGAAAAAAAAAAGTAAAAGAAGAAAAGAAATGACAGGTCTATGAATGATCAAACATAAAATCCTAGATCATGGTTCTACTTTCAAATGCTCAACAAAGCAAACATGTTAGCAGCTTTCTTAAGATACAATTTACATTCCACAAAGTTCACCTATTTAAGTTTTACTATTCAGCAGTCTTTAGCATAAAGTATTATGCAACTATTATCTGTTATAAACATCTACAAGCCTTTTGGAGGCACGCAAGTTTTCATTTCTCTCAAAAAGAGATGTAGTAATTGACTTTTTAGGTCATTAGGCCACTCTGGGCTTATTATTTTGAGTAACTGCCAAATGGTTTTTCAAAGTGGCTGCACCATTTTACCTTTTCAGTAATGTAAGACTGTGTTCCATTCCCCCATATCCTTGCCAGCATAGGGTCTTTGTCTATTGTTTCGAGTGTAGTCACTTTAGTTTGCAAGAGTAATGAACTGGTTTTTAAGTTTGGCTGTGTGCATCCAAGGAAACCTAAGCTAAATGTACCATCATTATCACCACTATCACCATCATCACCATTGTCATTATCACAGTCACAATCATTACTGTTGTTGTTGTCATCGTCGTCGTCATCATCATCATCATCATCGCCATCACCATCATCACCATCATCACTCTCATGGAGTCAAGTCATAAAGTTCAAAATATAAAATGTTTTTTGTTTTACTTAGAAACTGAAATGATGCCTTTCTTTAAAATCTGAGAACATTTTCTGGGCTAGCATTAACCTTCAAGCTAAATCTCACCCCGCCCTTTGTGCAGGTTTGATCTCCTAATGGAAAGACACAGGTTGGGGGCATGGTTTATTCCTTCATTCCTTTCCTCCTCCAGCGGAACTCAGGGCCAAGCAGAGAGACTGGGAAAGTAGAATGATTCCATCACTATTGTCACTGATGACTCATTGGGCTCAGTTGCATTGTGCAGTAGGCGCTAATATTATTCTCTTCATTTGACAAAGCTAAAGGCTCTGGGAGTTCAAACAATTCAAATAAAGGCATGCAAAAGGCAGGTTCGAGCTCAAGTAATTTGCCTTTTCTTTAAAAAGAAAAAAAAAATCTGTGATCTTCACTACCATGCTATATTTAGAAAGGGACAAATATCACCTTACTTAACTAGGCAGCTCTCCCACAGGGAGGTATTTCACTTCAATTGCTGGTTCCTTTTAGAACGTGTGACACATAGCAATAGTCTACCCCACTCAACCCTCATGGTGAGTCATCCCAGAAGGAAAGAGAAACCTGTTACAAACAGAAACAGGGATGTGGCACAGCAGGAAGTAGGTGACACCTTGCCTCCTGGTGCTGAGTCAGTCGGGCAAGGTAATCTATGGAGGGACGGCATGCTGAGAAGTTTGCAGAAAGTTGGCCTGAGAGTCAAGCCAGGTACCGAAAGTGTGGGGGACGGTGGAACCTGGAAGCAATGGTTTGCAGGTAGAACTAGAAGTAAATAGGAACAGGCCGTGGGATGTGGGAACTATGTTGGGGGACCTTCATGTCCTCAGGAGGAACCTGCCCACTCATTTGATACCATTCACAGTCATGCATAGCAGTCATAGGGTTAATCTCTTTACATATGACCTTACTAGGCTCCTGGAACCCTTAAAGATTAAGTCGTATGTGTTAGCACTGTAACTCTCCAGATGTGGTTAGGGAAACTGGACCAAGGTCTTGTCGATGGTTAGAGAAGAGCCTGATCTGATTGATGCTCACAGCCATGCTCTCACATAGTTAACTCTTCTGGCTCTCAACAGCTGGGACTGGGGCCAGGGGAGCAGGAATGCCTTACAGCAGGTCCCTGGAGACCTGTCAAGTAGGAATGAAGAGGAAGCCTATGGTGCACTGTGAGAGCTGAGTCCAAGGTGGATGGAAGCTCAAGGGACTCTGGGTCTTCACGGCTGTATGTTGTCTCTTGGAACCACTCAGGGCAGAGGAGCAGGAAGGACAAACCTCACTAGGGCCCAGCTGGAGCTGGAAGTTGTCACAGGTGGGAAGGCCTGGAACCACATTCAACACCTTTCCACATTCGACCACACCTATGTCAATACCATCAACCTTTATAAGGGTGAGTCTACAGTCTAGGGTCATCTGGTTTTAGTCACACAACAGACATAGCAAGGGAGGCTAGGAACAGGGGTTCATCTAGCTGTGGCTTCAGAAGTGTTATAAGGACGAAGACAATGAGAAGCAGCAGCAGCATGTGCCAGTCAAGCAGCAGTGCCACCACCCTGCTGCCCATCCCCTTCTTCAGGCTCTTCCCAGGAAGATATTTTCTTCCTTCCAGCCCCTGGGCACAGGCATCTTCTACCCTAAGCTCCATCCCAAGCCAGGAAGTTGTCATTTTCTTCTTAGACTGGTCCCTACCCCACCGTCCCATCACTGAAAGGCTTGGAGTATGAGGCCCGAGACACCCAGGCCTGTGCAAAGAAATTTCTGGAAGAAACCAATGAGTCCTTCCCCAGTGTTCTGAATTGCAGAGGACTTCTGGATTTCCCCCTATGACACTCAGGAGAATAGAAGTGACAACAAGGCAAAATTAAGACTGAATCTCATATTCCCAGGCAAGTATAGGGGCTTAGAGAACAGAAACATAACTATAAGAAAATGTCTTATATCCAAGGATGATATAATTCAACTTTTTATGTAAATTAATTGAAGCATTTTCAGTCTATCACTCAAGTAAATAGTTTTCTTGCCTTTGTAATAGCTATGAATGATATTTGCCATCAACCAGAGTCATTTACAAATATTAAATTTATAGAGTTTAGTGTATATTTATATCTCTGTAGAGTTTCTCCCACTGACACCACTCCTTTCCTTAGATAATGTTTTTATTTCTGATATGAATAAACAATCACAGTTATTCCCAGGGATTCTAAATCTGTCCCTAGAGCTGACAATTTGTCCATTTCTTACTTTTTTGGCACAGAACAAAAATGTTTTTTGCACACAACTTTGTTATTAGTCAACATTATTTTGAGACATTTAAGACACGATGAAAATATCATAGAAGCATATTTCCTGAAATATGCAATAAACATCCTAGATGTAATAAGGCACAGTCTATGATCTTATATATTGAAACCAAATAAAAACAACCATCCTGAGTCACAAAACAGAAACAGACCAAGCTAAGACTGTTTACACCAAATAAAACAAAATAAATTATCTTGTGGTGAATACATTTTCTTGGGAGTGTTGACCTGAATGCTTACAGATCCACAAAAGAGAACTGTAAGTTATTTTTTTCATACATTTGAACTCCTAAGTTTAACCAGATGGAAAACACTTTAACAAAGTGATTTTTAAAAAACCACTCCATTATATCAAAAGACTTTTTTTTACTAACCATAAAATAATATAGATTGTTTTATTATGTCCAAATACCATTTTATATCTCAATCTTACATTATCTCTTAAAATTTGATACTTAGTTCAAAATCTTCTTTTGAACATTTCCTCGTCTATAAAAAGTTGCATTTAGTGTCAGTTTCCAAGTGTGCCTCATGCACGATCCCATATTCCTTTCCTGTCTTGATTCCAGCCATGTTATTGACCGAATGCATTTTGCAAGCTAGAGTCATGTTTTGAGTTTTCAATGAAAAGACTATTTTATTGCTATTAATTGCATATTCCAAAAGCACAAGATGGGGAGTAGAGGAGAGGAAAACCAAGAAATGATGCATCTGCTTTCCTGGATTGAAGGATATTCCAACTCAAAGACCCCTGGGTAAGACAAAGCAGCCAGAAAAGTCTTTAAATAAATCCATGGGAAGGATGCCAAGAACTTTTTAGAGCACGCACTGAGAAACAGCCTGGTGTTTCCAGTGAGGTCCTGGGTATGTAACTGCAAGCATGGAGTGAGAGCCTGGGGGACTTTTGAGATGTGGAACGGCTGAATTCAGAAAGATGCTGGGTATCTTTAAGGATTTTGGCTAAAAAGTCATTTTAGTCTCTTTGCTTTTAAATATCTGTACTGAGTAAAGAGTGAGAATGGTATCGTTTTGATCTCTTATCATTTGTTATGATATTTTAATATACTATCAAGGTAACATCTGGTCACAGAATTGCTCCTTCTTCTGTCACGTGTGAGCAGCCGTTCTTAGCACCTTAGCTCACTCCTTCCTGAGCATGGGGGCATTTCTGACCATTTACTTTCTACCGTGCTTTCATTCCATCATCCTGGAATACTATGTCTTACATGTTTTCTCATAGTCACACTCCTGGGAACATATGGATATATTCCTGATGCAATAATCTTTCATTGTATAATTTTGTTTAACCATCCAATTTTGTAGTCAATCGTGCAATTTTCATGATTATAAGTAATGTTGTAATAAACAATCTCATAAAAAGTTCTCTTATTCACACCTCTGATTATTGCCTCAGGATAAAACTCTAAAAATGGAATTGCACAGCCACTCTGCAGTAACTGCGCTCAGCTTTGGATTTACACTGTCTAATTGTGCACCAGCGCCAGAGAGAGGCACCAGTGTGCTCGCTTCTCAGTAGCACTCCACCCTTGTGACATCCTACAATCTCGACATTTTGCCACTATCATGAGTGCAGATGGTCTGTCTTTAGTGCCGTCATCCAGCTGAATTAACTCTTTGTGCCTCCTGCTCATTCTTCTCCTAGATGTCTGTCGTTAAGTCTGAACAGGGGCCCACCTTTCAATACCCACATGCCACCAAAGTGTCATCTCGTGCATGCATGTTATACTTACTTACATATCTGTATGGGTATATATATACTTGCAAGCAGGTGTGTGCATGTGTGTGCACACGAGCATGCCAAGTGCACATGTCAAGGTCAGAGAACAACTTGCAGGATTTGATCCTCTCCTTCACCAATGGGTCCTGGGGACTGAACTGAGGTGGCCAGCCTTGGCAGCAGGCACCTTTACCCACTCAGCCACCTCAACGGCCTCATCTCACCTTTCAAGACAGAGTCTTTACCTGAACTTGGAACTCACCAATTGGCTTGACTGGCTGACCAGCAAGCTCTAGGACACCTCCTGTCTCTATTCCCTACACTAGGGCTATATAGCACACTCAGCTTTTTTACATGGCTGCTGGGAGCCAAACTCAGTTCCTGTGAATCAGACACTTTATCAATAGAGCTGCCTCCCTAAGCCCCCAGAGTGTCACCTTGAGCCTTTCAGTTTTGTCCGTGGTAGTACATAGAATTTTACATTTTTATGTAGTAAAATTATATATGTAAATATGTACTCGCATGGTGTCAGATTTCATGGTGATTTCCTTTGGCGTGTATGTGCATGCACACGTGCAAAAAATGACATTTGCTTAGTTCCTGGTTCTCAGAAAGACTTACCAACTCCTCAAGGCTCTGTTTACCAGCATTTGCTTTGACTCTTGAACATGGCAAGGTATATCATGAGACCCTAACTTAATGCTAGTGAAGGAAAGAGCAAATAAAGAAATGCCCGCCTCCCACACGATGCAATCATACCAGCCTCCCTGACCTGTGTGCCCTGGCTGTGTCATGAATTTAGCAGGATGAGCTAAGAGGTGGAGAGGAAAGAAGTCCAAGTGAAGTGCAGTTCTTTGTCTGGTTCAAACAGTAGCTCCCATGCTGGTGAGGCTGGAGAAAGACAAAGTCACGTAAGGGGTTCTCCATTCTGGTTTCATGGAATGGACAAAGGAAGAAGTCTGAAATATCTTCAATTATGTTTCATCTACACAAAGGCTTTTTATGCAGCCATGACCTCCATTTTGTGAGGCAGAGGCTTTGTAGTCTCAGGTCTGGGTACTGGGTGTTGACATCACTTTCCACACATAGCTCTGGAAGTTCAGTATGGGGACATGCGTGTGTGCATGCAGACATGCCTGGGTGCAGACATGGACATGTGCAGACACGCGTGAAGGCAGAGATGAACATGTGTAGAGGCAGGAGGTTGAGTCTGGGTATCTTTCTCAATCGCTCCTTCTCCTCACTGTTTGAGACAAGGCCTCCCACTGAACTTAGAGATCCTCCATTCAGTTATTAGTGGCTAGCAAGCAAGTCCCAAGAATCCTCCTGTCTCAGCCTCCCTTGCCTTGCCGTTGTGTTCAGCTTTTTACATGGATTCTGGAAACACAAATTCAGGTTCTCACGATTACACAGCCAGCACTTGTCCACCTGGGCCATCTCCCCAGCTCACAACATGCTATCATGCACCATTAACGTACCATTCACCACAGGTGTGTATGCATAATTTCAAAGTAAAGGCCAAAGCTAACTAATATGGATCCAATGTCTACTTGATGGCAGGTATAAATAGGGTAGAAAATCAATCACCACTGAAGCATTGACATGAATGCTAACTGAATGAAGCTCAGAGAAAGCGCATTGTTTGAGAGATTTGGCATTTTGGGATCATTCCCTGACCTAGTATCTAGTAAGTAAGTTAAATAAAGGCACAAGGAGACTGCTTAGACATTAAATGGTTTTCTTTCTTTCTTCTATTTCTTCCCCGCCCCCTCCCCAAACATGATTTCTCTGTGTAGCCCTGGCTGTCCAGAACTCACTTTGTAGACCAGGCTGGCCTTGAACTCACAGAGATCAGCAAGCTTCTGCCTCCTGAGTGCTGCAATTAAAGGCATGTGCTACCACACCCGGTTTACACTAAATGCTTATAAACAATTTTTGTGCTCCCTTCGAGGACTTTAAAAAAACACATATCTCCATTAAGCGTGCTGACAGCTAACTAATAAAGATCTAACCTGCTCCTGAAAGCAAGAGAAAACATTCATAAGAAGTAACATTCGCTGGGCCCTGAGTTATTTAATAGCATTAGTGATTGTTTATGCCTTAATGAAGTTGAAATAATGTAATGTAACATGTAATTTATTCACACAGTGGCATAAAAGATAGGAAAAAAAGAGAATAAAGCCCATAGTAGATGGTGTCCACTTTCCTCTTGTCTTGTGAATCCATGTTAGGCCTCACTGCATCAAACAGGCATCTTTACCACACTTACAGAGATGCTGAGCACATCTAATCACATCTGTGCAGTGACCTTTCACTGTTGGGAGCACAAAGGTCCTTGCACTCACTGGTAAGCACTAGGGAAACCAGGAGTGTTAAATAAACATGGTTGTCTCTTCATAGGAAGGCCGAGAATGAAGGTGCCTAGTAACCTAGGTAACCCCTGCACCATGTGCAGGGCCAGGCTGCACCTGGCTCCTCCAAGCTCTCACAAGAAGGACCAGAGGTTACTAGTTGTCTATAAGACCTCTGTGCCATCTGTGTGGCCAGGGGCTCCCCCAGACTCCCATACACCTGGCATATGGGTTCTTAGGCAAGTGATTTATTGAGAAAGGCTTGTAAGAGAAAGAAAACATCTGCCTGGTGTCACATGGAGTTCTCGTACATACAAGTGCAGCCATGCCCAAATTTTACATGGGTGCTAGGGATCCAAAGTCAGGTCCTGATGCATGGGCAGGAAGCATTCTACCTACTGAACTATCTCCACAGTCCCTTAAAATAGTTTTCCAATCCTAGATGTTGTTTTTTATAAATAACATCCATATTTCTTAAGTCTCCAACATAGAAAAAATTCATTGATGATTTTTTTCTCTTGACTTTCAGGGGTGTTTTTTTTTTCTCTTTTAGATCCAAATCTTTAATTCAAATAGAATTTATTCTGTATAATGAACAAATAGAAAAAACTCAATCACTATTGGGGCAGTGGGGCAGAGACTGCTATTGGCCTTTCCCCGCTCCTGCCTAAAGAGCTCCTGTGGGCAGCTGCAACACTGCTCAAGAGAAAGGCTTAAGGTGATGCAAGGCAGGCTCCAAAGAGATCCATCAGCCCAACTGCCTGCCACACCTGCTGCATGCAGAGTTGAAACCTAAAAGAGCATCAATTTCAAGGAAAATGAAGACCAAAAATGTTGCTGTGGAAGAAAACAAAGATACAAGAGCTAAAGCCATTCCAGGCACAAAGATTTTTGAGGAAGATGACTACATGAAAAATGCTGGAAATGGAAAAGGCAAAATTAAGAAGGAACCATCCCTAAAGTGGAAGCTGAGGAAGTAAAAGAGCAGATGGATGAAGATGCAAAAGATGATGGAGGAGAGAGGAGCAATGACAGCAGAAGGAAAATATGATGAGAAAGGCCAGGGGTGGGGGCTCAATATACAGAGAAAGGAGGTGACAGAAAAGAGGACAAAGATAAAACAAGAAAGGAGAAGATGAAAAGAGAAAAGAGGAGCCAGGAGTGGTGGCACACGCCTGCAATCCCAGCACTGGGGAGGCAGAAGCAGGTGGATCTCTGTGAGTTTGAGGCCAGACTGGTCTACAGAGTAAGTTGCAGGACAGTTAAGGCTACACAGAGAAACCCTGTCCCTGGGGGTGGGGATGGAGAGATGGCTTAGTGGTTAAAGGCACTGGTTCTGAGTTCAATTCTCAGTGACCACATGGTGGCTCACAACCACCCGTAATGAAGTCTGATGCCCTCCCTGTGTGATACTCTCTTCTGTCATGCAGCCACACGTGCAATATATTTATTCTTAAAAAAGAGATGAAGATGATGGAAAAGAGGATAGAGATAAAAAAGAGGAAGAGGACAGAGAAGAGAAAGATGAACCAGAAAAGGGTAAAAAGGAAGAGGAAACTGGATAAAGAAGGAAGAGGAACAGAGAGAAGATGGAAAGGAGAAAGATGATGAAACCAAAAAGGAGGCAGCTGGAGAGGTGACTCGGCAGCGCTGGCTGCCCTTCCAGGGGCGCGAGTTCAATTCCCAGCACCCACACGGTGACTCACAATCATCCATATAGTCCCATGGGATCAGATGCCCTCTTCTGGGTGCATATGTAGATACAAACAGAGCACCCATATACATAAAATACATAAATAATAAATCTTTAAAGTAAAGGGTAAAAGATGTCGGGTGAAGGAAATGAAGAGAAAGATAGAAATAAAGGGGCCATCTGGAGAACAAGCTGAAAACAAAGATTTCCAACAAGATGGAGGAAAGGAGTCTGAGTGCTGTTTAAGACTGGTCTACGTGGGGTCACAGCTTGGTGACACGTACCTTCCTGTTGCGATGTTAATAGAGATAAGTGTTTTATCAGACATTCTATAAACACTGCTTTTCTTCAGCATCATTCAAACTCAGGACATCACAGGGACTGTTAGATGCAAAATACAGGATACGATGCTTTTGCACACGTTATGACTACAGTAGTGTAAAACATAAGACGTAGACCTGCGAGTTTGTCAGGCATTTCACTGTGTGTAACTGATGTGCTCAGTCTTTGAGTTTTAGTTTTGTTCTTATATGTGATGGGTTTGCAAAGTAGAAGAATTCTAAAAGAAAGCTTTCGGTTCAACTTCCCTTTGTTTCTTTAGGTTGCCCACAAAGAAGAATTGCCAGTACCAAAGAGAACAACTGTATTAGTGGTAGCTTGGAAAAAATGTAAAGTTTCATCTTCATTTTTCGAGGATATGAATTTTTTTCAGGAAGGCAGTTTTGCTTATACATTTTGTTGGATGTATAATGAAACAGTTCTACAAAGTTTTTTGTTTGTTTGTTTTTTAAGGAACTGATTAGGGATCAGAGTTTTTATACTATTTTTCCAGATGGTATTCCACTGTCCCCAATACTATGCATTCATCAAATCAGAAGCTCCTCGTTAATGAAATTAAGCCCACATGATTGGATGGACTGCAGCACCATCGAGAATCTCTTCCTTCATAATGACCTTTCACCTAGCTTGGCCTCCCTGCTGGAAATTTTCGGTTGCAGTTGTTCTAGGTTTTAATGTTAAGAGAACAGCAACCAGCAATTTGTCTTCCTTGTGCAAATCTCATCTGCTCTAGAGAATGTAGTTTTATTTAGACTGAAAGTTGAGAAACCTGATTTTTTTCTAAGCATTGCTTTCCATTTACAGATCAATTTAGGACAAACATACATTTGATAGTATTGAAAGTCTTCCCCAAGAGCATACATCTATCCAATTTAATTTCTGTGCTTCCTAATAATGCTTTGGGGCTATGTCTCGTATACTTTTTGTTAGGTTTGTTACTGGGTATTTGATCTTTCATGGTGCTGCGATGAATGGGATCAGTTCCATTACAGTTTAAAGCTCATTTTCAGTCTCTCCTAATTCTAAAATAAATCCCTATGAATAAAGTGTATTGGCGTTTAGGTGAGTCCAAATTTTAAGAGCAAGTGTGGAAATGGCTCAAGAGAATACATAGTTTAGGAGGCAATTGTGCATGGTGTGTAAAGAGTTTTAGACGATGCTGTCTTCTCAGTCAAACACGCACGGCCAGAGTCTTCAGTGTTCTCATCCCGACCAGGGAGGACATTTTAAAGGGTCACTCTGAGCTGTGTGCTCCATGGCATTCCTGACTTCCAGGAGACAAATCCGCTTGGTATTTTAAAGAAAGACTTGTGAACTTATTTGTTTGTTTGATCAGAACTATAAATCTACAGATTGAAAACACTGAGTTCTAAACAAAGTAAACAAAGGCAAAGCCAGGCCAAGGGCCATAATACCAAATTTCTAGAAGCCAATGATAAAGAGAAAACTCTTAATATGAGCTACTAAAGAGGAACATATTATGTAGCAAGGAGACAGGCAACTAATATTTTCCTATAAACAACAAAAATGTCTTTCAGTCTTTGAAATACCAAAAGAACATTCTAGAATTCTTAAATGTAGAAGATATCTTTTAAATGAATATAAAATAATTCTTTTTCTCATAAGACAGAGGTAAAACAGATTTGTATAACAATAAATGGCTAAAGTGAGTTCTTTACGTAGAAATAAAATATGTTTGATGAAAATTTAGATTGCACAGAAGAATAAAGGATAGTAGAAAAGTAAACATAAAAGCAAATACAAAATAAATGTAACTTATTAATAACTTTAAATTTAACTGATGCTTAGGAAATAAGATGAACAGCAATAACAATGCTATAACAAGACGCAATGAGGAGGAAAAGGAGGCATATGTATGTAAGTTGTCACATTATTTTTAGAGTTGCATAATGTTATTTTAATAGAGTATATTATTGGTTGAAGGTAAATGTGATGGGTTTTTAAATGCACATTACAAATGCTATAGCAACTACTTAAATGTATGCAAAATGTGTAGCAAACAAACACAGAGAATGGGATCGTTAAAACCAGCTAATGTAAAAGAAAGAAGAAAACATAAAAACTTGAATTTCAAATAGAAAACATCAAGCCAAACTGATAATTACAACAATACTGACCATCTAAATATCATAATTTAAAAGAAATAGAATGCTATATTGGATTGCAAGAAGCAGGAATTATGAAATCACTCTGTGCTGTTTACATACACACACACACAAAATAATACTGTAAATATAAAGACACAGAGGCAAAAAGAAGACATGAGTTTGTGACGAGGATGTTAGGGTAGATCTGGGAGATGCTAGGGGGAAGTTGGGTGAAGATTATTTAAACACATTATATATATTTATAATTTTGATATGAAGCTCTCAAAAAACAAATATAAATATTATATTAGAAAAATACAAGGACATTAAAAGTGAACTAATGGAAAAAATTGTCAGCTGAAAACACTACAGGAGACTGAAACAGTTTATCTCCCAGGATCTGTGAGGCACAGAGTTAGTAGACATAGCTAAAATACTCAAGACAGGATGAGTGCCCGCTTCCTATCCAGTCAGACAGTGATGCAAGCTCTTTCTCACTGGCTCCGCTCTTGTGCTGACAGATTAGGGTTGTCTGAGGAACATAGATTCACTCTAAGTATATTAACATATGTGTATAAATCAAATGTGTAAACTCACACACCCAAGGCTGGGGTGCTTGAGAGAACATTTGTATACTATATATTATTGCGTTTATGGTTTGATCCCTAGCGATTACAAGCCAGCTACGACTTTTTCCCATTGTCCCTTCCACTTTCCACCCTCTCTGCTTCCTAAGAGCCACTAGGCCTCTCCTGAAGGTCCTTTGAAGTCATTTTCACACCCTTGATCTGAGGCGTTCACATCCATTCTTCACGATAAGAAGTGGCTAGTGTGCTTATGCACAGAAGGGCCTGCCAACTTTCTCAGAACATGTAACAATATAAAGCCAGGATCTTGCTTCATCTCATAATGGTACAGAAGGTGCTAGTAACTCACAAGCCATTCCCATGAGTGCTGCGTGCATACTCTGGAAGATAGCTCTTAAGATTTGCATTGCCCATGGGGATTCTGCTCAAACTATTGCACTAACCAAGGACAATACAATAGTAAACATCAAGCCCCTACTCTGATCTACCCAATGTACAGGACATTCTCCATAGTCATGTGGAGAGCGGGGACTGACTCTGACATGAACTCTGGTGCCCCATATTTGACCATTTCCCCTTGGTGGGGAGACCTGGTAGCAGTCAAAAAAAAAGAATAAGCAGGCTACCAAGATGAGACTTGATAGCCTATGACTATATAGTAGGGGAGGAGGGCCCCCTCGGTCATAGATCTAGGGGAGGGGAATAGTGTGAAAACAGGAGGAAGAGAGAAATGGAGGATACAAGTGATGGGATAACAATTTAGATATAATCTGAATAAATTAATAAAATTTTTAAAAAGATTTGCATTGCCTTAAGTAATGCATATTTACTTACTTGGAATATTTAATCACAGGTATCCCTATATCTTAGGTTAACCTATCTTTAAAAATATTTTTGAATTTATTTTATTTTGCTCTATGTGTACGACTGTTTTCCCTGCATGTGTGTATACAGACCACGTGAGTGCCTGTTGCCTGTGGAGAGCAGAAGAGAGTGTTCGCTCTCCTGGAACTGGAGTTAGGGGTGAATGTGAGCCACTGCATGGGTGTTGGGAACTGAACCTGGATCCCCTGCAGTTTGAGTAAGCATCTTAGCCTCTGAGCCATTACTCCAACCCCTTAGGTTAGTAGGTCACAGGCTAGAATATTTGGGTCAAGTTTAAATGGTAGCGGCAGACTGCCCCAGTGAAAGGCCTAAGCTATAAACTATGTAAAAGTCTTCATGTCTGAGACCCACCCCATGGGAAAGAGTCAAACCTGTCACTATTAATGACACTTTTCTTTGATTGTAGACAAAAGCCTAATATAACTGTCTTTTGAGAGGTTTCATACAACAGCTGATGGAAACAGATGCAAAGATCCATAGTCAAACAATAAGCCAAGCTCGGGGAGTTCTGTGGAAGAGTGGGAGGAAACAAGAGGGGACAAGAACACCACAAGAAGACCCACAGAGTAAATTAACTTGGGTCCATGGGGGTTCACAGATACTAAAACACCAACCAAAGAGCATGCATGGACTGGACCTAGATCCCCTACACATATGTAGCAGATGTGCAGTATGGTCAACATGTGAGTCCCCTAACAATGGAAGTAGGAGCTGTCTGCAACTCTGATGCCTGCCACTGGCTCCCTTTCCCCTGGCTACGCTGCCTTGTCAGGCGCCAGGGGGAGAAGATGTGCTTAGTCTTGCTTCAACTTGAGGTGCCAGGGTGGGTCAATACCCCATGGGGGCTTCCTCTTCTCTGAAAAAGGGGAGGATCAATGGAGGGATGGGAGAGTCAGGGTGGGACTGGGAGAAGAGGAGGGGTGCTTGGATTAGGCTGTAAAGAGCTTAAATGAGTAAATAAATAAATAAGTCTCTGTGTTATTATTTGTATCACTGGCAGATCTGAGAAAGGCCACTATACTGGTATACTATGCCTTGCCCTCCTCAGGACACTAGTATACTGTGTGTGCCCTCATCAGCACACTAGTATACTGTGTGTGCCCTCATCAGCACACTGGTATACTGTGTGTGCCCTCATCAGCACACTGGTACATTGTGTGTGCCCTCATCAGCACACTGCTACACTGTGTGTGCCCTCATCAGCACACTGGTATACTGTGTGTGCCCTCATCAGCACACTGGTATACTGTGTGTGCTCTCATCAGCACATTGGTATACTGTGTGTGCTCTCATCAGCACATTGGTATACTGTGTGTGCTCTCATCAGCACACTGGTATACTGTGTATGCCCTCATCAGCACACTGGTACACTGTGTCCCTCATCAGCACACTGGCACACTGTGTGTGCCCTCATCAGCACACTGGTACACTGTGTCCTCCAGACACTGGCATGCTATGCCCTTCTAAGAGCCTTGGGATTCTGGTATACTGTGCCCTCAACAAGGCTTTCTAGGTTTTCCTGTCCTTCTGACCAGATGAGAACTTGAAAAAGCACTGCAGTGAACTCCTGTGGTGTTTATCATGGTTAGGCCTCTCATTCGAATGTGATTCTACAATGTCTATATTCTCCCTCAGGTTGGGGGGACATTAATTCCCACACTGCTGATAGTGGATGTATAGAAAACTACGGTGTCTTAGTCAGTGCTCTTTTGCTGTGAAGAGACACCATGACTTTCTTAGAGTTTCTATCGCTGTGATGAAATACCATGACCAAAAAGCCAGTTGGGGAGGAAAGGGTTTTTTCAGCTTACACTTCCACATTGGTGGAGGCAGGAACTGATGCAGGGGCCATGAAGGGATGTTTTTTACTGGCTTGCTTCACATGGCTTACTCAGCCTACTTTCTTATAGAATTCAGGACCATCAACCTAGAGATAGCACCACCCACTGTAGGCATAAAGTTATGGAATAATTCAAACGCTGATTTCTGTACCTGCTCCATCCCCAAATATCTTGTTTCAATCCTTATTCTGAGAATCTCCTATCTTAATGTTATGTAAACACAGCTCCCCAATTGTTCCCTGATATGCTAATAAAGCAGCTGTTGAACAGGGAAGATAATAGGGTTTGTCTTCCAGCCAGCCAGGAGAGGAAGAGTCAGAGGAGGAAGTAGGAGATTCAGCCTCAGGCAGAGGTCAAAGAGCAAGGGGGGAAGATTCAGCTGGAACAGGGAAAGACACAAAGAGCAAGTATCTTGGCGACTTTGGCAAAGAGGAAGCCAGATTATCATAAAGGGTTAAGAATAGAGTAATAACTGTCCAGTTATTGTGTTGTAAAGTTTCTAAACAACAACAACAACAAGAAGAAAAAACCATAATTGAGTCTCAGTTATTTGTGTGATAGCTAGGTTAAGAGAGAAACTAAGAAACAAGCTCAGTTTTATAAAAATAACTGTAACAATACATACTGATCTAGACCCTCTCCCATCAATCACTAACTGAGAAAATGCCTTAAAGATGGATCTCAGAGAGGCTTTTCATCAACTGAGGCTCCTTCCTCTCTGATGACTCTAGCCAGAACAGTAGCCATGACAACTCTGATGAAAGAGCATTTAACTGGAGCTTGCTTACAGTTTCAGATGTTTAGTCCGTTATCATCATGGCAGGGAGCTCGGTGGCACACAGGCAGATACGGTGCTACAGAAGCAGCTGAGAGTTCTACATCTGGATCCACAGGCAACAGGAAGAGAGAGATACTGGGCCTAACCTGGACTCTTGAAACCTCTAACCCTACCCCCAGTGACACACTTCCTCCAACAAGGCCATACCTACCTCAGTAAGGCCACACCTCCTAATCCGTCTCAAGTAGTGTCACTCCCTGGTGACCAAACATTCAAATTTATGAGCCTATGGGGACCATTCTTATTCAAACAACCACATGGAGAAACCTCAACAATGACCATAGCAACTGGAGTCTCAAGTGCTCATGAGCAATTACTACAGCAGGACACACTTGCTGTGCTTTTCCTTTAAGCTTCAACCTTTTCTTATCTTCCCTTCAGCCCTTAATTTCTTGGCAGCTTAACAAATCAGATCATTATGTACTTTTCAGAAGTGAGCATTTATTTGCCTTTCATCCATGCCATAAATATTTATTAGCATCTACATTTCAGAAAGTGTTTTCTTGGACCCTACTTTCGGGTTAATATTGCTGCCCCATTTCAAGGGAGTCCAAGTTGTATTATCTCAAGAGGAAAGGTGCAGTAGAACTCCCATAACTCTTGTGGAGCTTGAGGCTCTATCCTGGAATCACATTTCAGCGGCACAGATGTCTAGTGTGGCCTCTCCATTGATGTATCTAAGAAGCTCTTTCCAACTCTTTGAAGTACAATTTTGAAGGCCCAGATTGTTGTATATTTCTGAGACTATCAGTGGACCCTGAGCTGCAACAAGGCTCTGCACACCAGCCTATGGAGACTCCGCTTCCTAGGTCAGCACTTTACAAAATTTGGCCCAGGGACCAACACCAAACTACAAACCACAAGGTAAAGACAGAGATGGAGACTTCACATTCATCAAGTTTTGTAGCAAGTTAAATACAACCTGGGTTAAAATTTATATAAAATAGAACCCACCTGTTTTAAGTGCATAGTTGAATTAATTTTGACAAGCATATATAAATGACAAATTATAGAATCATGGGGTTTCCATTATAGCCAAAATAGAGACCACCTACTCACTTACTGTTGGGCGTTTGGATTGCTAACAAGTCAGGGCTCTTGGGAATTAAGCTGCTTCAAGTACATGCACACAATTCTTTGAATGTTTGTAGACCCCCCCCCCCATTTCTCAAATAAGGAATTGCTAGGTCATATGTTAGATGCACATTTATATTTTTTCTTAATCTGGAAAAATAAGTATATCTGTTCAATTTATAAGTTTATGCATTTATTTTGTATGGCTTTAAAATATTGAAGCAATTCATTTGTGAGGAGTGCTGGACAGATATTTTGTTAAATTTATATAATTTATTCTTACTGTATTTTACTAAAATACTAGCTATCAGGACAGCCCCCCATCTCTGTCTGTCTCTGTCTCTCTCTGTCTCTCTCTGTTTCTCTCTCTCTATCTCTCTCTCTCTGTCTCTCTCTCTGTCTCTCTCTCTGTCTCTCTCTGTCTCTCTCTGTCTGTCTCTTTCTCTCTCTCTCTCTCTCTCTCTCTCTCTCTCTCTCTCTCTCTCTCTCTCTCATGCACACACACACACACGCACTAAAGACTATGGAAGAGGAAGCAAAAAGATTGTAAGAACAGAAGTCAAGGAGGACTGGAGAGAATGAGTAATTTTTGGACAAGACGGCCCATGAACTCATGATCTGATGGCATCTGTGGTTGCTCTCAGAAGACCTGCCCAAGATGAAGCCAGTTAGCACTCAAACATGGAAGGAAAATGGGGTTCACAAGCCTCCATCCCTAACTCAGGGGATATTGATAGTTGATGACTTCTGGTGGAGAAGTTAATTTTCTTTAGGCCCAATGGGTTTTACCATGCTCTAATAGATGGTCCCACACCCATGGGTATAGGGGTAGCAACCTCTGGAGTCAGTAGGCTACTAATTAATAAAAGCTGAGATGAGTGGGATGATCTGGGAGAAGTTAGAGGGAAGAATAGTGGTGAGTATTATCAAGATACATTGTACAAAGTTATTGAAGAATTAGTAAATATAATATCTCACACACACATATCTGGCTGTGATGGATTCATAATATTTCATGAGCTGATTACTCACCTCAGAGAGTTTGAAACTTTTTGCTCTGGATGACAACTCTCCCTTCTTGCCTTTCTACCTGTTAAGTCTCAGATTAAAAATGCCACTGAGTTTTATACTTAAAAATAGAACCAAATGCCCCTTGCTGTAAATATTGAGCCATTCCTACAGACTGATATGTATGTGTATATGTATCCATATCTATATGTGTGTATACATATGCATATATATTCTATTTCAGGGCATCTGGAGCAAGGCCTGCAGACTGGCACCTCAAATTTCTGCAGCCAGCTTTAGTGTACAATCAGAGCAGAGAACCACTGCCCTAAGTATTTCAGGGAGAGATGCTCTTGAAGAGCTATCATCTCTGAGGTGATCTAGAGATATGAAAAATGCTTGGTTCAGAAAATAGAAGAGCCTGGCATGAGAGAGGATTCCCCCTATGAAGAGCTTGGCAGCAAACAGCAGCTTAACTTGGTTTCAATTCATTGGCCTGGGAGATGCTGAGATTCTTCTTTGCACAAGTCAAGATGCCAGTGAGAGAGGCTAAGACACTCTAATACCTGTTCACATTACCAAGCATTTGTGTGCTTTGGGCCCTAAGATGAGCACTTTACATGCAGTGTAATTCTTCCCTTTCTTTGTGGGTTTAGTTTCTATTATCTCAGTTATACTAGGTCAACCACAGTCCCAAAGTAGTATTAAAGATTTGAAATGAGAAATTAAGCTACTTTAAGGAAGATAGACCATATGCCCACAATTTTTAATGCAATTACTATAATAATTCAACTTTCTGTTGTTATTCATTTCTTACAATGCATAATTTATAAATTTAACTTTATCACCAACATGCATATGTTGAGGGAAACAGATATGCTGTGTTGTGTATTAGCCATAGTTCCAGAGGTTTACAGGGTGAGGGTGTTGGAATGTGTCACTATCTTATCACAACTGATGCCATTCCCATTTTACATTTGAAAACACCGACTCAGGGAGCAGTAAGTCACTGGCCCAGGGTCACACTCCTTACTGTGGGAGCAAGAATATGAGCACAACTGGGCCCAACTCTGCTGTAACATTCACAGCATATGGCTATCTGCCTCCCGCCTCTATCTCTAGCTTTATGTGACCTTTATGTGTCTCAAACCTCTCTCTGCTGTTCTCTAATAAAGGACAGCTGACAGTGAATGTAGGATCCACCCTGAGTGACACATTACCTCATCTTCATATCTTTGTTGCTCAACCCACTACAGAAGGGAACTCAGAGACAAAGACAAAAAGTCAGAGATGAGGAGGGACACATGATAATAACACATCTCCACTGAGTGCAGAATGCAAAATGGCACTGGGCCATTGGGTCCAGAGTCTGTAACACAGTGAGAAAGACAGAGAGAGAGGTGAGGGGGTGGGGCAAGTGTTTTCTCTGGTCCTGAATTATTATGTGTGAGGGGAGGAAAGCCACTGAGTTAAAATATGACTAAGCCCTTTCCTGCTATAATATGACATGACTCTGCTCATTCGAAGGCCAAACATGCCTTAGATAAATGATTCTATAAGAAGCATGCTACAGCAGAAGACATAATGGTTGAGTTATCTAGTGAACTGTGTACAAGGCTATTTTTTCCCCAAGAGTGAGCAAGGCAAAGTGACCCAGAAATATCAACGCAGCAAATATTGTGAGAAATGCTACCACTGATATCATTGTCAAAGTTGTTTCACAAATTGTGTTGCGCTATCTTAAGCTGCCAGGCTATATTATCACTCAGTGTGTGATGATCTCAGTTGTGGTGTATGGCACTGTCAATGGCCCCTATTTCTCTCTCTCCCTCTTAAAAAAAAAAGCAAAAAACAAAACACACACACACAAAAAAAAAAAACCTAATAGGACAAAAAAATGCTAAAACAAAACAAAAGGTACACACACACACACACACACACACACACACACACACACACACACATATATGTATATATTGGCTAACTACTCCTTGGCATTGAGGCCTGCCCTGGAATGTGGTTGATACAACCAGTGACACTCTGTTGAGAAACAGTTGTTTTCCCTTTGCCAGGGTGTGTCAATTGCAAATAGCTTCTGGGTTACCTGTGGGAGCATGTGTTTACTTCCCTCACTCAGTTCTGGGACATCACCTTGCTTGAACTTGTGTAGGTCTTGTATGTGTTGCCAGTCTCTCTGAGTTAATGTGTCAGTCCTGCTGTCTCTTGGAGATGGTTTTCTGTAGTGATCCATCACCTCTGGTTCTCACAATCTTTCCGCCTATTTTTCTGCATAGCTCTCGAGTGGAGTTTGATGAAGACATCCCATTAAGATTGAATGTTCAAAAGTTTATCACTCTCTGCACATTGTCCAATTATGAGTGTCTGTGTTCATTTCTATCTACTACAAGAAGAAGCTTCTCTGATGAGAATTGGGGGAGAGGCGCTGGTTTATGGGCATAGCAATTCATCATTAGAAGTCTTCTTGATGCTATGTCCCTTAAGTAGTAGATTTCCCCCTAAGCCTGTGGGGCTTATCTCATCTCAGGATCTTGGTCTCATTAACAGTGTCAGGTATGGGCTCCATTTTATGGAGTAGGCTTAAGTCCAATCCAAGCAGAAAAAAGTTTGGTTACTCCCATAACATTTGTGCCACTATTACACCAGTTTAATCTTGTAGGTAGGTCACTCTTGTGGGTCTCACAATTTGTAGTTGAGTGATATTACCTTCCTCCTCTGGTAGCATGCAGAGTTCTTCCACTACCGTAAATACTAGTCAGTAAGGGCAAAGCTTCCAGTTGGGCATCAGTTCAATCTCTCCATGTTTGATAACATGAGTAAGTGTTGTCTTCAGCAAAAGGGCTTTACCATCCACCAGGTTGTCGAGAGCAACCAACAGCCTTGGTAATAGCTGATGTTTGAGAGGGATTCCAGGGGACCCTTGTGGCCAATGATAAAACACGAATTCAACATGATTCCATACACAGGAAGTTTTTACCTGGTGTCTTAGAGTTTCTATTGCTGTGAAGAGACACTAGGACCACAGCAACTCTTATAAATGAAAACATTTATTTGGGGTTTAGTGTCTTCAGGGCAGGAAAGGTGGCACACAGCCAGACATGGTCCTGGAGAGTAGCTGAGAGTTCTGCATCCAGATCCGAAGGCAGCAGGAAGAGAGAGAAAGACACTAGGCCTGGCTTGAGCATCTAAAATGTCAATGTCTGCCCCCAGTGACACACTTTCTTTCATCGGGGCCACACCTCTTAATAGTGCCACTCACTATGAGCCATTTTCATTCAGAGTAACACATTTGGTGACATAAGATGTTTAGTTGGGGCATTGTCTCACCCATTATATACTGATCCTATTTAGATTCTTTTCATCTATATATATATATATATGGACACTTCTATAGTACTAGGTTTCCATGTGGTTTTTCAGAAGGCCTCTAGTGTAAATTTTTTAATTATATCTAATTGTGTGTGTGTGTCTGTCTATCTGTCTGTCTGTCTGTCTGTTAGCCTGTCTGTCCATGTAGAGGCAAAGTGTATATGCCACAACCCTCATATGGAGGTGAGAGAACAATTTGCAAGTGTTGATTCCCTCCTTTCATAGTGTGGGTCCCAGGGATCACACTGAGGCCATCAGCTCACTAGCCCACCATCTTATATTTTTAACTTTGGGAAGTGACCATGAAGTGTTACTGTGATGCTTCACCACTCAGCCCGATGGATATAAATGGTATATAAATGACAAAGCAGGGTACTGTCTCTTCCTGGCAGAAATCCAGAATCACCTAGATTCTTCAAGCAAGGCTTCCATTGGGATGGAGAGAAAGGTGCTGGATAACTTAGCCTGGCCATATCCGGACTCTATGGTCTTCTGAAAGTCCCCCACAAAAATCAGTACCATCTGATGCACATTGATTTAGAATGAGGTGTAGAACTGAGATGTAGTATAGTCAGTGGCATTTTCTTTAATCACTTGTATATTACACCTGAAAATGCTCAGCTCCACAATCCAAGTCTCAACCTAGCTCTCTTAACATTTTCTGTGAAAAATAAAGAGTGTTCCAGGAAAAACAAAAACAAAAACAAACACTGTGCTCTAGCCCAATACCTCTTGTCACATTTATCCCTCAGCTTGCCATTATTCACCTTATCCCTTTAACTAGGCTTTCCTACCGGACCATATGCCATCTGCCAGCAGGAACTGTGTGTGTCTCCTCTACACATCTCTCGTTGTGCTGCCAAGCTCAGTGCAGTGCCTGTCGTGGTTTCAAGCCTGTGAAGCCTCGCCGCCATCAGAATTGCATTGCTAAGTGAGGCTAACGCTTACTCACCAGAATCATCAAATGGTAGCGAAAAATATGCCACTTACTCAGTAAGAGCTGGCGATGCTTCGGTGGGGAAGCGCTTGCTGCACAAGCCTGATGACCTGAGTTCGATCCTCCCCACACCCACGTGCCCACTTCCTCCTCACACCTGTACAACGTGCACTCACTCACACAATGATTCTAAATGAAATAGATGAATGTGGCAACAAAAGGTGCATGAAATATAATAAATGTGAGCTACTTAGCGTAGCTGTCAGAAATTAGTGGGCGTTCCCTCTCCTACCTGATGAAATATTGCTAAGCTTTGAGGTAGCATTTTTGAAGGTATTCAGAGGTAATTCAGATATATTATACTTTGTCCGCTTTGCAGTCCGCACTACCTGGGCTCCTGTGTCATGGAGTCATTGTGCCCTCAAAGAGATCATAGCCCAGCTGAAGAGAAGCAATGAATGAATTACAACAGGAAACAATGTTTTTCTTAGTTTTTTTTTTCCAGCAGATAGTGTTTGAGAGATGACTATCTGCAAAAAAGCCCTGCTAAGAACTGCAGTGAGACGTATTTATTGCTCTTTTAATTATATTAATGTGCACAGTTGTTGTTATAGATTTGAAACATAATTAACATTATCTATGAACAACACTAAAAAATAAAGATCTCTATTTTTCTTACAATTTTTGTTTCTTTTATTATCTTAACATAGGAGCCGCAAGAAAGAAAGAAAAGGTGCTGAGAGGGGGATTGGGGTAAGAGGTGGATCATGGAGGGCTGGGGATGCATCTATGAATATGACCAAAATACATTGTAGGCGTGCACGACGTGCTCAAGTAACTAATCAAAATATTGCATTCTTAAATTAATTTTAAAAAGAATCTAGGGAATCTATGAGGGATCTATCTAGGAAGAAACCTATTGACTCCACCAATCCTTAACTGAAACCCAGCATTTCTTTGAATGCAGACAAGACAATGTGGGAATGGTAATAGCTGTGAGTTGTCACCAGGAGAATTCACAGGTACGTTCATGGGATTGCGTTGTTTACAGCTATGTTGAGACAACTGTGACGAACATTACAGCTTTTAAATTAGTATTTGAGCCACTACTGAATTTGAGTTTAGTTCAGAAATAAAAAGCACATGATTTACAAGATCACAAATTAATCCTTAGAATATTTTAATGCAATTAATTATTGTGTGTGCCTGTGTGTGCATGTGCAGGTATGCTTGCCTATGCAATCAGAGGTCAGCTTTCAAGTATCACTTCCCAAGTTCCATCATGTGCATCCCAGAGATTGAACTAGGGTCATCAGGTTTGGTGACAAGCATCTTTACCCACTGATCCATCTTGCTATCTCAGTACTATATTATAGACATATTTAAGGAATCCCTAAGCCTTTCCAGGTTCACAGCTCAAGAAAGCCTGACTCTTACTCCATATCCATTCTCAACTGTCTAGTTGAGGTCTTTCTCAGAGGTGACTAGAGCTGTATGACTCATTTACACATGGACCACTACCTGCTGTGCAGCCACATGCTTAGAGTACAGAAGATGCTGTATGTTTCTGTATCCTCTTGTGGCCATCCTTCCCCATGCTCTTAAGTATGGACATGTCTCTTTGTGAGCCTGGGTGTCACCATTGTGGAATGCAGTTCAAATCTAATCTGCACAATTTGAATCAAAACCAAAGCATACACATTCTAATGGGAGAATGCTGGCTGGGCAGAAGCACCTGAACATCTTGGTGAACCATAAAGCAAATATGAATCATCTGTAACTGACTAGTTCCCAGAATAAATGTCAATGGAATATAAAATAGCATTAGCACGAAGGAGAGTTGAAAATGGTTCTTCTTCTTGCATGAATTTGCATAAATTAAATTATTTTCCCTGGTAAAGGACAAAATCTGTATCTGTATCATGGAAGAGACCAAGGTCACCTGGCTCACTCAGGGACTAAGAGGCAATCCCTTCTTAGAGCTTCTAGCTGAACACACAGACAGGCCCAGTCATTCCACCTGTCCACTAATATATCTTGTCTTTGCTCCTTTCATTTAAAAGCAAAAACTTTGCATACAATATATCATGATTATGGTTTCTCATATTCTTTCTAGATCCTTCCCACATGCCCACCCACACAACTCCTCACCCCATCTTTCTTTAGAAAGCAAACAAATACAACAAACAAATCAGAATAAAAGAAAAAATAACACACACACACCACACACACACAAAACTAAAAACCATAACATACAATCAAAAGACTAGTAAGACATAATGCCCGAATAAAGCAATATTAGATTAAAAAGTCTACAAAAATACCATTGAGTTCATTTTGTGTTGGTCAACCAACTCTGCTGGGCATGGAGCTCACCATTACGTGTGTTTTTTATAGTCCTTTGGAGAAAAAGCCATTTTTCCTTTGCCAGTTTGACAATTGCCAATAGCCTTTTGGTTAGGGGTGCAAGCCTGTGTCTACTGCTCCCTCTCAGTGTTGGGAGGCCATCTGCCTTGAACCTATACAAGCCCTGTGTGTGCTGCCACAGTCTCTGTGAGTTTGTCAGTCCTGTCTGAAAGGCATCGCTCGGTTGAAGTCATCCATTCCCTCCTGCTCTTACAGTCATTCTGCCTCCTCTCCTACATAGTGCGCTGAGCCCTGGGGAGGGGGATTTGAGGAGGACACCCCATTTAGGACTGGTTGCTCAAAAAAAAAATCTCTGAATCTCTGCATACTGTTCAGTTGTGGGTCTCTGTGTTAGGTCCCATCTAGTGCAGAGGAGATGAAACAACTGTCTTTAATGCTCTCTTTTCCTGCACAGAGTAATGGCTCCAAAAGACAAGTATTTCATCTAGCCAACACTCAAAAGACAAAGCCCTTCCAAGCCACAGTCTGGCAAGATATGGGCTGGAATGATTGTGAGACGGAGCACCAAGCAGAAAACTAACACAGCTCCCAACAGAGATCCAGTCCTCAGAGACACAGCCCTTGGAGAGGCGTTGGGTGCACCGAGATTTGCTTCTTTTAAAATCCATTCTTAATTTTAATTGACACATAACTATCATTCCTATCCAAGGGGCAACCAGGTGAAATTTAAATGTATG
Organism: Acomys russatus; assembly: GCF_903995435.1. Classification (NCBI taxonomy): domain Eukaryota; kingdom Metazoa; phylum Chordata; class Mammalia; order Rodentia; family Muridae; genus Acomys; species Acomys russatus. Next base: position 67,552,519 of record NC_067138.1, on the reverse strand, counting down.
TCTGTGGCAGGTAATGTTCAGAGTGGAACATGGAGATTTCTAGCATGGTCTTGAAAACGTGAAGGTCTGCTTGGGCAGCCCATTGCCATATTGTAGTTCTTAGAGAATGTTCCCCCAAAGATGAGTAGAAAGGTTTCCATGTTGAACTTTACCCTGAGATAAACTATTTCAAAGAACACATGCTATTACTTACTGGGTTTTTTTTTTTTTTAAGTAATGATTTCCAGCCATTTATGGTTCACGATCTATTAAACTTATCCAGCCAAAAACATCAGCAATGTAATTAAATTTTGGCTTACCTCTAGTAAGAAAAAAAAAGCCACTGTAACAGTTGGGTGAACAATGATTTCCTCTTCCTAGGGCTTTAATTTCCTCTCTTTTTACCTTGTCTTTGCTGGACACTGGCAAAGGCCCATTGATCGCCTCTCTTAGATACCGTATGTGTCCCAAGAAATGGCATCTATTTGAAAAATCTCAGTGATTATAAATGAGACTTAATGTTTTTATCAGCTCCTTGTCCTTGAGTGCAATGCACAGTGGACAATGGGGATGACAACTGGACGATGATAATCTGTTAATCCGTTCTGAAATGAAACGGGATGATCCTCATGTTTGAAGGGGTTTGGAAGGGAACGAAAGATTAATGGGATCCTGCGTGTACATTGAGGAATAAGCACTAAAACCAATGACCTAACTTCTTACGTACAATGCCCCCCAGTGGCCCTTGCCAAGACTTCGTTTGTCCTCCAGCCATTTCACATCCTACTTTCAGGGAAGAATGTGGTAATGAAGTTGCTGTAAAGCCCAGGGATTGCTATAAAGCCTGCATGTGTTACGAGACTGAGAATATGGAGCCTACATGAGAGAGAATTGTGTCACAAGCTTAAGTGCTAAGAAAATTTGTTTTCTCCTTAGTGTCTGGCTTGGTTTTGTCATGTAGGCATTGTAAACCATGTCACCAGTGCTTTTCCTTCCCTCGCTCAGTCCCTAATAACTTTGGAGCTGAATCTTCCGCCCATCTTTATCTGCTGTGGAGAACAATGTGACACGAGCTTACTGTATACTAATCTTGCCCGGCTTTAATTTATATTCCAAACCCAATTTCCCCTCTGCCCTGATGTTATCATGCCCCTCTTTTGATCCAATGTGCTGCTTGCTTTAATCATCCCAACCTCTGTGCAGAATGGACTGATGGCTGCTGAGCTGTTCTGTTAGCATTATAAATACTGATGATGCGAGCTGAAGTTATGGGGCTTTAAGATATGAAAGACCTCTTTTTGAAAATGCAGGACAAGGTTAATCCCGTTCTTGGCATGGCAGAAAGTCAAATTGTATGTTAAAGCTCTCTGTGATGCTGGTGCCAGTGTAATGTCATGGAAGACCTCAACAATCTGGAGAGCTCTAAACAGGTCCTGTAAAGCTGAAGAGTAAGAAGTCTCCTGACCAATAAATATACCCGTTCCTGTCTTCAGTCCACCAGGAACTCGTTCATCTCTCTGTCCCCTTCATTAGCCACATTACCCTTTCATAAGAAGTTCTTGTATTCAAGTCTTTGTCAGGAACAAGAGAAATCTCCCTTCATCTTACATAACCTCCCTCCTACTGCTCATGACCTTCGCTTTCAAAGTCAGAGTTCTAGAAAGGCCTTTCTCGTCTCCTCTTGTACTCCTGTTGCCCCTCTGGAATGCTTTTGTCAAAGATAACCAGCCGGCAAATGCCACTGTCACTTGTCAGCACTCACCTTACTTAGCCACTCACATGACACACGTGTACAGTTTATCATTTAACTGCCCCCTTGGAAGAAGTCATCGCTGTAAACTGCTCTTCTCTTTTTGTGAATCTGAGACATCCCTCTGTCTTGACATCTTTCTCTCTCTCTTTCCGTGTCACGCTAACTTTGAATGTCCATCATCCTTTGCTTGTGCTTAAACTGTTGTTCTTTGGGGGAATTTTTTAAAAGGAGTCTTTTCTCTACTGTCATCTATACCCCTGCCTTCAACTACTACATGTTTCCCCCATCCATGTCTGTTCTGTATTAAATGCCAATCAAATGGCCAAGAACCTACCACTTCTCCCGAGTTTATTTGAAATGTCCCAGTGATTATAAATGAACGTGAACAACCTCGGATAGTGACAATTATACTAAAACACCGCAGGAGCCTCTGACTCAGCAGGTGTACAGCTGAGCTCATTGTCTTTTGTGTCAACGTGTTCTTCCTTCTCATCCTTCTTGAGATGAATAGAGATGGGGCTGCCTGGTTGTCAGTGTAAAGCAGAGAGAACAGGGAGGGAAGACACCACTATCTTAGGGCCACGGGCTAATCATTCCTAAAGCAAAGCATGGGCCGGACACTGGCTGTTTTCTTCTGTTCAACTGTAATACATGGAGATTCCTTCTAAAGGTTACAAAGAAGGGCATGTGTGCCAATTATATGTGTTGAAAATTTTTACCTTCTGGATCGCTGCTGGATATTTCTTAGAGCAGGCTGCCATAAGAACCAGTAGGACAGCACCTAAATGAGACCCTCTCATCATCTTTCTAGAACTTTCTTTAGATGCAGTAAAAATGAAGGGAGTCATCACAGGGAGGCAACACTCACAGAGAAATTTGCAAGCCCGCTTGGAAAATTGTCACTGTATCTGAGTAGGATCAGAAAAGAACGTGACTAAGCAAAGCCTGGAGGTAAGGTGCTCACATCTGCGAGAACGGACGACTGGCACCCTAACCCTAACCCTCGACTCTGGAGGCAGAGCTCATGAATTCCAGGCCAGCCTGGTCTACATAGCAAGTTCCAAGCCAGCCAGGCAAATGTCTCAATACACACAAACAAAACTGATAATTAGGATATAAAGTCCAAGTCTTACCCAAGAGATCAAGATGTTGAAGGCAAACAGCTCTGTGTCTCCAAATGGAGGCAGGATTTTGCCAATGTAATAATGACACATTTTATTAATATGTGGTTCAAGAGAAGAAAGGGCAAGAAAAATAATGAATGCAGTATCAGTGATGACCAAACAGGGAATTGGGAACACTTTAGTAATTTCGAGATTTTTCTCATTATTGGGGTGCCCAATTATCATCTAGCTATTGACATAGAAGCACTCAAATTGGTAATTAGCTTAATGCCTACTGCTAGAAACACCTACACATATCTTCCAAAAGAAAATTCTAGCAACTTGTTGTGAAATTACAAATAAGACATCAGGTGCTTTAAAAAACCCTGAGCTTGCATTATTCCATTAAATTTAAACAGTAATTCTTCTATTTGAAGTAGAAAAGAGATTTTCTCCAATTTCCCTCATTCAAATATTTTTATTTGTATTTTAATAAATACTTTATATATATGATGTACTGAGGATGGCTATGGCTTAGTGGTAAGGCACTTTTCTAGAAGGCTTATAAGTTGACTCTCCAACACCATAAAGTACATACGACTAAAGGAAATGAACAAGATGGCCTTAAAGCAAAGCAACATGGGACAGGAAGGAGACAAGGTTTCCTATAAGATACTGCCCATTTACTTAAATATATTTTTACTAAACCCTTACAGGAAGGAACTTTTTAAGCACCTTAGACTTCTGACCAGAGTACCAAGGGGCCACACTTTGGAGTAGGTATGTATGCCCTAAATAAAAGACCGTAGTGCTGTCCCATCCTTGGTTCAGCGTATGTGTTTTATTAATTTCCAGAATCTTTTCTCATTTTGGCCACAGATCAATAAAATGCCTTATTGACTAAAGCTTGCAATGTAGAATTGAAAATTATGAGTCAAAGAGAAAGTAATTAACATTTCTCTGCCTTATATATGAGGTGTCCCCCCCCCCAAAGGCTCCTGTGTTGAAGGCTGGGTTTCCAGCCAACAGGTTTAGGGGACATGAATAGCTCATGAACCTTCAAAGGCTTATGTCCTGGGAAAATAAATGAATAACATTAATAATCTAAACCTAATAAAAAAGAAAACAATAACATATGAAGAATAAAACACAGGCTATCCCTGTAAATCCAAAAATACAATAAAAAAGACAAAGGACAATCATAAGAAAATTTGTCAGTTAAACAACCTAAATTATGCCAGCCATGGTGGCACACGCCTTTAATCCCAGCACTTGGAAGGCAGAGGTAGGTGGATTACTTTGAGTTCGAGGCCAGGCTGGTCTACAAAGTCCAGGACAGCCAAGGCTACACAGAGAAACCCTGACTCAAAAAAAAAAAAAAAAAAAAAAAGCAAACAAACAACAACAACAACAAAAAAAACCAACCTAAATTATGTAGAAAATTTCCTTAGAAAATGTGATTTTCTCACTCTAGCACGAAAAGGAAATTTAAAATCTGAGTATCTAGTGTTGAAAATATTGTATTAATCTATATCATCTGGATCATTTTATCAGTGAATTTAGCTGAGGTTTTGTTTTTGTTTTTGTTTTATCAGAAACTGTGATGTCTTGACTACTCTTCCAGGAAGTAGGAGACATATAGACTTCCCTCTGAGCACTGCGGCCATCATAACTCTCACACCAAACCCTGACAAGAGTCTTTCAAAGACAGCATGTCACAGGCCATCTCTCTGCTGAACACAAGCACAAAAGACCTCCACAAAATATTAGTAAAGAAGACCATGTTTTCAGATCTAGGAAAATGTATTTAACAAATATAAAACTGACTTTAGAAAATTTTAAAACAAATATCCCTGTCATCAAACAAAGAAAATAAGGAAGCATCTTGCACTTCACTTTTTAAAGGTGTCTCTGAGGGTTGGAGAGATGGCTCCGTCCTTCCCAGTCCATAATACTCTTGCTCGGTTCCCAGCACCACCACACATACACGGTGGCTCACAACTGCCTAACTCCAGATTCAGGAGATCTGATGCCTTTTGGCCTCCCTGGGCACCTGCACTCACACATACCCACGCACAGACACATATCATACATATATTTTTAAATTAAAATAAATCTTTTCTTAAAATATAGTAAAATAGCTACAACATCCAGGTGGTGATGGCACACACCTTTAATCCCAGAACTTGGGAGGTAGAGGCAGACAGATCTCTGAGTTTGAGTCCAGCCTGGTCTACAGAGAGAGTACCGGGACAGGTGGGGATACACAGAGAAACCCTGTCTAGCAAAAATCAAATACAGGTATATATTTAACTAAAATCATGTTTACAGGAAAAAGCAAAAATCTTTTACTTCAAAATGTATACCTGTTATAAGTTTATGCTGTGGCCACTGACATATGCTATTCTACCCTACAGACCCTTAAACTTGGGAATGAGAACCAGCAAAGATGAAACCTCAGAGCCTGTCAAGAAGGACCCCGGGCTGGGACCTGCAAAGTCAAGGTGTGCGGCTTAGCTCCAACAAGGATGGCACAGTAGTGAGACCTGGTCTTATCACTGTGGACACAGAGGCATCAATAGGCAGAAAGCGGCCATTGCACACTATGTCCCCATCACACTTGGAAATCATGACATTCCCAGGCAGGCTCCGAATCCTAAAACTACTTCCTTGCACAGCACTTTGAAAATGTTGCTTGACCAAGCAATTCTTCCACAGACCAAATTAAAGAGACGGGATAGTGGAGACATGGCTCAACTACAGAGTGCCAGCCCAGCATGCTCAAGACCCCAGGTTCAAGACTCACAAATCTCTCCCTCATAAATCCCACTATTGACCAGAACCACTATCCTTAAATCATTAATCTCAAACATAAACAATTAATCTTGCCAGCTCCACCAGCAGAATTCTAAAATACAACTGTTGTGGTCATCGAAACACTGCACAGTGAATCCGTATAATGTATACTGTTCAATGGCTTTTAGGGTATTCAAAGCTACACGTCATCACTGTCAATTTTAGGACATTTTAACTAATGCGAAGCACCCATACTCCTTACCTGTCACCTCTAGTGCCCCAATTTCCCAGCCCACAACAGCTACTCAATCTGTTTTTATCTCCATAGATTGCTCTACTTAGAGTGTTTCCTATGAAATAACGAAACCACCTGATCTCGTGTGACTGGCTTCTTTTACTTTATTATAAGTGATTCCGAGGCTTAACAACACCGAAGAATGCCTCAGACTTCAGCTTTCATTGGTGATTAGTATTCCGTTACACAAGCAGCGTGGTTTTAAATATTCAACACTTTGCAAAGATGTGAATCAGCTTTGAGCAAAATTGCAAAATCCATGATTATTAATCACACATATTTTATTCTGACAAAAAATACACTGTTTCATTAAAAAACACTTTGTAGGGCTGGTGCTGTGTCCTACAATCCTAGCACTTGGGAGCCTGAGTGGGGAGAATAGAGAGTTTGCGGCTGGCCTGGGCTACTTAGCCACTCCAAGATTAACAACAAAAAAAGCCCTTTTTGTATAAAATTCAGACAAAATGCTCACATAAAGCAAACATTTATGCATTAATACAAATAAAGTAAACACATTTAAATGAGGTTTTAGAAAAATGGCTTTATTTTAACATTGTTTTTAATGGCTTTTTGAGCTACAAATTTCAGCAAAGTATTTTTTATTTTATTTCATTGTCATTATTGTTTTGTAGTGCTAGACTTTGAATTTAAGGCGTCTCAAATGCTAGGCAAGCACCAGACTACTGAGCTATATCTCCAGCTCAAAGTATCTTTTAATTTAATGTAATTTGTGCACATGTGCATGGGCGTATGTCTGCATGTGCGTGTGTGTGTGCATGTGTGCGCGTGCATGTGTGTGTGTGTGTGTGTGTGTGTGTACAGACACACCCAATTGTCTGTACGTTGTGCACTGTAAGTGTAATGCCCACGGCATCTAGAAGAGGGCATCTGATCCTCTGGACCTGGATTACAGGCTGTTTTGAGTTGTCTGATGAGTGTGCTGGGAACTGAACCCTCCTCCTCTGCTAGAGAAACTCTTTTCCACTGAACCATTTGTCTGAGTGAGTATATCCCATGTGTGTGTGGTTGCCTGCCGCAGCCAGTGAGGGTATAGCATCCCATGGAGCTGGCTGTGAGCTGCTTGATATGAGTGCAGGGAGCCAAATCAGGGCCTCTAAAAAAGCAGCAACTGCTCTTAACCACTGAGACACCTCTGCAGCCCCGGCATGCCTTTTAAACATCATGAGAGGTCATTATTTTATTTTATTATTTTATTTTTGAGATTACAATTTAATTAGATTCTCTCTTTTCCTCCCTCTAAACCCCCTCATATGCCTCTCCCTTCTCTTTTTTAAATTTATAGCCTCTTTGTTTTTACTTTTGGCACCAGACAATAAATTGGTGCACTTTTCCCTGGAAAAGGCCACCTCTCCCAGTCCTAGACTCTGAAGCATTCCTTCCTTCTCATGCCAAAGACCCCATTATAGCATAGTTTTACCATAATTAGGCTATCAAACATGTGTTTAGAGGTGGACGGAGTGCTGAGTCAGATCAAATATCAACACCTTTTTGATTAATGTCTCCCCCACTGGGAAAACCTTTTCCCTGTCCATTCTCACAAGCAATTTTCCACAGAGATACATAGAATTAAGCATTAACCTTTAAAGCTTACTAATTTTTTGTTACATAAGGTTTTCCACATTTGTCTACAATCCCTTCTACTTTTGTTACTATTGAAATTGTATTTTTATATTACACAGTAGATTTCCTATTGTGCATATTGTGGGAACATTTGAGTTGAATCAGTTTTTGTATATTTATCATATATATATAGAAATGCTAAATACTTAGACACTTGGCTGCTTCATCCAATAATGACACTGCTATTTCTTCCTACCAAATCTCACAGAATTCTTTTTTTGTTTGGTTGGTTGGTTTTTGTTTGGTTGGTTAGTTGGTTGGTTTTTGTTTGTCTTTCTTTTTAAAGATAGGGTTTCTCTATGTAGCCCTGGCTGTTCTGGAACTCTCTTTGTAGACCAGGCTAGCCTTGAACTTACATTGATCTGCCTGCCTCTACCTCCCTGCGTGCTGGGATTAAAGGCCTGAACCACTATGCCTGTTCCTCACAGAATGCTTTCCTAGTCTTCTTGTTTTACTGTTTGCCTGAAATTTTAATTTCTGTGTTGAAATGAAGTCATGATGTGGAAAACATTACCCTAGTCTTGCCTCTGAAGAGACTGCTTGCCCTTTTACATTATAGTTAGATAGATTTTTTTAACATAATTTCTTCTATTTCTGATGCACTAAGCATTCTGAATGCACAATAACTGTGCTAACTCCATTATTCTTTATTCTCTTGAGATATAAACATATCATTAATGCATATGCCATGTACATTTTCAAGAAGATATTTAGGGAAGTCTCTTTTATGGGAATGGGCATGTGGATAAAGATCAGAATTATTAAATAGAAAAGATTAGAAAATGTATTAATCAGTTTGAATCTCATCTCTGTCTCTACGTCATCTACACTGAATACCAAAATGACCTCATCTACTGCCCTGGACTGTAGACTCCCTAATTTAATTCCTTAATCTTCTTGGACATCACTTATACAACTAAGGCCCTCCTGGACAT